>NC_072018.1:17137365-17438080 GCF_027791375.1 Indicator indicator
GTCATCAGGGTTTTGTTTGTTTGTTTGTTTTTGGGTGGGGGGACGAGAGGGAAGGATATGAGGCAGGCAGCTGCCTGCTTTTGGGAAAACCTAGGGGGAATCAAAACACGTACTGGAAAGCACAAAATATGCACAAACCCCTGACCATCTCTGCGGCTGCAGCTGGTAAAAGTGAGCCGTAGCATTTTTGGTGCTCTACTCTGTACTCATGGCAGCAAGTGCGTGTGCGGGCGTAGACTTTCTTCTAACCTATGCTAAATTAAAATTAATGCTGATTACAGCTGATCAATTCTAAGCGCCAGGATGTCTCATTTCGCCTGGTGCCTCATAGCCCAACACCACATTAAGGGGGTGCAACTCTGCACCCTCGGCCCCGCAGGGCCGCTGTAGCCACTTCGCTGTGCCGAGCGTGTAGAGAGCGTGATGAGGATACAACCCCGAGCCCGCCCCCGGGCAGACCCCGCAGGAGGCAAAGCCTCCCTCAGCAGCAGCTACCAGACCCGTACTGTCAGCTGGCAGCCAAGGCGGAACCACGGTGCTGCCCGCCTGTTCCGGAAGTCCCCTCAGCCACCGACGGGCCGCCTTCCTGCCGGCGCAGCTCCTCCTCCGGCCGGTCAATATGGTGGCAGAGGCGGCGTAGGGCGAGCTGTAAGCTGGGGCTAGTGTCCGTTCTGCCTCTCTTCTTCTCTCTCAGCCGGTGGTGGCCGCCGCCGTTGCTTCCCCGCCCTGTGGCGGGTGTTCCCGGCGTGGCGGGCGATGCAGTCGGTGGGGCTGCTAGGCTGTGTGTGAGCGCGCTGCCCATGTGGGTGTCCCGGTGAGGCCGGAAGGGCAGCGGGAAGATGCTGCTGTCGCTGGTGTTGCACACCTATTCCATGCGCTATGTCCTGCCTGCCGCCGTCATGATGGGCACGGCCCCCACCTACATACTGGCCTGGGGCGCCTGGCGCCTGCTCTCCGCCGTGCTTCCCTCCCGCTTCTACCGTGAGGTGGACGATCGCCTCTACACCATCTACCAGAGCATGGTGCTCTTCTTCTTCGAGAACTACACGGGCGTGGAGGTGAGCCGGGCGGGGAGGTGGGCTTCGGCCTGGCGATCCCCCGGGAGCCAGCAGCCGTTGGGGAGCGACTGTCGATGATGTCTGCCCGGGCCCGCTGCTCTCGGCTGGCTTCGCGGCCGGCGCTGCCCCCCTTTGCCTGCCAGGACGCAGGGCCTGCCCGCCGCCATGTGAGGTCCGTGGGAAGGAGAACGGCCGCCGCCGGCAGCAGGTGCGAGCTGTGGCCTTTTCCTGGTACCGGCCAGGACTCCGGGTCCGCAAAGGATAGGCTTGTTTCACAGTTGCTGCTGCACTTCTGGTTATGCTTTTCACGGAGTACTGGTGTGTTCCTTTTGCAGGTCGGGAAAACGGAAGGGATGCGACACCGGTTGTGCTCTGCCAGCACTTGAATGGCAGCCTCCTTTGAGCCCTGTGGCCTGTGCTGCAGATGTGTAGTATTAAATTGGCAGCTTAAAAGAAAACAATAATCAACTATAAGTTATTTAATACACGTACAGGTTTTTAATAAATAAGCTCTAAATTATTAGAGCTTCTCAGTTTTTGTGCAGTCTACCCACTGTCAGTCTTTGGCCCTTAAATTCCGGATCAGTTATGGATTGTGATTATTCAGTACCTCAAAAAAACTGAACTCCAAGGTTTCAGGTTAATAATTTGAAATTTGAGTCTCTTATGTGACATAGGGAGTATTTGCACTAAAATAATACTTCACTTATTTCATGAAGCATTAAATGATCGAAAAGTTACATATTTGTCTACAGATGAGACTTAATTCTACATATGAACAAATAATTATTTAGTTATATAAATGACAGGTGCTTGCTGTGCCTGAACTCGAGTTTCGAAGTCTGAATATACAGAAGTGTATTTGAAGTTAGTGTCAGCTGTAGGTGCTTGAGAGTAAAGAATAACAAGTGCTTACATGTGCATTGGCAGGTAATAGAGCTGGTACAAATAAGACCTTCATATTTACAGCTAAAGCATTTGTCTGCTCTCATAAAGCACTATTTAAAAATCATCTTCTTAAAATTGTACTCTTGAGCGGGAGTGGTAGGCCTCATTTTATACCAGTTCTCATGGAAATGCCCAAATCCAGTTAAAGATAGAAGAGTTGCACAGTTTAACATCAGAGTAAATAGAACCGGTATGGAACAGAAGAAATGAGATGATCTTTTAGTGGTAACAAGTTTTTGATTCATCTTGACTCCTGTAATTTAACCTTGTGTCGTCTTGTTTACTTTTTTTTTTTCCCTTCAAAAAAAGGAAGAGAAAGTAGTGTATAGATTTGGTACTTAATGATTTATGTGCCTTTTTTATGTAGCATCTCTACTTCAGATATCTTGATGTGTAGTAATACTCTTTGGTTGTTACCTGCTGAAAGCAGGAATATAGTAGTTCCATTTAACCCATTCGAAGAACAAGAGCCAAAAATCAAGAAAAAAGTAGTAAGAGAAAAATTACGCAATTTTCCCACAAATAGTGTGCATACAGTAGCAATCAAATTTTTGGTAAGAACTTTTAGGGAAAATAAGCATGTGACAGGTTCAGAAAGGAAAATGCTAACTGAAAGAAACACGGCAGCCATCATCTGTTGACTTCTGCTTCCTTTTATTGCATTGATAAATCTTCATCCACAAATGGAAAATAAGTAGTGGGAGACAGTACAGGTGATCACTTAGGACAATATTAAAATTGAGCTGCTAGGTCACAGTAAGCAACAGGTGTATGCAAAGCTGAAATGAAGGATGGTAGAAACAAAACCAACATGGCATATATCTTAGAGTAAGTAAAATAGTAACTGAGACTAAAGGGTAAATAAGGAGTTGAAAAATACAATATATACAGAGAGAGGTAAAGGGTAAAACCCTTACAATACATAAATCATTAAACTGGACAATATCTCCATTTGTTTAAAGGAGAGAAACAGGGTGTCCTTTCAGATCTAGTCTTGCAAACACTGAACATATGTTGTTAACTTGAAACTCACAATGGAAAGTTAAGCATGTGCCTGAATGTTTGAGGCTGGGGTGGTAACCTGAGAGCTACTGTGAACTGCCTGGTTTCAGGCATATGATTAGATGCAGAAATGTATCATCATTAAATTTGAAAAAAAAGGCAAGAAAAGTAACTCCTGTGGCTTCATAAAGGCAGCTGTAGGGCTTTAGCAGCATTAAAGCATCTTGATAGCCATGGGAAGGAGGATCTATTAATTTATTCAATTGATTAAAGTGTGTTGGAATATTTTTTTGTGACTGGATAAATGGGATGCCAACAACCTCATCCATCAGAATACTGGAACTTGCTGCATTGTCTCACTGAAGTCATCAAGATTCTACAGATGCTTAAGTGCCTTACTGAATCAAAGCCTTAAGTGTCTTGGCAATGCCGCTATTTCACCCTGTATAAAAAGTCTTTAGCATTATGTACTGCTTAGCATTCTTTGATTTATTACTCAAGAGTATTTGTGATTTTTCAGGATGGTGACACTAAGGCAGGTGTGAATTTTGAGATGTCCAAGTGTGAGTGAGACCTTAATAAAGTAAAGTTGGTTTTGATCATAAATGTGGACTTTTTTTTTACTGAATGAAATATTAATGCATCTTGATACCTAGTTTTTATTTGTTTTGTCAGGAAGTGCTGGTTCCGTGTATCATCACAGAATCATCTGTTAGTCCATCAAGTATCAAAATCTCTCTCCTCTTCACAATCATACGCACAAATGTATATTTCTTTGGTTTTGTTTTCCTTGACTTTGATGTTTTTATCCAAGTTTATTAAAGCAAAAACTACATGCTAGGAAGGCATTTTGTCTTTGAAGCACATTCTTTTCAGTTCTGAAATAAGGTGATAACCTGATCTGCGTGACAGAAAATCCTGAAAGAGTAATAATGCCTTTTCTCTTAAATATTTGACTTGACATCTAAAATAATTACAGAGCTGAGTATTTATGTTCTAGAGAGTGGCTCACGAAGTGTTTTTTTTTTTACTTTGTCATACTGTAAATTGGTTTCCATTTTAAATTTTGGGTCAGACCTGTTTTTTCCCACCCGAACAATTTATTTTACAAAGCCTAAGCTAAGAAGCCATCTAAGCCTAAGCCACCTAAGCTACAGTGGAATCATTTGGGGTTTTCCAGTAGTACACAGCACAGATAATGGCCCTGCTTTGGCCCTATGTTGCCTTTGATACAAAAGCAGTTGTGTTGCCTTCCACCTATCCTTCGGTAAGTAGGAGAAGGGCTACAGCACTCTTTTCTAGGAGGAGTATATACAAGGTGCTTGAACTCCATGAATTATAAAGTGAGTAGAAAGTCTTACAGAGTAAAGGATGTTAATTTTATCAGTGATGGGACAAAACTGTCACAGACAGAAACAAGTGCAATTCAAATACTTGCTTGTGCAAGTGTACACCAAGTTTCTAAAGACAATCAAGTAGCCTGTGAACTGTGTTTGTTACTGCTTTGTCTTTACTGTGTTAGGGAAGTCTAGTCTCTTAAACTTCTTACAGATGATAAACAGTTGCGTCTTACCATAGAATGTGGAAACCAAAATGACCGCAAATACACCTTGTAATTAGGACTTTTGAAGGGCTTAAAGATCTAGTAATCCAATATGATGAATGCTGTCATCTCTCTGTGACCTTTAGCATCTTATCCCAGTTGCTGTCAGGGTGATGAAATTAATGCCTATTGTGTTTGTGCACATATTTCAGATCAGATGAGGACTAGATGTTCTACAGCTTTTTTTGTTGTAATTGTGTTTGATACTTTGTATTGAGTGGTGTTGAAGAAATAATACAGTAATTATAACTCAGACTGCTTCCTAAAGGATCATTTTCCGTCTGAAAGGTTTTGACAATTGAATAAAATCCATGGCTGAATTAATGTGCATGAATTTTGTTCAGTGCTGAAGTGCTTTTGTCAGCTCACTTCCCTACCCCCACTTCCTGCTGAATAGGAGGTTTTGGAAGTAATGCATTCATTAAAGGTATTATGAAATTCTGTTTTTCATTGTCACTATGAGTCTCTGGAAGGGCTGTGATAATGTGATGCTGCCTCAGTGTAGTTTAGCAGAGCTGTAGTTTTTCTAACAACTGTTTTAGAAACTACGAGAGATCCCTGTTAATGCATTGTGCTTTCTGCTTTGGTACTGAAGCTTGAACTTGCTGTGCCTCAACAAGGTTGAGAACGATTTAGAATTAGAGCACAGTAAAACCTTGCAGAAACACTGTGCTAATGAACTCTTAATGGTGCTTTGAACTGTAGTAGAGCCTTGGCTGTTTCATGTCTTCCTAAGAAATTAGTGAGGAGACCTCTATGGCTGAGCTTGGGATGGATGCTTATTCTTCTAGCTATTGGCCAGTTTGTATTGGAAGTGAGGGTTACAAAGTCTGTGCCCATCTTCATTCCCAGGACAGCAGCCTTCCCAGATGAGGTTATTGTTATTCACTTTCTGCTTTTCTCATTTGAAGCTGTTCAGTCATCCATCAGGTAATTCAGGAGGGTCCATGGTGGAAGTGGGAAAGAAAATAGGTGGCACGAGTCTAGTGGTAAAGATATGGAGCATACTCCCATTAGGGAGGTGCTTCTGATTGCTGTTGGCAAAGTGGGTTGTCACATCTTGGGAAGCTGGTTCTTTCCTCTCCATAGTGGGGGAAGCATCATAACCAGGCTTCATCAAGGCATGGTGAAGGTTCATTCTTGAACTGCAATTCTGTTGGTAGATGAGAGTTACAAAGCTTGATTGCCCTTGGTGTAAGGCCCCATCTCCTGGGAAAATGCCATGACCTAAAGGTCAAAAGGAGGCAGTTTTCACCCTCCTGCAGTTGTATTTGGAAAGTGCTGGCAATTACATTTTGGCATGAGCCTGGTTTTGTGCTTGAGATCACTGAGCTCACCTTCCAGTCTGGTAGCTCAGGAGTGGGAGAGTACTGGTGTGTGGTATGGGAGCTGAGTGGGAAGGCGCAGAGCTGCAGGCAAGGCAAACCTCCAAGCTCAGGTAGTCGCTGAGCAACATCCAAAGACCTATGCTTTCCTAGTCTGTTCCATGTTGTTAGCACCCACTCATGTTGCTACTTTGCAAAACTAAGTTAGCTGTTGAGAAGTTAAGATAATGATAACATGCCATTTATTTGCAGTGGTAGAAATAGTGAAATAACGGTCTTGGGGGAGCAATAGAAATTCGGGGATCGGTGTGGTGTGAAGATTGAAAAGAAACTGGAGAACATAGTAAAGTAAATCACTTTTGCATGGTAAACTTCTGTAAGAAGCTCAGTGAAATTTTTCAGCTGTCCTATTTGCTCCATGGATGAAGCCAATTTCCCCTGTCTTGTCTCATTACGGTTCCAATACACAGCTGTCTCCAGGCATGTATGGCTTTTAATGTATTCAGCAAAGTCCTGTGTGTTACTGTATGAGAATTTAAGTGATACCTGCTAAGCCTGAGAGATGCAGCTTTCAAATTGAGATGGATGCCTAATTTTAGAATCTTACATTCAACTGTGGTGTGAGGCAGCAAAAATAGATACATTAGCTATGTAAGCTTTGTGCTCTTTTCCTTTGTAGATATTGCAAAAGATGTATTTGCATATCTTAATTTTTGCTCTGTCTGCCTTTGGCTATTCTGAAGGTGAAAAGGAAGTCCTTCATGGCTCTAGTTCATCAGGGTATCAGCTAGAGTTCTGGTGTGCTGCAGATTTCGTTCTGCAGCAGTCAGTTGGGTACTGGTCCTGATCACCCACAACTTCCTGGCCAGTACATGAAAAATAAAAGAAGTACATTTAAACTGAGGTCTGTTAGTATTTTAGGAAATCGGGTATCAACTACCTGAACCAAAACTGCCATTTGGGTTCATAAATTATAAGCTTCACCTGCAGATTTCTCTAGCATATGCTTTCCAATTGGCAAGTCACAACTGAATCTGAATTTTATTTCAGCTTTGTCTAATGCAGTCTGCAATTTAAAACTTGTATGTTTATATTTTAAAGTTAGCTACATATATTTATAAAAATCCAAAAAAAGTCAAGGTGGGAGAAGCTAAGGGGTGAAAGGACAAGTTTGAAGGCACTTAGAAATTCTGATTCCAGGTATTTGGCCAGTAAGTTCTACAGTCCCGTGGCTTGATTTTAAAATTTTCTGTTTAAATATACTTTAAATATCTTAAGATTTTTAGTACATTCAGTTCTTGATATAAGATGTCCTGATTTTGCATAATCTGTTACATTTGAAAATAATAATGGTATTTATAACATTTTTTAAATTCCACTTTATTTTTTTTTTTAAACCTCAATGAGATTTACACACTCCCCTCTTTCTGTACTTCACTGTGTTTTCATTGCCAGTGGTCTGTGGAGTTTTACAGTTCTCTTCCATGTCCTTTCCTTCTGCTTACATAATATGTCCAGATATTTTATGTAAGGATGATTGTTAATTGAGAAGTTTTTTTTTCTCCTGGTACTCTACCATCAGACACTGTTCTTGCCAAGAGAGCACTCTATTCATAGTTAAACATTTGACACTAATTATTTCAAACTTATTTCAGACTTACAGACTATCCTTTTTTTTTGTCAGTTTTAGTTCTTCTAGATAAAGTAGGCTTAGATGTCAGGGATTTTGACATTACAATTATGAGGAAGCAGATCTGCTCAGGGGAAAATATTCTTTAATCTTTGTTCTGTCAGTTTGAATGTATGCTATGAAGAGATTTGGGATAAAACCCAGGGAAATTATTTTCTCCTTTTGTTCATTTAATTTCTGTCACATATTACTTGTCATCTTCCCTGTTACAACTAGCTCCTCAGCCTGGGACTAGGAAATCATGGAGTTTATGCTAGTTTGGTTTTCTTAAATGTAAATTTGGCTATCCATGCTTTGGTTGAATCTGTTTGGGCACATAACTAGATGTGAAGAAACCCCCAATGTTTTGGATTATTTTTATTGTATTGTGGTAGATGCACTAATTTTTCCTCTTGAACTTGCAGATTAACTTGGGTTATCTCCCATTTCCTAACACTACTTGGGAATCTGAGGGCACATTTCTTTTTGTGTAAGCAAACATAGTGCACAGTCCTGAGCAAGCTGCAAGTGAACTGACGCATTCACCAACTGTGGTGGTGTGCCAATACTGGGGTAGTTTTAACAGTGCCTATCTTTTGAGGCTGATGCAAGTTCACTGTGTTCAGGTCTGGAGCCAAATGAGTTCCAGCAAGCTCGTACGTGTTCTCTTTTGTGTTGTAATTGATTCCTTCACTCACCTTGAAAATCCATAGTGCTTCAATTATAAATGCTTACTGAAAATGGTGTGTGAAGGAAATTCTTCAAAATCTTATTCCACAATCACCAGCAGAGGACATAGAGCTTTTTTAATCCCTCTTTTTCCCATGTGTGTGTTCTCATTGGTAACTGCATACCAGTTCTCTTTGTATTTGATACAAACACTTGTAGGAGTGTTGCAAGTAAATGTCTAATCAGTTCCTGCTTCAAGTCCTTGGCGTTCAGAAGCAAAGTTCCTATCATAATGGGCTCTAGCTAGAGGAACAATGCAAAATGCCACAAGGTTTCCTGCTTCTGGCTGGTGTGATGTATGCAAAGGACAGCATTTCCAGTATGTGCTCAATGTACCAAGACACTGTAGCTGCTATTTTGGAAGGGATGTGTTGGATGGACATTATGTATTTTCTACTACATAATAGTCAACAATAGCCGCATTGTGTGGGTCACTTTTTCCTTTCTTCTAAGAAAATTACAAAAATCTGTCATACTAAACCTTCAGAGGTGCCAAAGGTTTATTAAGGGAGGCTATTTCCCTCCTAATGAAACAGGTGGAATACTTCCTTCCACTCTTGTGCTGAAAGGCATGTTCAGGCTTTGCATGGTATCAGGATGCCAGATGTTCAGAATAACCCTTCTCTTTAAATTTCAGTTAATAATTTTTTTAATGTGCCCTGTATATATTTGAAATATGTGCAGTACTTTAAGAAAAGCTATAATTACTGTTAGTTTTTCACAAAAGTTACTTAGATGCGCTAACTTTCTCAAGTGGTTGCTTATGGTAATTGTGGGCTGCTCCATGGGTCTGTGCCATAGAAAAGCACTGTAACCAAAAGCAAGTCCTTTGCAGAAATATCCAGTAAATTATTTGGGCACTGAAAACAGGATTTATTCAGAAATTAGATGCCAAAATCTTAAAATTATGTTCATGGTAAGTCCTCCTTTTTTCTGTGACCAACGCTGAAACAGTGATGTTACGTAGATGATTGGTTGGTTGGTTTGTTCTTAAAGTCCTCATATAGCTAAGGAGTGTAGGCAGGAATAAAGTAATTGTGTGTGCTTAAAGCAAAGTTCCTAACCCATGTACATCCCTGATCAGCATTGTTCTAGAAGCAAAGCTTCTGAATCTTCAAAGTACTGTGAAACATATGCTAGCCAGAATAAGGACCTCAAAAAAAGTTTTCACTTTTTTTTTTCCTTTCCCTTTTTAAACTATTTAAACAAAGAAAAACCACAAGGGAATAAATTACAGTACCTTTCTGTAGCTTAACAGAGAACTCAGTTTACAGGATACAGCAGCTCAATTTTCTCTACATGCACATATCACCGTTAGAAGAGAGAATCGTTGCTCCTTAGGTGTACCTTCTAATATCAGTGAGCAGTGTGCTTGGGCAGAATAGGCTTTAAGATCACTGGAGAGATTTGCTGAATTTAGTCTGGGACTGTTGTTTAAATAAGCATAAACTAACTGAAATTGCCTGGACATACTTGGTATTGTGGAAACTTACTTTCTCTGAAATCAGCCCTTTGCTTAGATTGCATGTTCCAGTTATGGGTGTTACCCGGAACTGCTTTGCTTTGCTGTATGCCCATTCTCTAAACAGTACTCATCACCTAAATCATCCTTTTAATGAGAAGTTGCAAAACTATAGACATCACATCTTATTCACACCAGTCTATCATTACCTAAGTGGTCTGTAATATTCTGCTCTAAACCAGCCTCTGAGGCTTTGGGGAGGGCTCTAAGGAAAAATGTACAATGCTGCTGTAGGATTAAGTCCTTCACATGTTATTCCTCTGCAGCATCTGGGAAAGTTGCAGGCAGGTGGGCTTTGAAAACTAATCTAGTCCCGTTAAAAACACGTGATATTGTTTACCTGTTGACAGTGTCTCATTCCTTTTACAAGACTGCAGGAGTTTTGTAGTATTTTTTTTTAGAGTTATATTAACTCCGTTATGAATATTGGCATTGTTTAGCCTGCTGCTGTAACTACATGTGCTGTGCATATACTCCTAATTTTTCACTTTATGAAACTCCATTTCTGCTCTAAAATAAGTGTGGTAGTTATTTGTTGTTGATTTGAGTTCTTTCAATAAGCTAATGGCAGTGAAACCTCTGAGATTTTTCTTCAGACAGCCTGCCTGCTGTGAAATTTACTGAATTCATTATAAAACTCTAGAAAACTAGCAACTAATTTCTTACAGTCTAAATATTCGCAGGTCTCTTTCATGCTCAAATACAAGCAGTCAAATTTGCACAGAATAAGAGGCTCTAAAGCTGTGTTTTTACTGACAGATATTATAAATTTTATTATACACATGTGTATAATATATATAATATGTATAATATATATAATATATACATATTTATACACATGTTGACTTCAGAAGCTGCATAATCCATATAGGTTGCTAATACAGCCTTCTTACAAAAAGGAAATAAAATGGCAGCAACTGTATTTTTCTAAGTTCTCTGCTTTCTGAAACGAATGATTTATAAAAACAATAAAGTTGAATTGCATATAGGAATCTTCACCATATTCCACAGAACTCAGTCTCTTGGCAATGGTTTTCTTCACTGAACAGTAAAATACATAATATTTGAGTGAACTCTCTCCTTCAGTAAAATGAATTGTATTGTGATTTTTTGTGGTTTGATGCTGTGCCTGAGCAGCAGACTTCAGACTTACAAAATTATGTTTTGAGTAGATAGTCTAGTTAAAAAGGCTATGAAGTATAGCAATAATATGGTTGTTACCTAAACCCTGTTTGTGATACAAAGGTATTTTTAGAAAAAAACCCATACTTAAAGGTAAACCTTTTAGATCTAGAGAAAAGGCAATTTAAAAGATGAAAGTACTTTCTCCTTCTGTCTTATTTGTATTCTTACGCTGCAGGCAAGTGAAACCCGTAACTGTTAAATATGAATAAAAGTGCTTCTCTGCCTTCTGTGAAGAAAAATAAGTATTTGAAATTCTTATGTTAGGACATTGGAAAACCTGAGAAATTTGTCATCACCCAGTACAAGTTTCCTATTTATATCCTGTCTTGAGCCTGCTGGCTCAAGACCTGAGGGGTAAATAATTTTGTGATCTGAGGCACTTTTCTTGAAGATCCAAAGACAGGTTATATCATCAGGCAGGTTTTTAGACTAAGAGAAAATTTAAATAACTTGCCATAGGATGCCTGCAGCAATGCTGAAGAAGTCATCTTGCACAGGGTTACACACTGACTTCAGAAGCTGTATCTGGTTGCATTGGTGATTTATTCATACAGCCATCACACTTTCACCACAAAATTATATCCAGGCTTCTTAACAACACGAGAAATGCATCCAAGCATATTATTTATTTTCAGAAGCACTTAACATTGCAGCAGTTCCCAGCTAACAAAGATACTCTTGTGCCAAAGAGCTGCAGTCCTAGTTACGAATGTAGTGAGGAAGAAATAGCAAAATGGAGTGAAGTGCATGTTTTAAGGATAGCACAGCTAGGTATATGAAGTTATGGTTGTTTTTAAGTGAAGTGTTGATGTCTTGAATATTTTGTTTCTCCTCTCTCCAGGAGAGGGAAGGAATGTTTTCCTGCTATTATACTACTGCTATTATTCTCCTTTTCAATAACTGTTGCAGTGTTCAAAGCTGATGTTTTTCCTGATCAGAATGCACCTTCTCAATAAAGGGCCCCAGTGATCTTTCTGAAGTAACACCAAAAAAACGAGTATCATTCTACAGTTCACATCTAGTTTCTTTGAACAGAAAAGAGAGGAGGGTTAAGAAGTCTGAGGAACAAAGAGTGTGCTGGTAGACATGATAGGACATCATATGAAGTGACCTGACTTTTTACCATGACTAACCAGCTGTATTGCTTCTGAAGTAGAAGTGCCAGGTCTGTTTGCACGTCAACTTCTGAACTGCTGTCATTATCAGCCATATCCAATTATCATACTAAGAGGCATTAGGTGTGATTACCAGTTGGCCTGCAAGCCGGTCTTCAGATAGTGTGATTACTTACAACTCTTTAGTTGTTTTCGTCATGGTCCTGTTCACTGAGCTGATGTATCTAGGATGTGATTAAATGATCTGTTCAATTTTCTTTGGTATGTGCAGATTTCATAACCAAGATATAAAACTCTCAACTTTCAATTGTGATTGTCCGCCTTGCTGCAGTGAAAATCTGTGCAAATTCTGAGTTGCTTAGATGTGGCTGCTAGACAGACTGTTTTACATTGCTATGTGACCTACCTCAATAGGACAGTCATAGCTGAATATGTTGCAGTAGAAGAAGCAGAGGCAGCCATGGAAGCTTAAACTGGTGTCACTAGATCACTCAGGAGCTCCCATTTGCATGCCAAGATCAGCCTACCAGTGAATAAGTAAATTCTCCTACCAGGAGAACTTGTAACCTCTTGGTGGTGAACCAGAGCTTCTCTTGGCCATGACACTCCTGAAGTCTGTCTGTGCCTGTTGAGCGTGTGAACAATTTGGTGCATGGCATCCAGGGAAACTGGGTACAGCCTTCCTGCAGAAGAGAATCTGTTAGCAGTTTCCTTTATTTGAGACCCTGCTGAATTGAGTTTGACAGCACTGCTGTGTAAACAGATCCGAAAGACCCAAATTAGCAGTAACTCTATTGCTCATTATTGTGAGCTGGACTGCAAGGCAACCCAAGCATGGCTAAAAGCACACATCTGTACCCAAGTGATAATTGCAATATTAGACAGTAAATCAACTTTTAAAATATTTCCCTTCTGCTTGCTTTGGCTGGCTGTACTGCTCTTTTCATTTAACTTGTTTTCTTTGCTTGACTTCATTGGGGGTTTTTTGTGTTGTGGGGTTTTTTTTATGTATGTATTTTTCTGTGGTTTGGTTTGTTTGTTTGTTTTTTAACAAAGCAGCATCTTTTCAAATGAACAGGTTCCCCACTTGCTTCATTGTGGCAGACAGGACATGGAACTTGTCAGTTTTTCAAGCTGATATATAGGTAGAACTTACATGTGCATACAATACCAGGAACACTAGGGACCTTATGTTACAGAACTGAAAATAGCCTCCCAAACATGTCACAGAATTAACTGGGTTGGGAAAGACCTTTGAGATCAAGTCTAACCTGTCACCCAACACCATCTAATCAACTAAACCATAGCACTAAGTGCCTCATCCAGTCTTTAAATTTTAAATGCTTCCAGGGACAGTGACTCCACCACCATGTACCACTTGCCTGGTGCTGGCTGGTGAGTGCCTCGCAGATGGGAAGACCACCCCATCTTGTGCTCTGCAGACCCTAGGGACCGCACTGAGAAGGAAGACTAGGAGTTTCTTATCTACTCATCTCTTCAGATTGCTTCAAAAGGGGTATGCACCAGACTGGCACTCTGGACATTTGTGTCTGTATTGCTGTCCTTGGTAAATCATGCAAGTATTTGCCTTCACTGTAGTCCCCAAATCTCTTCTGCAGTTGCAGGCGTAGGATCCAGAGACTGCAAATTTTCTGCAGCAGGGAACTGTGCAAACTTAGCTGCAAAAAACAACAGAGAGTCAGAGGTTTTCTGGAGACCATCAAGAAGAGTACTGTATCATTTCATTCTGTAGCTATAGTATTCCTTAGGTGCTCTGGTTCACCTAAAAGCATCAGATTGCTGGAAATTAATGGCTTGTGCTGAGGGGACTCTTCCTCTGCTTAGCCACGAGTAGGTGAATTCGCAGGCGTTATCCCAAAGGGGAAAAGGCAATGTTTCTGCAAGATTCAAAGCTATTAACTGTTAGCCCTGTGCTGTGTAAGGTCTGTGGAAATGTACAAAATTACAGTGGTTCATTCTGAGAAGGAGATCAGTGTGGCTGCCCAGTTAAGTGTCTGAATCTGAAGAAGCCTCTAGAGAATGCAGGTTGGAGGTTGCTATTCTGACTTGGCTGTAGTAAGAGTTGTATTTTAAGTTTGTAGCTCTCAGTTCCTAGCTGTGTATGTCTGAAACATGAATTGCTGTTTGCTGGCCTTCCATGAACTGCACATGATAACAGTGCAGTTGCATTTTCAAAGAAATAACAAGGTGAATGCAAACCGTGCAGCTTTATGTGGGGAGTTTGCTTTGTGTTACAATACAAGGTGTTACCCATCTGGTACCACAGAGAGGTGGGCAGATTTTCCAGAGGTGCTCGTGGAGACCTTCTGTAAGGAACAATATGAGACTCAGCATACTAAATGATACTAATCAAAATCTGAATACTAGTTAGATCTTCCTGTTAAAATTCCCAGATGGTCCAAACTAGGGAAGTGGTGGCAGTAGTGGTAAACCTTCCAAATAGTGGTTTGGATTTTGGTGAATGGAGTTACTATGAAGAAAGGTGTGTGTTTATTACAGCTCACTTCTAGGAGCAAGATACTGACAGAGCAAGGGGGAAATCCTGGTTGGAAAATGTACTGGTTGGAAAAACTAAGTTTCATTAGAGCATGAAAATATTTATTAATTAAATGGCTGCATAGGTTCTTCAATTCAGGATTGAAATGGTTTAATTGAGTTCTCATTTTCTATTTGAATTGCAGGTAAACTAATTAAGCCATTTTAAAAGATTGCTTTGGATTACTGCTTCAGCGCATCTTGCTTTATAGTCATGCTCTCAGAAGGTTATTTCACTATTAGATCATTACCTTTCAAGGGCAAGAAATGACAGGTAAAGGAGAAAAATGTCACAAAACTTGCTGGCTGGAAGCTGAAGACCAATTTAAAGACACTCCTCAACCTCATGGTTTTTTGTTCATTTTTGGCAGTTAGAATAGTGGCAAATGCTTGAGATTCTGTTCTTGATTTAATCCAGGAAAATTTACTGTTTTAGACTGAATTACAATTAGTGTCTGGCTGAAACATGTCTTGTTTGTTAGATGTATAGTGGGTTTGTACACATCTATGATTCGTCTTTACCCTTAATTATATTAACGGATCTGGTGGATGTAGATCAGCTCCCATGGATCTAGTTCTAAGGCTGAAGCACAGGAACAGAACAGCTTTCTTAAGCCCTCATTAACTAATGTTCAGAGCTTTGTTGATAATAAGTCAGTCGTATGCATTTGTGAGTACTGATGCTGTTTTTCTGTCAATGGTGCTAACTTGCTGGCAGTTTTCCAGTAGATACCTAATTACTGCATTGGGTCTCATCACTGTCTAATGCAATGAGAATAATTAATAAAGTAATACTACTTTTTTTTTTTTTTTTAGGTAATAATCTACGGCGATTTGCCAAAAAATAAAGAAAATGTAGTATATTTATCGAACCATCAGTGTACAGGTTTGTATTTTTTTGTTTGTCTTACACTTTTATTTGCTGTGTCTCTAATGAGCAAGGGCTTCTAGTTCAGAACTTTTAGTTAGAAACCTTTAATGATATTTGTATGTACGACTTGAACTTTTTGTTTCATAGGTGGCAATTAAAAACTAATTTAACTAAACATTTGTGGCTTTTGTCTTTGCAGTTGATTGGATTATTGCAGACATGCTGGCAATTAGGCAGAATGCTCTTGGGCATGTCCGATATGTCTTGAAAGATGGATTAAAATGGCTTCCACTCTATGGGTGGTATTTTTCACAGGTAAGCCCAGTCACTTTTTCCTTGCTGTATGGCAGTCACATGTGTAAAGTGTACTTTACCTCCATCATACATGCTGAGAAGATGTAGTTCAAGTCATGGTTTGTAAAGGAATATATGAAGAGTAGGCAACTACAGATGTATGTCCACATAGGAAGCTTTACTCACTCCATCATCCTTGGCTGATCATTGTTCCCTCTCTCACCATTTGTACTCTTGCGTTTTTAAAGCAAGTCAGAGCAGCTGATTGCTAGAAGCTGCAAAAGGGGAAAAGTTTCGAGTATACAGCTGTGAGTGGGAAGAGTTGACATTGAAACTGCCACCAAGAAGCATGTGTAAGTTGGATTTAGAGAGCATTAGGCTGGAGGAGGTACAGATC
Organism: Indicator indicator; assembly: GCF_027791375.1. Taxonomy (NCBI): domain Eukaryota; kingdom Metazoa; phylum Chordata; class Aves; order Piciformes; family Indicatoridae; genus Indicator; species Indicator indicator. Next base: position 17,153,640 of record NC_072018.1, read on the forward strand.
TGTGAGCTGCCTAGTTAACATACTGAAGAATAGGAAGTGCCTTAAACAGTGGCTTTTCCCAGCAATCAGATGTTGCCATCTAGCTTGAATGTGATATCTAGTTTGAACAGAGTGTTAGATCATGTCACATAAAATGCCCATTGTTAGGGTGTTAACTATGTCACCATTTTATCTTGGAGCAGAGGTTGTGATTGAGGTTCCTGCTGTCTGTTCAGTGTGTCAGAGGTTAGAGTGTTGCCTGACATACTGGGTGATCCAAGTCTGTTTTAGCTTGGTGGTTGAAGATGTTTGTTGTCTTCTGTATGAGTGTCTCAGGGAATAGACTGTAAACCTATGCTGGAGACTGGGCAGTTGCCATCCTTTCTTCTAAAATTGCTTTGTTGGGACAAGAATGTGCTGCAGGGAAAATAAGGAAAGTGTTCACAATTTCTTTTTTATTGGTGAGGTTGCTGTCCCACTCCCCTAAATAAGTATTGACTGTCTCACCCTGTCATACCTCACTGATAGCATCCATTGGGAGAAAATTGAATTCTGTTGTCTAACACTTACCGTGACTGATTAGTCTGGTTTCCTATATTTTCCTTCTATCAAAGTGACCAGTCTGCTGCATCAAAATATTTTCTTCTTTGTCCTTCTCTGTGGTCATTATATTGTTGGTGGTTTAAGGCTGCTTTAATTAAAATACAGACAGGATATATATTCCATCCGCTATCACTAGGTGTCCAGAAATGACTTTGTTTCCAGATTTTGGAAAGTTACTAATGCTGTCTGGAATATCCGGCACTCAGTTTCCTCAGTTGTATTGACTGTTGAGATTCCTGTGGAAATTAGTCCAAATGTAGCCTACATTTTTTAGTCAAACATATATATGAAATAAAACCTATTCAGCTTTAGAGCCTTCAAACATAAACCTTCTACAAAATTCAGTGCAGGATTTTTTTTTTTTATATATATATATAAAGTCAGTGACACAGATGAAAGGCAGCTGACTTACAGTGGTGATGCCTGTGTGTTCAAATAACTGAAACGGGATGCAGCAGGACTGCAGTGCAAGCTAATAGGTATTTTTATTGTTTTTATCACACCAAACAGTGCAAAAACACAAAACACTTCCTGCCCTTCCTGTTGATGTTCTGTCAGTGATGTCACTTACACTCCACTAAAAGTTTCCAGAGCCACGTAATTACGCCATGCTCACGGAATTCATATTCCCTACCTCAGGTAAACATCCTGTTTGGAAATAAACGTGGTCTGGATGTCCAGGAGAGCGAAATTCAGGCACAAAGGAAGTATATTTGTAAACATAATCCATTGTTGACTGAGAGAGGGGCTTTTAAAGTGCAGCGGAAAAATATTATAACCTTAAAAACAGTACTTCCAGAAAGCTGTTTTGAAAAGCATTCATATATTTGATCTATTACTGAAAAGGAAATGCAATACAAATTGGGGAATTTGAGCTGTATACAATTGCATAACTAGCATTCTTCTTTGGAGGCAACTATCTAATAGCAAGAAAAAAATAAAGCAGCACTTAAATTAACCTGTTATGTTCCAGATTTGCTTTTATTAGGTAGAAAAATTTCTTTTCATAAAACTGGCTTTTATTATTTTTGGGTGGATCTGAATTATTTATTTTGCTCCTATCTTTCTCCACCAAAATGCAGCTAACTTCTATTCATCTTATACCACCTGGTGAGGCTGGGATGTAATTTTGATAAATATTTTTCAGACCCCAGAGTTTGCTTGGCTTTTTAACAAAGGAAATATGTCTTTGTCTCTTCTGTTATTCTGCATCAGCTTGTGCAGCCTTTTGGCTGTTACAGAATTTTCACCAAATATTTAACTAGTATGACATGTCTCTCTTTAGCTTTGTAACCTCATGCCATAGGGGAGCTGACATATGTAGTTGGGTTGTTTGCAGTGCGGGGTGATGTTAGAATGCATGATTTATGTTTTCTTACATTTCATGGCTGTATACTTTTATTTACTGGAGAAGTACAAATCTGAGTATTCAAGTCTTTGATGGGGAAACCAAACCCAGCTCTGGTGTTGTGGTGCCCCAAAGCAAACTGTACAAGATTAACTTGATTTCTCCAAGTTCACAAATTAACCAAGGAAAACATGGTTCAGGATTTTCCAAGTTTACTGCAGCTGGTTTGTAATTTTATAAATTGGGAAGACACTGATTCCAGTCTTCCTTCATTTATCAAAGCTTATCCTAGCTGTGCTTACACTGACTTAGCAATTACATGGAAGTCTTGTCTAGTAGATGCAGTATTTCTCATACCAAACTGAGTTTACCTTTCTTGAAAGTGGTCGTTTTGGTGTCACTGTACTGAATAGGACTTCAGCTTTCCTTCAGTGGTGTCAGATCTTAAAAACGGTCTTGTATGTGGAGTCTGCAGATAGTACATGTCTTTCTGTTTACTACGTAGATGTGTGGCAGAAAAAGACCTCAGGGTGCTGGTTGACAACCAGCTGAACGTGAGCCAGCAGCGTGCCCAGCAACTACCAGTAAGGCCAGCAGCGTTCCAGCCTGTATCAGCAACAGTATGGCCATCAGGACCAGGGAAGTGATTGTGCCCCTGTAGTTGGCACTGGTGAGGCCACATCTTGAATAGTGTGTTCAGCTTTGGAGCCCTCACTACAAAAAGGATATTCAGTTGCTGGAGTGTGTCCAGAAAAGGTCAATGAAGATAGTGAAGGGTCTGGAGAAAACGAGGCTTATTATTCACTACAACTATCTGAAAGTAGGTTGTAGTGAAGTGGGTGCTAGTCTCTTCTGCCATGTAACTAGTGATTGGAAGAGAGGAAATGGCCTCAAGTTGCACCGGGGAGGTTTAGATATAGGGTATTAGGAAAAACTTATTTTCTGAAAGAACGGCCAAGCATTGGAACAGGCTACAGTGGGAGGTGGTGAAGTCACCATCCCTGGAGGTATTGAAAAAGATGTGTGGACATAGCATGTGAGCATGGTGGTGTTAGGTTGACGGTTGGACTTGATGGTGTTAGAGATCTTTTCCAACCATAATCATTCTATGAATATTTTTCTGTTCATACCAATTTCTGTCTGGTACTGAACTCTGTGTTGCATGGTGCTGATATCATGCTCCAGCCTGCTAAAGGTCAAGCTCTGTGGATCAGGAGATTCTGTTTTTGATTTTGATTCCCTGCTAGTGACAGTCCCTCCCTGTAGGAGGGAACCACAGACAATAATGTTAAAACAGAACATTTAATATGAAGTTAATGTACCATTGACTTTCTGTTCTTTTTCACTGCAGCTTTTGGAGACCAATGTAAAAGTCATGTCAAATACCACTAAGCAGCTTCACAGCTGTCTCTCTACACCGTGACAAGCAAAGAATGAAAGCACTTTGTATAACTACCTCTTCTGCCTGCCTCTTAACCACTCAAATTTTATTGCTTCCCATGCTATGCAATTGAAATAACGTTACACACATAGACACCTCTACCCCGTTTCTACAATGTACTGTATCTCTTCCTGAATGAAGTTCAGCTCCTGGTAGTTTTCATCTTACTGTCACCTTTCTGTGAAGATTGTGTAAAACCAGAAACGGACAAATGTTACCAAGTTAGGGAATCAGATAGAAAATCCATTAAAGTGATGTATTTTAAAACATATTATTTGGAAGCTATATTTTTTATAATTTTCTTCTTACAATTTGTTGTATCTGTAGTTCCTTTTGGAGTGTGTTTGTTTACAGCCTTTTGTAGCGCTGTAGATAAAGTGACATAAGTGGGAAATGATGAGGCAAATTTTATTTCTTTATAACCCTCTTTCTTTGTGTGTGCTTTGCCATAGTGTTTTTACTGAAGTTTTTGAGATAAATTGTGTGGATCAAGTTATAAAACAAATCTTTTCCAGGGAATGGTCTAATTTGGCTAACCATGGTGGCTTTCAGTATAAATATTTTTATAAAATCCTTTACCTTCTAAAGATGTGTTATTTATTTAATTATTATCTTGGTATATAGCTTCTTATTTGAAGTTTGGTTCTCTAATAGAGTGTATAGAAGTTTTTAAGACCTATGCCACTTACCCTTGTGCTGTTCATAAATGGTTTTTTATGGTAGAGGTATGATACGTGAGGTTCCAGTATTTGCAGTATTTAAGAGCAGGCACATAAAATTGAAAACATTGTCCTATAAATGCTTATGTGTGAGTAACTTCAGCTAAGCTGCTTGTCATTGTTGCAAGGAATAGAGATCCATGCGTTTGATTCCAATGAGTCTTCCAGTTAATTATTTAATACCTTTAAACAAGACACTTCAAGTGTCTTATGCCTTTTTTTTTTTTTTTAATTTTTGGGTTTTTTTAAGGTTTGGTCTTTATTTAAACAGATTCTGTGAACTTAAGTAAATGCAAATGTGAAATTAGATTCAGGTGCTTTCATCCGAGGATAAAACATCTTATGGGTGATTTGCAGCATGAGTCATAAAGATAACTTGCCATTGTTGTCTTGTTTGTTCTTCCGTCAACTATTCTACATTGAACTGCTTGAATATTTAATATTTTTCTCCTTTTTTCTCCTCTCTTAGCACGGAGGAGTATATGTGAAGAGAAGTGCCAAATTCAATGAAAAAGAAATGAGAGAGAAGTTGAGGACCCAGGTGAATGCAGAGACTCCGGTAAGACTATTCCTTCCTTCTCGTTTCTCTGACTTCTTAAGTGGCAAAGGCTTAATGGAGAAATGAGCCTTGCCTGACACCTACAAGCTACAAGACAGTAGTTATGGATTTGTTTTCTTTCTGTATTTTTACAATTATTTTTGATACTGGAGTATCAAAAATAGAAAAAATTGCCTAGTGCTTTATGAGTGACATGAACTTTGTGATTTTGTCTGTAGAGGGCAGGGGGGATCTGGACTAAATCTTAGAACACAAGCTATATCAGCTTTCATGGGGAACCACTGTTTGTGTTCTCTGTGTTTTAAAAGACAACATTAGCACTACTCTATTTTTGTTGGAGACTGGTTTTTCTTGACTTCTTAAAGTCAAGAACCATTCTTACCAAGTTTCAGTCATTCCAATGATCAATCATTTTTAATGGTAGTAGTATCTTAGAACTGAGTAACTTTGCTGTGCCTGGAGGAGAAAAAAAAAAGAAACAACACCCCAACAAACAAACCTAAAAAACCAAAACCTCCAGTCCAAACTCTTGATAATTTTCTATTTGAAGAACAATTGTTAGTTCCAAGTGATTTTTCTCATGACTCTCTGTATGGTTTGTGGCTCAGTGGTTAGAAATACTGTGCTTCACTTCCATTACTTGCTGTGCATTAAAATGTTTTCTGCATTTTAAGGAAACCAACTCAGCAAGCCTTGATATGGAACAGTTACACTTCATTTTATTTAAAATGCTCAAAATACTAAGTGGCAAACCTTTTATAAGATGAAGTTTGGGTAAAAGGAGTGAACGGGTTGTTTTGACCTTTATAATAGTATTTTGTTTTTTTCTTTATCTTTTTTTTTGAGATAATGTGTTTATGTTTTTGTGTGTCTTGTGTTGAAAAAGTAAACTGGCCTTATGCTTACTGAGAGCCTTAAATGAGTAAGGCTCCCTTAAGACAATGCTTATTCATTTTGTCTTGAACTAAGATCTAGCATGTACAGGGAGGGTTTTTAAGATAAGAACATGGATCTATTTCCAGTTTTTAGTATACAAGTTACAGAAGCAAGAAAAATACTCCAACTACTAAACTTTTGTTGTCCAGTGTCTAATCTAATGATGGCCACATGGAGAAGATGTTCATATTTAATAGTGGCAACTTGTGCCTGCATTACTGGGGAGGGTCCTGGAATGTGAAAAGGTTGCATTGCATCACGTTAGTTTCTGTATGTCCAGGGCAAAGACTCTTTTCTGTAAAACCTGCTGAGTAATGGAATAAGCAAAGAAGAATTACAGGATGTATGAAACGTGTCTGTAATCATCCCCCTAAGCAACTGATGACGACCCTCTGAATTCCGTTGTGGAGCCAGTTTGCAATCCACCTCACTGACCAGCCATCTATGCCACATCTCCTGACCTTTTCTATGAGGATGTTATGGGAGATAGTATCAAAAGCTTTACTGAAGTCAAGATATGACATCCACTGCTCTTCCCCCATCTACTCACTTGGTCATAACTTCATAGAAGGCTATCAGATTAGTTAGACAAGATTTCCCCTTTCTTTCCTGCATAGGCCTGTGGATTTCTTGCTAGCCAGAGAGGCAGCTTCCAGTTGAGCCTTAGCTTTCTGGCTTCCCTTTGCACCTCATAAAATGCAGGGGGTGGTTGTAACAATAAGGTTTTGATTGTGATCAGTTTTTATTGTGATCTATGTGTTTATTTGAACTCTGTATTAAATTAGTTTCCTTTATAGAAACATGGATTTTGTTGTAATATAATCAGGAAGATAATTAGGAATATATGTAATATAATCAGGAAGATATGTTTAGAAACTCATCTAATTCCACATATCTTTGGAAACCTGCAAATGATGTTCAGTGTGGCTGCAGTGTTATAAATTGACTGGACAGGCTAGTGTATGGTAGCCCAATGGGAGTGTAAGGAAAATTTTAAGTATAAAGCTTTTCTGTAAAGCTACTACATCCACTGTGGGTTCTGCTTTCCATGGTAGATGTCTACATGTGATAAATAAATCTAGGAGGCTTTTTTTCTGGAATCATCATTCTTCTCTTTCCTTCGTTGTGCGTGGATTGAAGGATTATACCTAACTTATCTAAGCTGATGCCGTATGAATTTTGGATCATTTGGGTACATCTGGGTTTTGATGTAATTTGTCTGTCTGAAGTTCATTAATGTTAGAAATGGGAACAGACTCTGGACATGCTTGCCAGGCAGTTGTTGCCATTTTCCTCATATTATCTAGAGTAGCAGTATAGAAAAGAAAGAAGTGTGTTCTGTTTTAAATCTACTTCAGTCAAGCCATATAGAGAGTGATAAGTTTTACAAAACCAAAGCTGTCAAAAGCCTCTTTACTGAGACAAATGCTTGCATCTGCTCGGGTGAAAGACACAGACCATTGAGTTGTCATTTGAGGGAAGACTAAACTTTCTATAATCCATTTTATCTGAGAATTTAAATGTAAGTGCTGTAAAAATACCCTTTAACCTACAATTACTACTGGGAGAAGAGTATGATAACCTGTGTCCTTATTACTGCATTATTCATGAAGACACTTAGCAGCTCTAGTGTGACAAGCAACCATATTGCTTTTTAAATGAAGACATTTTAATCAGTAAGGCAAGTAGGCTCTGAACTCATCAGCTTCATGCAAAAATAATTTATATACTAGTCTGAAACTGGATATGCTCAATCTGCTTGTTTTATAAAGAAAGTTAACTCTTCTGAATATCAAACTATTCAGTTTGATAACTGAAAATGGAACTTACATTTCTTTTTATCATGCACCAAGAGTGGGAAATCTGCATTTTGAGGAGTGAGATTTCACCCAATACAGCAAATATTTAGCTGGTTATTATATGTTTTGGCTTTTTCATTCAGTCAGTCACAGAATAAATCTTTGCCATATGAAACAGTGCCAATCAAACAGTAAGAACCTGGAGGAAATACATTAATACAGCTACTGTAAGGGTTATTGTAATTATTTTATCATATAGTTACTAATTTGCAAATCCCTAACAACTTCTTTGTAATTCCTGGGTGCCCTTGCCTGCTTTCCTCACGTCACTTTCTGTGTTTCATTCCAATTATGCCAGATAAGCTTTTTCTTAGTTTTTCTCATCGAATTCCCCAGAAGTATATCTTCTAGGCAGTGACCTACATGGACTCAGATATGAATCTGTCCAGTTGTCAGGATGAAATAGTAATAACATTAAAACTAAACACATTGTTTAATGTCATTTTGAACTTTGTAAATAAAAATATTTAACTGTTTTCCCCTTGTCTCCTACCTAGGAACAGCACCATGAATGCAAGATATCTTCAGTTAGTTGTTACCATTTCTTGACACACTAGGTTTTTCTACATAGTAGCTACTCTCTTCAGGACACCCTCCCAAGCTCTGTCCTCTCGCTGTATGTTTATGGTATCTGGGCTGACTTTGTTCTGTACTCCACAGACTTATATGTTGCTTTTTTTCCCTTTTACCCTGATCCACTTACAGCAGCTCCTTTTGTGGTACTCTGATCTGTCTTGAGGACTTCCTTGTCTGCCTCCTCCCTGCTCTAGTAGTATGGCCCTATTCAGTGCCATTGCTGGTTTGGTTTGGTTTTGTTTTTTTGTTTTTTTTTTGCCTGGGAGACCTTGACAGCACTGGGGAAAGGAAAAAGTTTCTATTCCAGGGAAAGCAGTTACCATCATCCCTGAATTTAACCTCTATGGACTCTGCAGGTAACCCCTGCCTTTTCTCTGTTTTTCTGGCTCCACCTTGAATCGGTAGAGTTCTGCTAAATGAATCCTGATCCACTCCTTGAAGCCTTCAAATTGATGAGAGATAGCAAATGTATTGACATCCACCCATTACTTACACAAAAACAGGCATGAGAATACTATGTAACAGAACATGGTGACTTACTCTGCTTAGGTTAAAATCATTGTATCAGTGAATCAGGGACTATGATAAGGCAAAATTTTCTTTGCCATTTCGAACACAAGCACTGAATTTTGCAGTCACTGTGGTAAAGTGCATAATTTCTATATGGCTAAATGCTTTAAATGAAAAAATCTTTATAAAAGGTTGCCTTACCTGCAATTAGTGCTTCTAAGCAATTAAAATGCTTCAACAACTCATCAGTTCTTAATCCAAATTAAGGGGAGCTTATTTAGTTATTAAAATCTTAGAGACTTGTAATTCTTACAGTCTTTGAAAATAGTATTTAAGGATTGAGCTGCTGCCCATGCTGGGAGAAGAGAAACGCCTGTCATGCAGGTAGATTTGGTAAGCTGAATTGCATTGGCAAAATATCCTTGTCTTGTGCAGAACTGTACATGAATACAAGGACGACGTCTATTTACATTCATGAATTTTAATTAGGCAAAGTCCTAATGAGCTGCATAGTAGGTTTACATATGCTGAATTTAAAGCAAATGCCATTTCTCTGTCTTATTGGTGTGCTTTCAAGTCAGAGATACACATTCTGGTCAAAAAAGCTGTTCAGGTGCTTGTGGTTTAGATAGAGGTTTACAAGAATAATTAAAATATCATTTCAGCCCCTGCTTTGTATTGCACACGTAGGACTGGAGTAAGTAGATAGTGTTCTTTGCTATGTAATCAGCTTTCAGTGGTTGATTATCTGCTTTAAAGACCAGTAATGCTCCATGCTTTTGAGTGCTGACCTCTGTACCAAGAATGGTATTCCTATGCTGTGTGCTTTGCTTTCTTTGCTTTGTCAGCTATGAAATGTTACAGCCACTTGTACTACCCTTTGGAGTTGAGCCTTCAGTCTCTAAGTGAGGAGGAGGCAGGAACCTCATCTTGAAGTACCATGTTAAGGATCCAAATTACATGATTTGAATATAAGCACATTTATGAAAAGAAACAAATGAACCTGGATCTGAATACTATAACTTTTACAGATAACTCTGAAAGGTTTTACTTAGTCACTTAAATATCTCAACAGTGTACTTCATAGATGAAATGTATACGTGGCTGGGGGAAGTGTGGACTGCAGCTGGGTCTAAGGATTCCTGTACTCGTCCCTGTGCTTATCCCACTGTCACGTTACAAAAAAGTAAGCACCTTGCCTCTTCAGCAGATTCTGTTTTGTTCTTTTCTCAGCAAATCTGTATACATCTTGGGTTTCTGCCAATCTTTGAACATTCTTGAACTTTACCTTCCTCTGCAATCAGTTCTCCTCCTCCCCACACATGCCACAAGTACAGCCTTTCCTCTAGCCCTGTTTACTCCATTCTACTGACACTGGTTTTGCTATTCCTTTTTTTTTTTTTTTTTTTAAATCCTTGCCAGATTCTAGGCTATGTACTCAGTTCTTCTCTTCCTTCATCTCCTGCTGGCACAGCTCCTAGATTTCTTCCTTTCTCAATGTTTTAGTACATCTTTCAACCTTTCTCACTGTGGGGTGATTCTGGAGTGTTCATTTGCTGGGTCCTGTCTTTCTGCATTCAGCCTTTTCTCTAGCTATTCTGTAATCATTAATATCAGGACACTTTGATGATTTGTGGTCCAGAAGCACAAAGTTACATTCCTGTGTGTCTCTTTCTGAGGTTTTATTTAACTTCATCTTTTCATGACATGCACTCCCACTTGTCAGTGTCTTCCTGTACTCCTTGGAGTGTTTTGTAAATCCACTATCTCTTTTTCTTTCAAGTATTTCTTGAGACATTTCTGCAAAGATAACAAAGTAAGTATTTAGTCTAAGCATAGTAGGCATGATTTTACTGTGAATGTGTCATGTTCAGCTCCACGCTAGTTACCGTTTGTGGCCATAGCCTTTTCTTCAGGTGAGCCCCCAAAATGAAATTTTCAGTGGTGATGTTTTTCATTAACTTTTTATGCAAGAGATGATGCAAGACATACACACACACACACACACACACATACATATACACAGAAAGAGATGGAAGCCTCTGTTCTATTTCAAAAGCAGATGGAAAATTCATCAAATTTGACTACTGTCTGAGTACATAATTTTACACTCATATACAGATACTTAAGCAACTTTTACCTGTGTCATATTTTGAGAAGACATCGACAGTTGTTTCTGAATAGGCAAGCAAACGAATTTACTTGCAAAATCTAACCTTGCAGGCATGTATACTTAAAGGAATGTCATTTATATAGTTCAAATAATGCTAAACTATGCATTTAAGTTCATAATATCTTTAATGCCTAATATAATGAGATGTGTATAGGCATATCGTTGATCTATCAAGATTTCAATTAATAGTATTTCTGATAATGAATGCAATTAAATGTGTATTTCAGTATAAGAAAAGACTAGTATTAAAGAAAAAAAATACATTGTTTATGTCATCTGTGAGATGTTTGACTTCTTTTAAAAATCTTCTCTTATCCCACTTAACAAAACCAGCAGTCCTGTTGATATGGGCTGCTTCTGACTTGATCCATTCTGTTGATGCATGCTGTTTCCCTTTCTAAATCACTTGGGCAAATTTCTGTGGTGTACATTCAAAGAAAAAGTTTTGAACCCTGAACAGTAAGTTTATTAGAGCTAAGAAATTTTAGTTCAAGTATTCTGATTTTCTTTGGATCATTACAGTAATCAGTAGTGTGGATTAAATACAGTATGTACTTATCAAGTGATGGTAATTTCTGTGAAGGGAATTGTCTTACATTCATTATAAGAAGCTGTCTGTTTGTTTCTTTTTAATCCCACAGATGTATTTAGTGATTTTTCCAGAGGGAACTCGTTACAATCCAGAAATACCAAAAGTCATTGCAGATAGTCAGTCATTTGCTGAAAAAGAAGGTAAGCAATAGAAGTTTTTAAATCATTCTTTAGTTATATCATTAACATATGTTATATAAAATTGTTATATAATGTGAAGGTAATCTCACCTTAACTGGACTATTAAGCCTACTTGATTTGATATTTAAGGGTTAGAATAACATAACCCAGTATTTCTCTTCCTACAAAGTTTTCAGAGAGTAGCTTGTATGCAGACATTTCATGCATTTCACTTTGTTCAAGAGTATCAGTTGTGAAGAAAGCTCTTTTCAGGTTCTGTTTATACTTAGGACACTTCCTTTCTTACTCTTTCAGGGACATAAGAATTACCTACACTTGATCAGGGCACTGTTCTATCTAAACTGACATTATAACTCCAATGACAGTTGTTACTTGATTTTAAGAATATTTTACATAAGAGGTTGCTTGTGCCTTAAAAGAAAAAGTCTTCCACTACTTTATTTTTAATTACTATTGGTACTACCATGGCTTTTTGATTTTGTTCCTCTCTCATCTTCCATTCTCTGGTTGAACTTTATTCTGTAGGTGCTTTGATCGTTGGTGTAATCTCTATAACTGCAGATGGAATCACTTCATCTTCGGAAACACTTGCAAAAAATCGAAGGGTGTCAAGCTTTTAAATTTTTTCCCACATCATATGCACAATGCATGTAAACTTTTAAGTCTCATAGCTCAGTGAACGTGTTTCCTGGTTCTGTTTTTTCCTGTTGACGAAAACTGAAATAATTCACTCTAAACATAAATAAAGAGTAACAAATAGGTCTGGTAAATTCATTTCTGTGACACACTGAAATGAATTCTCAAGTCTGTGAATCAGCCTGTTGATATCATCAAGTATTGTTAGCTCTTGTCTAAAAGGATATATGCTTTTCTTCTCCTCCTTGAGAAGAATGGAATGTGATTGCGTGTATGAGCAGGAGAGCTGAAGTCATAATGTATTTATTTATTGCTTCAGTTTCCTTTTGGAAATGAAAGTCAAATATTTTGTTTCGGTTAGCGGTTCTTTGACAGTTCAGAGGGGATGTTTGATAGGGATTTTTTTCATCTGTCCTTTTGGGGAAAAGAGAAGACTCTTATTACTATTATTTTAATAAATAATTATCTCTATAATTCTAAATCTGTACAGTAAAATGCTCATTTTGTGCTTTCAGAGCACCTGTTATTTGCTTCTAGTGGTTTTTTTCCTCCCATATTGGTCTGCTTTTATTTTGTAAGGGCTACTCCTTTATTTATTAAAAATTGAAGTATCTCCAGTTCTAGTGCAGAACCCTTTACATGTGTTTTTCTCCACTGCTAAATTCTTTTATTTGTCTCTCCTCAACTTTTGATATGGAGAGAATGGGAAGCAGTCTGCATGTTCTCCAGCATCCTCCCCTATATGATCATGCAAAAATTGGTATCCACTTGAATTAGAGCATCTCTCTTACAAGCATGCTGAGAAGCAGGGTTGGCTGATGCTGAAAGCTGCATACCTAACTATTCTGACAGCTAAAAGCCACAGAGGCACATACCAGCTCAAGGCAGATACCAGTACCCTCGGAAGCTGCAAGGATGGGGAACTCCACATAGCTGCCAGCAGGAGATGGCAGTGGGTCTCCAGGGTGCTGCCATGCCAATGTGCAGCAGTGCTGTCCCTGGCTTCTGGCTTCCAAGCAGAGGTCACAGTATCACCATGGTCTGGCTACTGGATGTGTGCTCAGACAGCATAGGAGTCATGACCAAATGCTGCACCAGTTGCTTGTGTATAGCCTGAATACTAGCCAGTCTCCTTGTAAGTGTGCAAGGGCTGTCAAGTGGCACTGCTGAAGTGAACTGAAACTGCAAAATCGTGTGTGCTTTTTTTTTTTCTAAAAGATCCTGGAGGTCTCATTTCCTACGGTTTTAGGAAGTTAGTAAGGCCCAGGAGTTCTGCTAGTCAGAGGAATGAAGACATACTGCAACTTACAGTTTAAAATTTGTAGTTAATTCCTCATGGGGATATAAAAAAGCATGATAATTTAATCTTAGCATCTTATGGTATTTATTATAGAGCACAGTGCTTCAGTTTTGGTTTTATTGACCCATAAGGGATTTTTTTTCTTGTTTTATACTTTGAAATGTAAGCATTATTGTGATTTATATTTTTTTCCTTCACTTGTGTACAACTTAATGCTGAGGAAGTAGTACAAGTGAAATATTGGAAAAAGTGGTTTATTTAGGAAGAATTAAACTTCAAATTGATGTTATGATCAGATATATTATACTCGAAGATCACAAAACTATTCCTAGAGCACAAGCATAACTCATGTTTATCATACTCTATAAATACTGTTTGTGTTGTAAGTATGTGTACATGTTTGAGTGGTTTTGCAGAGAGGAATTATGAAAAGGTTTTGTGAGGTTAGTGCTTACTTTTATTCCTTGTGGTCTTGATTCTCTCCTAGAGACTGTATTGTGAGTCCTGTCCCGTATCAATGAGATATGGGAAGGTGCTTACTTCCAGGAATACTGTGTTTGTGTTGATGAACTGAGAATGTTGTCATCTAAGGGTAATGATAGTACCCTCAGAAACTGAAGATTACTCTGTACAGATTTAACAAATGGTAAGAAATTCCAGTCAGATCAGATTCTTAATCCAGGATAGAACACAGAGCATTTTGAACTCAAAATATGTTTGTTTGATTGCACTGGAGAAGAAGAAATGTGCTTCCTGAAGTTTAAACACAAAAGCAAAAATGACTTCTCTATAACTAAGTTGTTTGGTTGCTTGAGGTCGGATTAATGCAGGAGTTGTTCATAGAACAAGTTCAATTCTGTGGAAATGAGAAAATGAATCTGGTATTTATCTTCAGCAATATTGGCTGTGGTGTCACAGCCACAACAAATCATATAAGCAACACTGCTAGAATACCAGATGAAGACTTGTGTCAGGTTTTCTCATTTCTGTTGGAGGCAAAATACTGCCCCCCCAGCTTCCACACCAAAGGAGATATGTGCTACGTAGCCATATCTGAACCCAATACACTAGTTGTCTTCTCCTGATGGAAAATAGATGCCTCTGTGACATGATTCCAGTAATTGCTTACTAGGATGGACTCTTTCTGTTTTTCAGTATCATCAGTCATTTCTGTTTCTAGGATCAGAGAATCATAGAATAGCTTGAGTTAGAAGGGACCTTAAAGATCATATAGTTCCAACCCCCCCTGCCATGGACAGGGTCATCTCCTATAAGACCAGGTTGCTCAAAGCTTTATTCAGCATGGCTTTCAACATGATGAGGTGTCCACAACCTCTCTGGGCAAATGGGACATCTTGTATGGATGGTACCCCTTGTAAGATTCTTATAATCAAATATTTATCCTCTGTTCTCTCAAAGATCTAAGACTGTGACAGTGTGTTTTGCTCCCTCTCTCCTGAGCTTTTGACTTCCAATTTCTAATGCTTAAGTACAGTCAGTAATCCTAGAGTTTGCTTTAGTTTTCCATTGTTTGGGAGTAGTCAGCTAGCATGAATTCTTATCTTTAAAACTGAATTCAGTCATTCAGCTGACTTACTTATTGGTGACCTCTTTTAGGCTCCAGTCTCATAGTTTAGGCATCATAACATGGCAGCAGTTCTTCCACACCAGGCTTGAGTTCTTGAGTCCAGGGAATTATAATATCTAGGTGGCACTTCTGTTTTCATAGAGATTTAAGTCTAATCTCGTCATTATGCTAAATTCATCATTTGATTTATGTATTTCTTTCAAAACTGTAGATCTTTTAAGGCTGCATCTTTTTAATGGTGCAAATTTCTATAAAACTCACTTTTTTTTGTTATTTTTGGCTTTTTTTTGTACCAGCTTCCAGTCTAAAATGTATTCCCAAAATATAACTGTGTAGATTTATGATAATTTTGTAAAAGACCTCTAAAAGGTTCCAAAACAACCACACATTTCCTAGGTTTAGTGGAATATGAGTTTCATCTAAATGTTAAGAAATGTCATTTTAAAAAATAAATAAAATAAATACGAATAAGCTCTCCCTACTTCTAATGTTACTAATGCTGAAAAGTCAAGGAGAAATGGATAAGAAGGTTGTTAAATTTAATTTGGCTTGCTTTTGATGAGTGAAGATGAAACAATCTTCACTGGTGAAAGGTATTTATGGAATTTTGTATTAATGTTTGATTTCTAACAAAGGTCATTTAATCAAGCAAACATTTCAGGTATTCTTTTATCTCCCTTTTAGTCAGAAAAGTTGCAAATGTAAATTTTTTTAATGCTAAGTTTATCATGACTAGTATCGTGCTTTCTGCTGAGATGTTTGTGCATGCCAGATAATGGTTATCTGAAAACTGCTTTCACAGGTCATGCAAAAAGAGAGGTGTTTCAACTGAGTTAATCAAAAATGCTGCCATCCCATATCTTGTCGTTTGCTTTAGATTGTATTTTAAAGCAATCTGAAGTATGTAATGTCATAAATGTTATTTGGAACTATCTCTGATGAACACAGCTTTTGGTGATACTTTTTTCCAGACATGTAAGAAAGCTTGGTGTAAAAGTGCACAGTGAGACATGGCAAGGAGAATATAATTTTTAAAAAGAGTGGGTGTGGACCTCGAGTATTAGAGTGAAGAAAGGATTTCTGGTACTAGAAGTCATCCTTAGGAAATTAAGTTCAGGAAAGCAAGGAGCCACCTTGTATTTCTATAGGAACCCATCACAGAAGAAATTTCACCAAAGTGTGTTGTCCCTCCTGTTTGGCTGTGGGATCGTCATGCTCTTCTTGCACATCCTATGCTTTAGTTCATGGTAAGAGAAAACACTTCCTACAAGAGCATGCATTTTTTAATACTGGCATCAGCTGAGTTAAGTTGATAGAATAGTAGCAAATGAGCTCTCCCGTCAGATGTCATTCTCTAAGTCTAATGCTGGACTCTTTTTTCAATAAGTAAGGTTTTGATCACTGAGGGCATTCCAGAAGGCTCTAGTGGGAGCTCAGTGAGTACTTGAGACACCCCACATAGCTGCAAAGCTTTCAGTCTAATAATCACTTCTGCATACATATACATGCATGTATGCTTGTCAAGTAAAGATGGCTTTTTGGTGGGGGGGAACCCCTCTAATTCTGACATTCACTTTCAATGAGTATATAGCTTTGTTGATGAGATATGGTAATGCTAGTGTAATATGCATAGGGTACTTCTGAGTTAGAACTGTTGCTTTCATTTTCATTTTAAAATGTAGTGTGTGTATGTCAGGGATATGAACGTGACTAATAGAACCTCAGTCTGAAAATGGTGATGGCTCACCTGCACTGAACAGCTCCCTAAGTGTTTGGGAGTGTACTCAGCTATTATATATATAACTGCACTATGAGAGGTTAGATATTTGGTGACTGTTGGTTTGGGGAGTTTTATGTTTAGATGAAACATTCAGTTCTACAGATGTTAAGCATTTGGGCCTTTGTACTTCCCAAACTAAAATCTGACTCTGTTTTGTTAAGCTTCCTTGCAGTTTTCTGAAGTAATTCTACATCTTTCTATCGTCTAGGAAATGAATTGTATTTGAAGTACCATTGCTCACCGTATTCATATTTTCATGTTACTTCACTGTTTTTTTTTAATGTCTGTTTGTCTTTTAGAAGTTAGTTAACATAGAAGAGCAAAGCTATAGCATTTTAAAGTAGAGTACTGCATCATTAGACATGCAGTTCATTTTTGGGTGGCATTTAAAATCTCATGACCTCAAATACTTTGACAGAGAGTCTTAACTTTGTCTTGCACAACATTACAAACAGTTTAAGCACAGTGTGTTTTCTGAATTGGATGCAGGCAGCTTGCCAAGGTAACTATACTCTTAACTACTTCTTACCTTTTGTTCTATTGATTTTAGCAAAGATCATCAACAAATTGCAAGAATATGTGGTTAATATTTTTAGAAAATAGATTCTTTTAAAGGATGTGCTGAAGTCCTGGTGTTGTCAGTGCTTGTTTGTCATGCACTAGTGTTTCTGAATAGTAGATTATGGGCTTTAAAAATTGGTGTTAAGTAGGCGCTTACTCATTTTGTACTTAAACCTTCGAGAGTTCGTTGGTAGCACATGGAGTACAGAGTTGTACTTCACAGATTGTCACTGACTGTCAATCACCAAAACTGACCTCAGTTTCAAAAACTCAGCACTGAATAGCCTTAGATGCCTAAATAATTTGTCTAGAAAAACAGTTCTCACTGAAACCTGTTTTCGCTTTTTCTTCCCCACAGCAGTAGTTTGGTGAAGGGAAAAATGAGTTGGGCAGGAAAGGAATGACAGTGTTTTTAAAATATATTTGGGATTTGACTCAACAAGACTTGTGTTGAGTCTAATCATTGCTGACACAACACTAGAATATTCAGTGCTTCATTTACAGAGCAAACATTTGGAAACATAACATAATTAGCTGTTTGATGTAACAGTTCACAAGCTAAGAAAACACTACCACCATGTTATGCTTCAAAATATTTACACAATCCATATACCATTTTGCATAGACAGTTATCGCTGTTGCCCACGAAGTTTGGAACAATGACTTCAAAAGGAGAGCCGGTAAATAACCTTTTGTCTCGGTGTTCAGACTAGGAGGTTCTTAGCAAATGTTAGGAAATCAATATAATGATTTATACTGAAATTTTCAGGTCTAAGATTAGAGCAGTTTAGAGACTTGCATTACCTTACAGTGTTCGGTAGGTATTTCCATAAATGTAGATGAAAGTGTACTTAATCCAACAAGGAAGAGAAGTTCTGTACAAAACCAGGACATACCTTTTGAATTCATTTTGCAAGCAGGAAGATATCAAAGCAGTACCACAACCCTTTGGTCTGGAAAAAGTTCTGCTTCATTTGTCAGGAACCAATGGATGGATGGTTCTTTAAAAATGGACTGAAGAGTAAGCCAGTGAAAAATAAGCTAAGAAAGGAGTGATTGCCATTTTGTTCTGATACTTCTCTTTGAGAAAGATACACATCTTCTAGCAAAATAATCTTTCCTAGAAACACATAAAATTAAATATGAAGGAGGTGTGTTCAGATCATGAGAAGGTTTGGTGGGTTTTTTGTGGGGTTTTGGGTTTTGGTTTGGTTTGGTTTTGGTTGGTTTTTTTTTTTTTTTTTTTTTTTTTTTTTTTTTTTTTTTTTTTTTTGTTCATTTTAGAAGTCTTCGTACATTAAAATCTGGAAATGGAATAAAGTTTGTACTCTAGAGGCCAGAATATTTGTATGTTTTTAAGTATGCTCTAGGTGGAATTGGTCAGGTGAAGCAAACATGGTTACGAAATACTGTTGTTCTTAAACCTGACATTTTTGTGTCCTTGACATACCAATCTCTGTGTCTTGCCCTGGATGATTAAAAACAACAGCTGATTTCTGTAACTATGGATTTGTTAGCAGCCAAGCCAATTGTTGTTGTTCAGGGGGAAACAGAGAAGGTTTTCTCCTTGTCAGTTCTCTCTGCTATGTTTTTGCCCTCCTTGCTTAGTTGTCTATTGAGATGATGACTTCAATCAGGTAGCAGGAGGGGGGTGCCAGAGCAATACAAAATTAGCAGCAGGAACAAGCACTCAGAAACAGCAGTAAGGGATACAACTGCAAGGATAAGAATGATCATATCTAACATCCCAGAATGTACTATTAGGAGAAGGAAGCAAAAGCAGTGAAAGCTATAATCTGTAGTGGAAAATAACAAAACTATTGACATTTCTGCTAGCATAGTAGCTTTGGAGAAATGGATCATCCTGTTTAAGCAAGTGTAGTTTAAGACAACCACTTTCTTGCTACTATGAAGCAGTACTGGAATTCAGTATATTGACAAAATTGGTTTGTCCTTTGGAAGTAAAATTCCAGATGAGCATTAGGCCTGCTTAAAATTATCTGTGCTTATGCCTCACCTACCAAAACTCTCTGGTACAGAATTTCAGGAGGCAATGTACTGTGCATTTAGTATTTCTTGGTTAATTTGCTCTTTTTTTACCTCAGTTGGACAAACATAAACATGAAAGAGAAGTGCTGTTTCATCGCTTATGAACCACAATAAAGCCATCAATCCTTCTAGAGCAGGTGCTGTAAAAAGGACTTTTTGTTGAGTAGCCTTTTTGTTATTAATATCCTTTAGGATTTCTGTTTCGTCTTCTACATGTGCTCAGTAGTAGAGCATATGCAGTATGACACACGCATGTTCTCGCTCAACTGAGAATTGAGAATAAAAATAAACCTTCTATGATTTTGAATAGGCGTGCTGAAGCTCCTTGGCATGATGTTCCTTTTGTGAACGTATTCCAGTTTATTTTCAAACACTAATTTTTTTTTTTCCCCTCTAGGACTTGCTGTATTAAAACATGTGCTAACACCACGCGTGAAGGCAACTCATGTAGCCATTGACACAATGAAAGACTATCTGGATGCTGTCTATGATGTGACTGTAGCTTATGAAGGTACTGTGGACCACAAAGGGCAAAGAAAACTGGCACCATCTATGACAGGTGAGTAGATGTGTATTGGACATGCTACATTAGACAGCTGCATGCTTATTAATATACAAAACCAACTTCAGGTGCTTTGTAGTGCTCTGAAGATAATCCAAAGTGCTTCAACCATCTTGCCATATCTTGGTGGGGCATGGTTTATTAGTGACTAGGCTTTACAATAGTTGCTGCTGACACTCCTGCCCTCCCTTCCCTATTCCATGCAGATAATATTTCTGTAGTCAAATTCCGCATACCGGTGCTCATTGGAGTTACAATGAACTTGGGGCCATAGGCAGAAGGTGCTATTTACCTTCTCGTTTCTTCTATCAGTGGAATTCAGCATCATTGTTAATTTTCTCCCTCTGTCTTTGCTGTGATGGATACGTGTACAAGTGAGCTGATTGCTGAAATGCCTGTATTTTAAAGGCAGTGTGTGGTCATTGTATTTTACTGTCAATTCTTCAAATTGCTGCACATACCTGGTAACCTTACAGACACCTAACAGTGTTTTTATGCAAGTGGGCTTTGCTTGCTGTAGTATTTTAAACCACCTACAGCACCTTAAGAGAATGGAGTAAATTCAGTTGTATGTTCCTTGAGTAATCTAACCAGAAAATAAGTTCTATTAGATGAAAATAGGTTTCTGTTAAGCAAAACGGTGGGACAGAAAGTCAGGGTTTGCTGGGTTTTGATTATGCGTGGTAGTGGTTTCATGATTTTTTTTTTTAATGATTATTATTATGGCTGTTATTACTGTTATTATTTTAAACTAACTTATTTTCCTGCGCTGTCACTGGGGCCAGATGTCATCTGTCTTTCCAGTTACAGTAGATGTGTTACCCAGTCATATCTGTGCATGACTGTCTGTTGCCAGTTGGCTCAAAGTGGTACTTCTGAGCCTTTTGCACTCCTGATACCAAGTGGGGAAAAAAAGCCACAGTAGTTCCACAGAGCTGTTCAAACTTTTGGGCAAGGGACCAGTGTTGGCTGAAGGACCTGCAGAGAACTTACTAGCTAACTCCCTGCTCTTCAGCTGTCTCAGTCACTAGAACTTGGTCCTTCTGCCCTTAAAAAGTTTGTAGTGCAGCTGTTTTCATACCACTTCATTAGCAGCTAAAACTCCTTGAGGTGGTATAAAGTTAGCATGAACTCCTTCCAGGTGCTAATTGCTTGGAAGTTTAAAATTCTTCTGGATAAGTGAGCAACAACACTGTTAATAGTATGTTAACTCAACATTTGGGGTGACCCTTAAGGTCTTAGAATGCTTTATTTTTATACATTTTGTTCCGAACAGGAATTTTTTATGACTTAACATCAAAAGTGCTATTATTTTATTTAACATTTTTAATTTATATTCTTCTTTTGAACTTGATTTTTCATATTTTGGTTTTTAATATTTGTTTGGGGGTGGGGGGGCAGGGTGTCTATTTGTTTTGGGTTTTGATTTTGGTCAGGTTCATTTGTTAAATACTTTATGACCCTGTTACAGATTCTTAAGATTGGGCAGCTTCCCTCTTCTGTCACCCAGCCCCTTTCAAGACCCCCTTCAAAACAAACAGGATTGTTTCCTCTTCCCTGCAGCATATCTTGTTTTGTGACTTAATTACTAGGCACTTTAAACAATTCTCATGCTGGACTTCTTACTGCCTGTTGGTTAATTAAACTATTAAAATGTCATTACCTAATGATAAGATGACAAATGTTCAAATTCCTTATAAGACCTCTTCACCTATTGAACCTTCCAGTTTGCATGAAGGATGATAAAATTGTGGAATGGGAACCAACAGACTGAATTTCACTGTTGTCTGCTTCTTGAGTCTTGTGTCAAGTGGTAGTCAGATGGTTTTGGGTGGTTAATCTAAAGTCACTCTTTTGGAGGCTCCAGAGCAAGCAGTCCAGGCTTATCTTTCAGCCACCCTTATTGTTAGGGGTGGAGTAATTACTCTTTCAGCCTTGGATAAAACTAAAGGCAGTAACAGAGAATGAAGTGCAGCCAAGCAGTTGTTACCCATTACAGAATTGATTAATTAAATATCCAGGGCATTCCATGCTTTTGCGGCAGTCACATGTATTCCACATAATATAAATTATGTAGATTAAGGACATTTTATAAATTATAGTGTGGAACATAGTTGTCATTCTTTTAGGCCCTCCAGACACAAAGTGGAAGGAAAACAGTTTTCATTCTGAGAGGTCAAGATCATTTCACCATTTGTTATGCAGAAGTCCACCAATTGGTCTGTTCAGCAATATAATATAACAAGAATTGAATTAGACATTGTTGCGCATTTGAGATTTTATAGCATTGCTCTTTTTACAGTGTTAAAGTGGGTTATAGAATGTCATTTCCCTGTGTCCATTTCATACGGACACTTCATATTTGGGTCAGTGCTGAATGAGAATTTTTTCATTCTCATCGGAACAGAACGGCAGTGCAATCCTGGTAATTTTTAAAAGATAAGGTTGACATGGCTTTTTCAATCTAGCAACTCTGATTGAAATTTATTGCATGGCAAACAATCTTCTGATAAACACAACTTTACTTGAAGATTGTGTTTCCCATAGTGTGACATTTCCCATGTGAATGAAATCTGAATTCCACACAGATATAATGTGTTTCTTGAAATGCATTTTACTTTCAGTTCTATAAATCCCAATTTCTCAGAAGAGCTTGTGCCACTTCTGGAAGAAACCCTGTACTTACCCAGACATATGGTCTGCTCTTGGCTGCTATAGTAAACAGTAGGTTAAAAGGAACATTTTAGTGACTGTGAGTAGTATTACCATGCTTTATCTGAGAAACTGTTAGTAAACTGTAAATGAGAAAAAAAAATCTGAAGAAAAAACTAATTGCATTTGAAATTTTGTAATCTGGAACTCTTAGTGTTAATAGCCTTTCTTAGCAAAATTGGTTTGTTTTTTTTTTTTTCAGTCCAGCAACCTTAAGCGTATCATAAGGTTTACTTGCTTTACAGGATTAAAGCAAAAGGTTGTATGTTAGCAACTGGAAAACAGACATTCACCATCCTGTCTGCATTAGTGCTTTGAGAAGAACAGTGAATGCCAGGCACACCTGATAACATTGTACCTTCTTAGAGCAGGCCAATTATTATAGTATCCTTCCAGATCTGTTGAACTTTTTGTCACTGTGCATTTTAATGTTTTGTTGACACTTTGCAGCTGCAAGTTGTTTGCTTTAGAAGTCATGAGATTTGATTAGTCTTGGAAAGGGACTAAGATTAGATTAGTTTTAGATGGGGATATTGCTTTCTGCTATTGCTTCACATCCAGTTGTGACCAATAGATACTTTTTTTTTTCTACAATTTATCATTAGTCATTCCCCTTCATTCCAACAAGTCTGGATCTTGGTATGTTTCCAGTGGAAGTTTGTCCTGCACATGGCAGCCTTTCCAAAGAATAACAATTTCCCACAGATTTCTCCTGTCTCACTATTAGAGATGATTTGTCCAGATCACTAAAGACAGAGCGTGATGGTCATGCTTAGGGAGCACTATGCTGGTAGACGGTATTTATTTGTGGTCATTAGAATAAGATGCAAATAATCAAATAATCATATGGGCACTGCAGAAAATTGAAGTGCATCTAGGGTACTGAGTTCTGCAAGAACTATGTAGAAGTGAAAAAGAGGGGGCAAAAATCCTGTGCTGGATTTGTCGATACTGTTTTACTGTGTTGTCTTTAATTAAAAAGTGGAAATAAGCTTGGAAAAAAAGTAATGAGAACCTAGTTTTCCCTCTTCTGAAAGACTGTCCTAAGTGTTCACATCTAGCTTTGGCTGATGTTAAGGGGCAGGTCGTGTGAGATATGGGAACTGTTGTCATTCTGGCACCTGAAGGAGCATTATGTACACATCTACCTCTTTATTTTTCTGCCTGAAGGCTTTAACATAACCAGATGGTATTTATCTGGCCATTGCAGATGAAAGAGTGTGTAAAATAGCAGCGTGTGACAATGATAAACACTGAACAAAAATAGAAAGTACATGCAGACTGTCTTGAAGAAGTCAGAGGAATTCCTGAGAATTATTGACTCTGCTGTATATCAATTCCAGAACAAACACTTTGAAGGCATGTGTATGTGTGCGTTTCTGCAGAACTGTACATCACTTTGATCAGTGTAATTTGAGGAGGTCAGACTGGCCTAACTTCCCTAGGGGCAAGTACACTTTTCTAAGTGCTTGCACTTTTGTTAGGACCCATTTGGACAGTGAAATGCAGGACAGTAGAAAAGAAACTGGAGCAAAGAAACCAGTCTTTGGACTATGGCCCAATTTTGATCACATCTGCTGTCATTCACAGAATCACAGAATGTTAGGGGTTGGAAGGGACCTTGAAAGATCATCCAGTCCAAAACCCCTGCCAGAGCAGGATCACCTATACCAGATCACACAGAAACACATGCAGTCAGGTTTTGAGTGTCTCCAGTGAAGGAGACTCCACAACCCCTCTGGGAAGCCTGTTCCAGTGCTCTGTCACCCTCCCAGTTAAAAAAGATTTTCCTTGTTTACATGGAACCTCCTGTGCTCCAGCTTGCACCCATTGTCCCTTGTCCTGTCGAGGTCCAAAGAATGATAACAAGTACATGTTTCTAGACGTGCTGCAAAACAATTACAAAAACTGATAGAGTCCAAAGAAAGATTTAGAGTGATGAAATTACTGATAATCTGTCCAGATCTCTGCTAGCTTCCTTGTTTTTATTGGATGAAAGAATATTGAAAAGTAAATGGGGGTTATTTTAGAGCAGCAAAGAAAGGCTGTAGATTAGAACTGAGGCTGGACAGGTGAAACCTGCATCAAGTGTGGGATGGCTTTTCAACATGTATAGTAAATCTCACATGACAAACTTGTCATTCTGCATGTGTACAAGCAAAATTTAAGTAACAGCCTTTCATATTTCAAAATGTAAATTTTTCATTGAAATATTTGGAGGAATTTTGGTAACAGGAGTTGCGAACATAGTTCTGTGGAAAAAACCTAGGTTTTATTTTGTGTAAAATATTAACATGCAACTTTTAAAAAAACATAATTTCACTAGGTACTACAAAGTAAGTAAAATTCTCATTCAGTTTTCAACTGAATACATTTTCACTTGTCCTCTATAGGACTAGACTTGTCATTTTAGAACCCCTGTAATTTCCTGTTAAAAGTAGTTTGAGTAACATGAAAGCCTCTCTTTCGTTTATGGGTAACTTACTTGAAGTGACGTTTTGAACACAGATGTGGACGTATGCATCAGTGTTCTGCAAGCAGGATGGTCTGGGTAAATGCAAAGCATTTTCATACTGTAACAAACTTTGTAGTTCTGCTAAACGATAACATTTCACTGAGGCACAGCATCACTTAATGGGAATGTATGCAGGCCTGGCTGTAATTCTTTGTAGGACTCAAAAAAAGGGGAGAAAATGAAGGTTAGTCTGAGCATGAGTAGCATCTATGATTATATCCTTGTTTTGAGATCGGTAAAGAAAAAGCCCCTGTAGCCCAGTTTCTTGTCTCCAACAGCAACCAAACTTGGATGTCTGAGCAGTGTCAGAATAAGGCAAGTGTACATCATTTTCCTTTTGCAAAAATCACAAACCTGTTTGTGTGTTCATAATACCCCCTCAGTGGGGGTAATAATCCCCTTCAACATCCGTTCAAGCCCAGAGTTACATGTTCCTCTGATTGTAAATAAGGACCTTGTGTACCTCAGTAATTCTCAAGCAGCTCCTATTGAAGGTAGCTTCCCTTTAGGAATTTATGATCAGAAAGAACACAGTTGTCAGAAAACATCTGCTGCACAAAGGATTTTGTAAGTATTTACACTGCAGATTCATAAAATGACCCTGCATACTGGCCTCATGCACATGTGAGAGGAGAAGTGTTCAGCTCCCCAGGCAGTATTTATCTACAACAGATTGAGGAACTCCTGACTCGATGCAAAAGTGTATCTAAACCCTGAGGATAACAAAAACAATTTTAATTTCTTTACGCTGTCAGATTTGGCCAGGAATATGTTTCTACTCTGAGAACCTGTGTTTATTTTTGTTTTTTATGTGCATGACAGCCCTTTTCTTCTACTCTGTTCGTGGTACTATTCTCTGCTTATCAAAACAGACTGGCTGAAGGAAAGGCAAAACCATCAATACTAGCAGTGCTGGCATAGTTCCTAACAGATCCTGTTTATTTGCTACAGAGAGCATTGTTTTGAACTGGTCCAATCCTTGCATCCTTTCTTGCCCTTTTTTCTTCTTTTTTTTTTTTTAATTACATAGTTTAACTCTGTTTTTTTTTCCACTTCTGGAACTTCAAAAACGTTCCAAGGAAGATACAGATACCGCCTAAACTTGCTCCTTTTCAGTTACCAGTGCTGGGATACCCTTTAGATGTAATTCACAAACATAACCTGTTCCAAGTTCTGTTGTTGGCAGCCTGTTAATCAAAACTGTTATGCTTTTGTAGGAAACCTCCTGCTAGCTTGGCCAACATACAGGACTCACAGATTGTTCTAGAGCAGTACAAAGGCCAGAATGCATCTGTTAGAATAACACATTAAAGTCACTTGAAGACTGTTTCAGTGAACTGTAATGTACAAGGTGTTGATCAAATACCATTTTGTTTCAGTAAGGCGTCTTACAGTGGTGCTCTGCTGCTCTCCGGTATAGAAAACTATATGTACCATTTTCTAATAATAGTTTTAAATGATTCCTGAGATCTGGGTATCTTTAGGAAAGTACAGAAACATGACATGATCATTTACACTTGAATTCGAAGGATTAGTTGGGCTATAGTTCCTACTTGCCATCTTCAGAATTTTTATTTTGTAATCTGTCATATCCTTCCTTCTTCTTTCCTTCTCCAAACTGAAAGTTTAGTCTTTTTAATCTCTGTGTTTGTAATGCAGGCACTTTTTCTCCTTTAAACGTTTTAATTGGCCTTTTCTGTGGCTTTCTCTGAGTCTCAGATACAGAGACCTCCTTCAGATACAGAAACCAGAATTGCACATGGTATTTAAAATGTGGATTCACAATCTTTTTATGTATCTGCAAAGTGACTCACTTCACCCTGTTCTCGGTGTCCTTGCTGATGCTGCCGAATATTTGGGGGATTTGGGGCTAATTTCAGAGAAGTGTCAGCAAGTCCCAAATTGCAACCACTAATTCCAAGTTAAGCATCATGTAATCAGAGTTTCCGTTCTTTTTCTCCATGCTTGTTTACACTGAAGCTCAGCTGCTGCCACATTTTCACCCTATTTGCTCAGCTTTGAGGTCCTTTTGGAGTTCAGCTGCTTTTGGCTACTCAAAAGAGCTTAGGGTCTTCTGAAAAAGATGTGAAAAACTGGAGAGTTCACTGTTAGCTCCCTTCAGCTCATCAATCATGACACAGAATAAAACCAGTCCTAGTGTTCAGTCCCTGGAGGACCCCAATTGCTGGGTCTTTTCCATCCTGAAAAGTGACCATTAAGTCCTTCCATTTGTTTCCTCTCTTTAAAGCAGCTTTTGGTCTATAAAACATCATTTCCACTAATCCCATGGCAGCTTAATTTCTTTAATAGCCTTCAGTGTGGAACTCTGTCAGAGGCTTTATGAAAATTCAAATATATCATGTCCCTGAATCCCCTTTATCCTCCTGCTCCTTGACACTGTTGTAGAAATCCAGCAAATTGGTGAGAAAGGATTTCCCATTAGAGAATCCAAGCCAACTCTTTTCCAACATACTGATTATCTCTGTGCTTATGGATCTTATTATAGAGCCTGCTGTCTTACCCAGGGATGTAAGACTCTTTGTTTTGTATTGCCCAGCATCATCTCTAAAACCCTCATTTGTAGAAGGGAAGCTCCATTTTTTTCTGGCACAATGGATGTTTGTGATGGTAGGCAACACATCTTTGTTTTTAAATTTCACATTTAAGAGCTTTTGGATGAATGCTGTCTGGTCTTGGGGACTTCCTGACATCTAACTTGTTTATTTAGTCTAATATTTTCTGTCTGTTTGCTTATTGATCTGGTTCCTTTGAGCAGTATGGTACAAAAAATGCAATGGGTGTAGGAATCAAGTATTTTCAGCAAGAAAAATAATGCAAACAAGTATTTGGGCTTATACTTTACCATGACTGATGCTCTGCACACCTTTTCATCCCGCAGTCCCACCAGTGCCTTAGCTGGTTTACTGCTTTTAATATATTCCCAAAAGTTAGAATTGTTAGAGCATCCTTTGCATTTTTCAAGTGCCTTTTTAGTCTTCTTGATTTTATGTTTACATTTGGCATGAGCAGTTTTGTGGCTTTTCCTTATTTGGACAAGCTTTCCATTCCTCAGAGAGGAGAAAGTAGGAACGTAGTGGTGCCCTCCTTAATTATTCAGGTGGGTTTCAGACCCACCCAGACAGTTTTATACATCTTTTGCAGCTTTATACATCCTTTCTAATGCAAGTTTTTCTGGGATGTGGTATTTAGGGTTTTTTTTAACAGCCAGTGTTTTGCTACTGGTTGTTTTAGGAAACAGTATTTTCTTTTTTATCTAGTGGGTTTGTAGTTGGTTAGGTTTGGGTATGTTTGGGGTTTTGTCCCACTGCACCTTGTCTTAGTAAATGATCAGTGCAGTTCAATAAAGGCTGCTGGAGTCTCACATTCCTTCTTTCAGTCCTGAACTTGCAGCTCTCAGTCTGGCTCACAGTTTCTGGTCACTATTATCAAACTTAGCAGGAAATAATTTTATATATCTAACTAATACATATTTATTAGTCTGCATTTTCCATCCACAAGGATTTCGTAATGCTTCTGATTTCTTATTATATAAATTATATAATCCTTCACACACTAGCAGTCCCTCACCTGTACACATTGTATTGTGCCATTCCTGTAAATGTGATAGCCTGGCAATGTTGCCTGCTCCTTCAAGGCCACCAGGGTACCTGTATTATAGGGGTCGTTGCTCGGTACCAGTAATTCTTGTTCTCCTGTCTTTATGTTTAGGCTTCTCATGTTGGTACAGAGGCACTTCTGAGTTTCACCCTCATGCTAAGTTTTAGCCACATCCACCTCTTGTGGTATGTCCATCTGAACAAGTTGCTTTTCCTGACCTTCAGCTTTTCCCTGCTGCCAGTTGAAATGCTTTCTTAACTTTTTAATTTACAGTGCCAACAACCTGGTGTGAAAATGTTTCAGGTGCATCCTGTTTCTTGTCACCAAAGGTCCCCAGTCCTAATGTGCTCAGCCTACACTGAGCCCCTTGTGCATGCTTGGAGCCTCTGATCATGTATTCATCTCAGGCCTTGCACAGTGCATTGGCAGTATTTCTGAGAGTGCTGTTCCTCAGGTCCCAGGCTTGTCTCCTGGCTGCAAGCGTTAGTCTAGCCTGCACAACATCCCCTCCATGCTTCCCTACATCAGTACTGGTAGGTACTGGTTCTGCCCACTCCTCAACCACATCCCAGGTTAACCTAACAACCTGGATGTTTGCTTTTCCACCTAGTGCCACTTTGCCCTACCACTGCTTTATTTCGTTAGCGCAAGCTGTGAAATAGTTTCCTGTCAGCTCAGCTTGAGGTGACGGAAAGCCTGAAGGTGGGAAACAACACAGCACTTAAAATTTATGTTTGTTTTGCTAATTGATTGTTAATTTGGTGTGCAAAGTAAATAAAAGTAGAGAGATGGGATTTCTGTCTTAGAGGAGGAGATAATTTATGACCTGCTTTGGTAGCTGAACACTGAAGTCTAGACTAATGAAAATGTAAGCAGTAGAGAAAGCATCTACAGTTCAGAGAGGAATATCTTTGCCCTCGTGGTTCTGCCTGTAAAACTCTCCGCACCGCAGCAGCCAGTGCTCTGTTCCTGAAGAGGCGTACTCTTACACGTTTGAGATACCAGTTACTTAGAATAAATATACATTATTCAGATTTCCATTCCCTGTGATATCACTTTCAATTTATCATGAACATTACTCAAATCTGTTAAAATAGGAGAGCCCTGGGGGCTCTTCAAGTGGACACGACTGTGTCAGTTTGTCCTTTCTTAATTTTGAAGGGCTTTGGCAATAATTACATGGCACTAAAGGAGCTGATGTAGGAGGTTGAAACCTGAGCTACTTTACTGCTGTCATATTTAAAGTGCATATAAAAATAGACTTCATTAGTAATTGCAGACTGGAATATCTAAGTATAACACCACTGTTACAACTTTCTTAAGGGGCAAGGCAAATAATTTGGAGTGGTAGAATGAACTTTTGTGATAGCATTAAGGGGAAGGTGGTCTGAGACTATTTGTATGTCCCTTCTCAGTATCAGGTATATGATTATGTTCTGAAGCTTCTCTTCTTCCCTCACTTTCCCTGGTAATGCCAATAATTCAAAACAAAATTAATTGGCTTTTGAAGGTGAGGAGTTGAAAACTGGTAGAGTTATGTGGAAGGCCCAGCAAGCAAAACACCCTTCCTAAACATCCATTTGCAATCCAGAACTCTGTGAATCCAGTTCCTTTCCTGGAGGCTGTTGCACTCCATTCATTAATCTGAATTGCACATGGAGTACTTCAGTACAGTGTTAGTGTGAATCCTGTCCCACAGAAGGAAGGCCATAATGTCACAGTTTTAAGAACAAAAAATGCTCAATCCACCTTATTATTTTCAGTTCCTTCCTTCTGCTGTGGTTGATCACTGGAAGCATGATAAACATTCTGCACTTGTATCTGTTGTTAAATCAGACAGAAGGTTTTATTAGGAAATTAAATCCCACACCCAAGTCAGTCCACTTTGCTCCCACACAAGTTGCTAGTGTTCATTTATCCCAAGTCATGACTAATGCTGTCCCCAATATAATGTTTTATCATAACATATGATTTGCACTTATGTTTTGTCTTTTCAGTGAAAGTTCAAGCTTGCTTGTTCCTGCTGTTAATTCTAACAAATTCTGGCAAGTTTAGGGATCTGAAAAGCCTGTCAGATGTTGGCTTTAAGGACTAGTGTCCCTGAAGTTGGATGTAATTTGCACATAATAAATTGCTTCAATAAGATTGTGTTTCTTAGCTTAATTACACAAGTCTTTTGGGAGTTAAACTAATGTGAATTCAAGGGTCATGGGACCACCACAAAACCTTTAGAGGTTGTAGTGATAAAAGCCAGCTGTTTCTTCTCAAAAACAACCTCTCAGTATATTGTTGTTAGCCACTGGTGGTTTTATGGGATTTCAGTGTCATTGTGCGTCTGAAAAAAGAGCCAAAAAATTTGATTAGCTGCATTAAACACTGACATGAACTGGATAATCAAGCTGACTAGCTTGATTGCATGCATTACAGTGTCATCTTCAGATACCCAGGATGGCCCAGGCTTTGGATAACATGGCCTCGAATCCATGGGTGGGAATGTTGATTCTCTCTGGGAGAGCATCTGCAGTTGCAGGTCCCGCAGCTTTCGGTGAGGCTGTACCACAGCCAGACCACAACAGACCACCAAGGGAAAGTTAAGGCTGGGGAGAGGAGTGTTAGGATTTACAAATGTGGGAAATTATGACAAACATTTAGGATCTTCACAAATCTTCACTCAGAATGGTTGAAGAAGACTAGTGTGGGAAGCACTAAGAATCGACTTGCAGTAGAACCTGTGCTTAAGGCAGAAAAACCAGCAGCAGTATTTGCGAGGGTTTTTTGCTTTCTAAGGAGATTTCTAGGGTTGCTACATTTCAGCTTTGGTAGTGGAAGGTGTTTCTTCTGAAATAGTTATGTCTTATTTCTCTTCCGTTAACTAGAGTTGTTATTTATTATGTGTTCTGTTGCTGCCTTTAAATGACCAACTGTCAATATTTTTAAAGCAGCATAACATTAGTTTTAAAAATACCACATAACTATTACTAATGCTATCTCATCTAACTTGGAAATTTGCTTTGATCTATGGCTAGATCTTCAGCCCTAGCTGAATATGAGTAGCACAGATGTTTTTATGAGAGTCTAGCACAAAAAAGACTGTATGATCTGGCTTCTAGGCATTTGGTTTGTTGATACAGTTTTGCATATTTTTAGAATGTTCCACTTAATAGGTAATGACACTCAAAAAGAGGATTTGTACATCAGTGAGCACTGTAAGCATTTAAGACAAGGGTAATACGTCTGTCATTTAAAATATTAATAGCATGCTTTTAGGTGCTCGTATAGTGAATGACCTTCATATAGTGGTCTGTTTCTCTGAGGACCAGAGAAAATCCTTTCTTCCTATTAAAAGCAAGAAGAAACACCTGCTTTCATATACATCAACACTGATTTCTTTGTGGGTAGTAAAAACATTGCACATAACTTGTAGACAATGTCTGTACAATCCATCATTCTGGACTCCAGGTACTTGTCTTGCCCACCATCCAATAGCTGTAAATAAGAGGTGGTTTCACTAGACTTGTTTAGCAACAGTTGTGTTTGCTACTCAGTGGCTACTTGGTGGATTTGTTTCTGCTTAGAGCCCTCAGCCTCCCTCCAGTTGATGCTGTATGGGCCATGTTGCTCCCTTTACACACCCCAATGCAGTTCGGTGAAGGGCTCTTTGCCTGAGGACTAGACAAAACTGCACACAGCACCTGACAAATTTCCACATCAAATTGCCCTAAGACTTGATGATCTCTTTACATCTTCGCCTGCCCTCCCCCTCTACAAACACACAAACACATTTGCATGAACAAGCTTTTAAAATTCTTTAAGGTAAGTATATGATAAGGATTGCTTTTACCATAAAGTCCTTAAAAATCAATAATCCTATAAAAAACAAAAACAAATAGGGAGATATCTGCTTTGCAAACCATAATAAAGATGTACATGCAGTAACAATTATTTTGCACAGTCATTCCTCAAGATACCCCTAACAGTTACAGGTCAAAGTCTTCTATACATCTGCACTGCTTTCCCAAAAATGTCAGCAACCCAAGGGGACCACCCGGGCTGTGTTACATTTGTTGTCTGTCTGTATTGTGGGAAGGCACTTCTCTGCCCTTTGCAAAATACAAAGATTGTCCATGTTTCCAAGGGCTTCCTTCTTCACATCAAGCCTCTCCATGTATGGAGATGCTATGGATAGTGCAGTACTCCTTGCTACTGATAAATGCAGATGGTTACTAATACTCAAATGCTGGTGGGGTTTTCATCCCATATGCAGAATTTTAACAACTTGTTAGTTATAGGAAATCCCACAAGGCTATGTGAGTAATGGAGTTTTGTTTGTAATTAATGCTTGCTTGCTAAATTTTTGTAGGGACAAATTGAGGAAATGGGGGACGGAGATTGCAACAGGGCTGCCTCAAGCTTTTTTTAAGACAGATGAAAAATGAAGAAATGCAACATGGGAAGCATTTTGCTATTTAATTATAGGTTATTACTTAAACTGGAGCCCATTTTCTTCTGGAGATAATTTGGGAAATCACTCTAATTCAGACTTTGTCATCCAAGAGCAAACAAAATGTAAGTTTCAGAAAGGACAGGCAAAGAAGATCAAATCAAACTTCAATCAAAATTGCAGGCTGGGTGACTTCATGACACAGAATTTTCTGCATCCCACACTACAGAAGTGAGTGGATTGCTGCTGAGGTAGAAGTGTTAACATTTTCAAGCACAGCATTTTATAGATAGCAGAGTGCATTCATGGATCATTTTCCCATGCTCCATGTGATAATGGGCCACCATCTCAAGAATGTGTACGCCAGATGGCTTCTAAGTTCATTGAAGTGCTCAGGATCCAAACATAAAGAAGGAAGGCTTTTGAGAACTGAAGTTAGGCTTCCAAGGCAATTACAGCTAGAAGGTCAGATCTTCAGTGTGTTTCAGACAAATAAATGCCTTAGAGTGGTTTTGTGACTCAGGCCTGTTGTTTTGTTCTTTTTAGAGTTTCTTTGCAAGGAATGCCCAAGAGTTCATATTTTCATTGATCGAATTGAACTGAAGGACATTCCAGAAGAGCAGATATATATGAGAAGGTGGCTTCATGAACGTTTTGAAATAAAGGATAAGTGAGTAACAATATGCAAAACTTTCTGTTTCAGAAACCTGTCTTATTTCTTTTATGTTAGCAGATAAACCCATGATTTCTGTGTTAGCAGCAGTGCAAGCTGTAGGGCTCTCTGAAGAGAGTTGGTATTCACACTCCTCTGTGTATTTTGTATAACAAAATAAATTTGTGGTTAAACCTTTTGCTCAGGAGGTTGAAATGCCTGTGTTTGAGATGTTCCTTACACTGAGGATCTGTGAGTTCGTGCTGCAGGAAAGACTCATACTCATCTGAATACTCTCAATTTATCCTCTTGTAGCAGAGTTTTATGCTCAGCCAAGAATGTAAGATGGTCATGGTAAGCAAGCAGGCAAAATGCAGTTTGATTCTAGCCTCATAATCAGTGTTTAAAAGCGCCAGATCTTGATCTAATCTCATCTGCCAAAATTGTTTATGCATCTTCCATCAGACAGTGATTGGATAAAAACACAACCCTGAGATCCTTACCTTCACTGGGGAGATTGTGAAGTAGACATTTCATCTTCCATCTTTGAGTCATGACAGAACTAAAGTGCCTGGATCCCTCCAGCATCTCCAAATAAGGTCACTACTGAGCATACACAACAGATCCTGGGGGACCTTATGCTTTGGAAGGACTTTGTGCCTAAATGTGTGATTAAGTATTGTTTGAGAGATGATGGTTTAATTTGCCATATGTGAAGTCCAGATTAAGAGAGCTGAATCTGTTTACTTTCTAAATCCTTGAATACGTTGTGTGAGACAGACATTTCCCTGCTTCTTCAGCTGTGTTCTGCTGTAAAATTGTTCTGTCAGTCTCGCACTCCATGGAAGTGAAAAACAGGTTAAGTCATCTTGTGATCTTGGAATCCATGTAAAATATAACATGGTGGCAACTGTTACTAAAGTGTCTTAGAAGTTTAGGATCACTGAAATAATTTTTCTTCTCTTTTGAGAGGAAGAAAATCTGAATTTCATTTTATAGATAAGCAACTGAGAGATGAAATAAAAGGCTGTCCAGTGTCCCTTAAGTAGTCTTCTGGTGAAGATCAGCAAAATGGAACAGATCTCTGTCTCACTGTAGACTCCTCTTGACTGGAGCATCATTCCTGGGCCAGAGCAGTCTATCAGTGTAGCATTTTACTCGTGCGCATTTGGCTTCCAAAATACTTTGTAGATTCATGGAATTGTTTATGTTGGAAAAGTCCTTTAATGTCATAGAGTCTGTTAACCTAGCACTGCCAAGTCCAACACCAAACCATCTCTCTAAGTGCCATGTCTTTATGTCTTTTAAATGCCTCTAGGGATGGTGACTCAAGCACTTTCCCCAGGCAGAGTCTCGTGAGCCCATGTAGTTTATTAGTTTACTTAATGAAAATTCTCTTTTCCCATCCTTTAGTTTTCACCTATTAACTGTGTGTTGTATTTTGTCCTACAATATTGCCCACTACGCTGGGCTTTGCTGCTAAATCCTGAGTGGAAAGGATTATTGTCTTTTATATTCAGTGTTAAAATTGATCCCCAAGGAAAAATCTGCTTCAGTGTGCAATGTTACTTTGAATGCATCGTATTCTTAATGCATACTGATTGTTTAAAGCTTACAGATGGGCTGCTACATATTGTGAAATCATTTCTTAAATGATGCGTGATTAGAAGCAGTTAATGGATGAAAGTAAGTTCCTTAAAACTTCTTATGCTAATGTGTAACTTTAACCATCTCTTTTTATCTGCTTGTAGGTTACTAATAGAGTTTTATGACGCGAAAGATTCTAAAAGAAGAAACAAGTTCCCTGGGAAAAGTGTTCATTCGAAACTAAGCCTCAAGAAAACTTTGCCATCCTTGCTGTTTTTAGGTGGCCTGACTGCTAGTATGCTTCTGACAGAATCTGGAAGGAAACTTTATGTAAAAACATGGATATATGGGACTTTAATTGGCTGCCTGTGGGTTAGCATTAAACCATAAGCAGATGTTAGTCTCCCGTCAGTGAAATGTGCAGTCTTTTCTTGCACATTGCACCAAACTTTTTCCTGAGTTTATGGTAAAAAAAAAAGTGTAAATAGAGCCTTACTGATCGAACATTGGAAATAACAGAAATGATGACTTAAGCCTCTGTGTGGTTGGTTCAGGGAAAATAAATGTAGATTTTCAAGTTTGCTACTGACTTTTGCAGATAAACTGAGTCACATGATAAATTGCTTTCCCATGAACTAACATTCATCTCTATCTGCAGATTCGATGAAATGAGTTATGCATAAGGGTGTCTTAAGTGGACCTGTGAATGTATTTACAGAGATTAATTTAGGGTATATATTTATTATTCTGGTATTCATGTTGATTTTTTTTGTTGTTGTTGCTCTGGTGCACTGCAGCAGCTCAGTTGCATCTATCCCAGCTGTACTGCAACTAAATCAAAACCTTTTTTTCTTTTTCTTTGATTTTGCTTTTCAGTTTTAGCTAAATACTTCTTTAAAAGGGACTATGTAAGCTAGCAAATCATGAGATGTTACCTGAAGCAGAATAAAACATTCCTGAGAACTACTGTACATGGGGAAGAAGCTCTGTTTATCTAGTGCATGATTTTTGTGTTATATTGCAGTATTAGCTGATTATTTTACATATGTGAAACATTGAATTGTACTGAGCAAACAACTTATTTTGCACACTCTGTAGTTGTGCATAGAAAGAACATATGCAGTAGAATGAAATGTTAAGGTTTGGGGGTTTTTTTTTGGTCTAACCAGACTGTAGCCTGCCTTGTGTCTGCATTGTCCTTAGCACCTCAAGAGTTTCAGCTGAGCTCACAGACCTTTCATGTGTCCGTGCCACAAGCAGAATTTTCCTGTTACCTCACAATTGTTGTCCAGGTAGTGCACAGAATTACTGTAACTTATGAGCATTAGGGTACGGTAACAAGGAACCTGCAGGTGTTCCTGCTAAATTTGAAACATGTGCCTTTTCCTACTAACCTGATTTAGTCTGGCAGTCATCTCTGTGCTGTAGTGTCACACTAGATTCCCCAATCATTCCAGGCAATGCAGACTGCAGTTGGATTGAAGTTACAAGGTTGATAGGTACGATTTGTACCATAGTCTAATAGTGAAAGAAATACTTATCCTATCTGTATTTCACTTGCTTGAAAATATACTTTTAAAAACAAAATCAACAAACCCTTACTACCAGAAAGACTGTGATTCCATGGCTGGTATTTTTGTTGGAGAAGTGGCCATTTCTTGGTATCAAGGGAGTAGTCTATATGTACAGTGGTGGGATAGGAAAGAGGATGTATTTTGTCTTCTTCCATTAGGGAATCAGACTCCCTATATCAAGAAGAACTAGAGAATATTTTTATATCACACTTGCAAGCTTTAAATGTGCATCTCTCTCTAGCTTCAGTACTATTTGTCTTGCATTAGAGTACGTTGTGAGTTAAGTGTCTCTTAAAGTTCTAGCTTAGTTTTTCAGCTTCCACCATTGCCAGTTAATTAAAGATACTACTTTTACTGTGTGGTGGTTTTGTTTTTACAGAATTTTATAGAATAAGTATAGTTCCACCTTAAAATCATCTGGTACAGCTTTCAGTTTGCAGCTCCATGTACTTCCATAATGGATTTTGTCACTGGAGTTATTTATATCAGTGATTGATTCAGGATATGTTGATGAACCATTTTAAAAACAATGACTGGGAACAGTGTTGAAAAACAGTATTGTTATGAGGCTGTGACACCAGAAAAAAAAAAAAAAAGCCATTTTATGTAACAGCCAAATGTGCTCACATGTAGTTCTTCCTATTCTCAGCTGACTGTTTTTAGTGGGTATAACCAGAAGGCAGTGTTGCGACGTTAGTGTGACTTCTCTGTCATGGAATGGAATTTTACTCTGACATGACTAAATTTCTTTGTAACAGCTAAGAGTAACTTTTAATTAGACATGAAAAATAAATGCAAACTGCTTAATTCATTTGCAGAAAAATAATTGCTATTTTGGAGAGCCTAATTACCACAAAATACTGTATCTATTACTGTTTAAGTACCAGGAATATAATTGATGCAGTGCAACAAACAAACAGGATGTTTATTTTGAATCTTAAAAAATAATCTTTTTTTTTTTCTGTTCTTGCCATTAATTTATAAAGTTTTGAAACTGTAATTTGCTGATGTATTTGGCATTGGGAGTATCACATGCTATTTCGAAATATGCACTGATATTAACTTGAAATATTTCTTCATTAAAATAAGAGCCAGTGCTCATTCAAGTTTTCGTCCTGTGTGCTTGTTCAGGTTTTTTTGCTGCACTTCTATGGTTGTAACCTGGTTAACAGGAACTTCTTACAAAACAGCTACAAGTGTGATTTTAAGTCCTTTACAGAAGGATTTCTGTTAGAAGCAGCCAATGAAAAAAAGGACTTTGAGGATGAAGGAGCACTGAAACAGGCTGCCTAGAAAGAGGTGGGTGAATCTCCATTATTGGAGTCGTTCAAAACCCTCCTGGATGCATTCCTGTGCTATCTGCTCTAGGTAAGCCTGCTTTGGCAGGGGTGTTGGACTACATGATCTCCAGAGGTCCCCTCTGTGATTCCATGCAGTTAAAAAATGTGTTAAAATCAGTTTGTTCCAATGCAACACACCACCAAGCCAATCAGATTGCAACAGCTTTTCACCTGCGAACACCTGCATCACTTGTTGCTTGTTAGTGATGTTAATTTATGTTCTGGCCAGGGATTGGGCTGTGCAGTAGTAGGTGTTGCACAGGCAACACTGGTAGAGTGTGGACATACCCACCTCTGATCGTGTGTATAAACCATATGTAAACCTCTATAGTTGGCAACATCACCACTGGCTGCTAGTTCCACAATGATATTCTTGTGTTTATTTTCACGGAAGGAAAGAGGCTAGCGAGGAGGCATTTAATGGAGAACACAAAGTGAAGTGAGACACAAACCTGAAGCACTGAGAGATGCTACAGTAAAGAAATGACCGAGCAGGACATGTGAGGGGCTCCAGCCTGCTGCAGTCTTTGCTGACTCCACTGAAGCATTTTCTTAGTGTAATACTTGGGGTTTCTCATTCCAGTGGAATGTAGCATACTTGTAAACCCCAAGTTTAATCACTAAGAAGTGTTTAAATTGCCCCTTGACTATTTTGTCATTTTAGTGTGCATAGAATATATATATATATTTGTGTGTGTCTGTATGTATATATATATACACACACTTTGGGGGAGAGAGAGGTAACTACTTTAGCTTTGAATAATGAAGGAGACCAGGAGTAGATTTGGGATTTTTGGCTTTGTTAAAAATGAAAAAGGAGATTGCTCCCACCACCACCACTTCCAAATAGCACATAATGCCAGAAATGTCAATCATGCCCAGAAAGGCAATAGGAAACCAGTTAATAGATTCAAGATCCTGGCACTTGCTTTATAAAGATTTTTTCCGTTATAAATATGGAAACCACAGTTTGGTCCTACCCTGCAATTCTGGGTCACTTTTTAGCAGAGTGGTTCTCATGGCAGGACTTGAAGCAAACATGACAGTTTCTTTTCTCCTCATTTTCATGCTCTTGCCTGTCTCATCAGTTTGGAGCACTGTGGTCCCCACTGAAGTGGGTTGCACAATTTACTAAACATAAGACAAAAAAATGTTACTTTAAGTTTGTATAATGGCAAAAATCATGCAAGTAAAACAAAACAAAATACAGAGCAAGACCAGACAAGGAAAAGCAATAATCTAATGAAAAAAAAACATTAAATACATCAGCTCCAGTCATGCAGGGAAGATTTGTTTTCCATATGGGGACCAATTTCCCCATCAGTATGGTGAGTATTTCTCCTGCCTATCCTCTTTTGATCCCAGGTCTGCAGCCCCTCTCTGAAATAACTGGTCTGTTTCCTTACAGTGAGTGCCTCACCACTTTTCAGAGTGATGTGAATCTTCGGTTTTCTCCTTCTCCTGGACTCGAAAGAATTTCACTATTTGTCTTCGGTCTGATAAACTGCTGACAGACAGACCACTGACACCCATCTCCTTCAAGCTACATTCTTGTGAGGACTGGCACTTAGTGGGCAAATGCCAGTGGAGAGGCTGGGGGCTGTTGCTGGTGAGCTGGAAGAAGATGATGCTGTTGAGAGAGTGGTTATTGGCAAGTGTATATTGGACATCCATGATGGATTTCCCTCCCACGTTTGCTGGAGCCTACTTTTCCACTGGTGGACAGTTTGTATGAACATAAGGAACAAGAAGACTAGATAGTACCCTGTGAAGTGCTTGTGCAAACTGTTTCAGAGCCCCTCTCTCGCTTTCACCTTGTGTGGGAACTCAAGTTTTCGAAGGGCATTTTGATGCCTCTGTGTTCCCTGCATGATAGTTGGAACCAGAGCCATTTCAACCTGTTTGCCCAGCTGGCCCAGAGGTACTACAGAGGATGCAGATGTTTAAGGACAGAAGTTGCTGTCACTCTTCTGTCCATGAAGTGACAGAGCTCCTGGTCTGAACCACCAGGCTCCCCACAAAGCCTCTGCAGTAAATGAACCTCTCAAATCCCAGTCTCATGACTGCGGACAGACAGGCATCACCATGGCTGCCAGTATAAAGGAGTTTAGAGAAAGGTAGGTCCTAAAACCTACTTGGCTTCTTTGCAAAGTATCCAGGATGTGATGTTCTCTCCAGAGGGTCCCTTTGAGAGGTGGGCTGAGGTTCATTGGTGCTTTGAAGCATGGACAGGCAACAAGTTGGAAGGATGATGCCTACTTTGAGGCAATAAAGCCGAGAGATACAGTCTCAACATTTGGCCTGAGGAAGACCAGAGCTACGATAGGTCCCCCATCACCCCATGTCCTCAGGAAGTGCCACTTTTCACCTCTTTTGAGTACTCTGGCAAAGCTCAGAAAAAAATTTCCAGATTTGTAGGGCCATCAGGACTGTAACAGATGCTGAAGGCATTAACTGGGTATGTGGATGTCTGCATTCAGCTTCAGCCTTGGGGCATTTCTGCACCCAAAATTGAACCACCCTAGGGACCAGAGATAAAACCAGAGATGGCCCCATGAGTGCGCACCACTGTGCAGACAGCCGTAGCCTTTAGACTGGTTATGAAATGAGGAGTGCTCTGAAATGTCACATTTCTGAAGTGCCTTTCTGTGTGAATAGTGAGCCTGGCACATTGTGGGTGCTAGCAAACCTTACTGCTGCTATCCCTGTTGTGGTCTCACATGCTGCACCAACACCTTCCTTCCCCATCCTCTTCAGAGATGCCCACAAAGACTGAAAATGCCAAAGCAGTTCTGAATTTCTGGATGCAGCTAGCCCCCAGCCTTACCCAGCTGTGCATTTATTTCATCTAGTTGGGACCACAGGGGAAAGTGAGTTAGGGAGAATTCAATTTGCAGTTGGCCAAGATGAGAGAGTTAACACTGTAATGATCCCAAAAAGTATCAAATGCAGTACAACATCCTTAGGCACAATGAAAGGATAGGCAGAGTTCTCAAGGCTGAAACCTGAACTGGGTATTAAGTTAAACTACTTATACTGTGGGCATGACAGTCTCTGGTGAAGATTTAGCAGCCATTTACATCTCCTACAGTCTAATATTACACTTTCAGCAGAAACATAGGCCCAGAAAATGCATTGCCTTCACATTAGTTTACACCCAAGTCCTTTAAAGTCTTGCATGATAAAGAGACTATACAAATTTGACCCTAATCTGTAGAATCTCTGAGTGATTTTGGCTTCTATAAACTGAGAAGTCTTCACTTCTTATTGCGTAAGGTGCATGAGGCATTAAAAAATTGTTTTGACATCAAGGTGCTGTAGTAAATTCCTGCTGACCACAAAAGATGACAAGTGTACAGTCACACATGTTGAAAATATTTTTTTAAAAGCACACACAGGGAGGCTAAATTCAAATTCAGAATTACAGCTTTCTGGAACCACACACTTGTGGTGGTGCAGTCACAGGCTCACTTACTTTTCTAACCAGAGACACATAAATACAGGTTAATAACATAATCCCACACTGCTGTTTGAAGACAGAAAAATAGAAGTTACTGAAAAAAAAAGTGCTTTTATTGTCCAGAAAAGGAAAGGTATTCCGAAGAGACGACAAATAATTTTGCATAGCTAATAGTACTCCTGCCAGCACAGGATATAGTATTGTTTGCTATGTTTAAACAGTAATAAGAGATTGTGTGCACGTATCCTGACACTGTCGATTGTATTCCTGTTCTGTGACAAAATAACGAGAGAGTCAAGAAGCTGCAGCATTGAAGAACATCCCCTTTCACACTGCAGGGCTGCAAATGCCAAGTGGCTGCTGTCGCTACCTCGTCCCCTGCATCCCTTTGGAAGCCAGCTGCCGCTTTTGGAGCCAGTTTAAAACCAACAGTTATTCTTGGCAGTGCAACACGTGCAAAAGCTGGGCTGGGACACGTACTATCACCAAGAATGCTGGTTAGAGATAAATCTGAGGTGGCCCATCAACAAGCCCTGCAGAAGCTGGGAATGGGAACTCAAGCCAAATGGCAGAGCTGTGGTCACAGTAAGATGACAAAGTGCCAGCAACTAGTGGGCGCTGGCAGCACCACTGGGCTTGTGCAGTGTGCGTAACAGGGGCAACACCTTGAGAAGAGAATACTGAGAGGGGATCTGATCAGTGTGTATAAATATCTGAGGGGTGGGTGTCAAGTGGAGGGGGCCAATCTATTTTCAGTGGTGCATTCTAATAAAACAAGAAACAACAGGTACAAACTTGAACATAGAAGATTTCACCTCAACATGAAGAGAAACTTCTTTACAGTGACAGAGCACTGAAACAGACTGCCCAGAGATGTTGTGGAGTCTCCTTCTCGGGACACATTCATAATGTATCTGGATGCATTCCTGTGCCTAGATGATCCTGCTTTGTCAGAGAAGTTAGACTCAATGATCTCTTGAAGTCCCTTCCAGCCTCTAATGTACTGTGATACTGTGACCTCTGGATGCAACCCAGGCTGAGCTGGAGTAAATAAGGACTTTGCATTCCCAGGTTGGGGGGTTGTTTGATTTTGTGGAGGGTTTTTTTGTTTGTTTGTTTTTTGGTTTTGTTTTGGGTTTTGGTTTTTGTTTTTGTTTTTTTTTTGGGGGGGGGGGTTTTGTTGTGGGTTTTTTGTTGGTTTGGTTTTGTTTTGTTGTTGGGTTTTGTTTGTTTGTTTGTTTTATCTAGTAAGACAAATTTGAAGCTTTAGAAGAAGAGCCTTCTCCAAACTTTGACATCCTGGAAATGAAACAGTGCTCCCAATCTCTCAAAATTCAGAGTGACTTTGGTATCAAATGATACCATAGATAATTGAATAAGGGTCTACCAGGCCAGGTTCCACATACAGTTACAAGTTTTGCATCCCTTAGCCCTTAGATATTTGATTTTAAATAAGCCTAATTTCTGAAAGAAGCTAGGGCTTACTCTGCTGTAGGAAGCAACAGGAATCTATAAAATACATCCCCATACCACTCTACAGCAGTCTCCTGGTACAGCAAATATAATTCTTGGACTGAGCAATCAGGAAATACTTTCAGGCTCTGGCTTTCTGTTTGTAGCCTGATGGTAAAACCCTTCCTTGCATTTCAGGGGGGTTCAGTGAGCACTTCGGTTTATAAAGTTTTGGAGCATTTTTAATACTATGTAACGTGACAGTATCAGGGGAAATTATGGGATTCTGTCTTTGTATCCAGAGTTATTTAATATACAGGTAATAAGATATGGGAAGATACCAGATGAGCTCAAGTGTACCTGAGTGAGCTCAAAGGGTTCCAAAGTGAGCTCAGAATAATGTGCAAAGAGAGGCTGAAATGAGATCACTCGCATCATTCCCCCATGCATGGTTTCCCAGTTGCCTTGCCAGACTGCATGCTTTGCCATGCCTCAGTCTCCTCTCTGTCATCCAGTTTCCCACTGGTCTCCACACGCTTTAGGTCCCCTCCGCTCCCAGCTGTCATTTTGTCTGTTCTGAATCTACTTTTCCAAACTATCTCCTCCTCTTGCATGCCTCACCTCCTCTGAATGCTGTTCAGCTGATGTCCTTCATGTAGCCTGGAAACAAACAGGTTAAATAAATAAATAAAAAATCATGTTTTCAGCATTGAGTATCTGGATTTAATGCTGCTCTGGTCTGAAGCAGTTGGCAATTGCAATGCCTAGGGAAGTCCTGCTCTGCGCCCTGGAGCATGCTCATGAACTCACCAGAGAATGAAGTCTGCAAGAT
The DNA here is from genome assembly GCF_027791375.1 of Indicator indicator. Lineage (NCBI taxonomy): Eukaryota > Metazoa > Chordata > Aves > Piciformes > Indicatoridae > Indicator > Indicator indicator. Next base: position 17,197,734 of record NC_072018.1, read on the forward strand.
CTAGCTGGCCTCTGGTGAGCATGTGTGCACTACAGCTGGCTTGGTTTTTTTCCAAAGCCTTATGAATTAGCCATATTGAGATAGATTTTTCACTAAGAACTAAAAAAAAAGTCTGTCTCAGCAGTAAGGTTAACTTCTTTGTCTAGTTCCAAGTCCTTCAAAAAAGCACCACAGCTTTCTGAAGAAGATTGCCAGAGTATTGGGAGGGGGGTGTGGGGTTTTGTTTGTCTTAAATCTGGCCATGGTTAAGCAAACAGGGTGCTCTCAGAAATGTGGAACTGTTTTGGCTGAGGAAGAAACCCAACCTTTAGTGCACACCTGGCAAGGAAAGCTCTGGTATAAATATTACTGATTGGGCAAAGACATATACAAGCCCAGGATCAAGACAGCAAAATATGCTGGGCCGTCCTAATCATAGATTGCACCACCAACCAGGTATGTTACTTGCATCTTTCCCTCCCTTGGTCTTGAATTCTGAGACAACTGGGACTCAAGGATTGATGTTGGATCACTTGTGGTTTGGGCCAGACTTGGCTTAGTCTATGTTTTTAACTGGGTGTCTTCAGTAAATCCATTTTATGGCTGCACATATCTCAGATTCTGCTTTCTCTGTAGTGAAATTTGGCTGCTTGAGCCAAACCTGGTACTTGGCTATTCAATGAGGTTAGAAAGGTTAACTAAATGAAAAGGCTGAGGCGGAGAGCAGCTAAGTCATGTTCAGAATATTTTTTTGCTTCTTCATGTGAGTAAGTACTGCTTTGTGTTCACTGAGTATTAATTTCTAACAGCTGTTCCTGAGCACACTTTCACCATCCAGCACTGATGTGTCTATAAGTGCTCAGAATCAGTCCTGCCACCCAGGTGAGGTCAGTATTACTATAACCAAATTATCTGTCTGATATTACTAACTTATGCCTGGAAGAAGTTTGGTAGTGTGATTATAAAATGTATTAGAAACATGAGACTTAAGGCTGGGGGAAGAATGCAGCCCTTAATCAAAAAGATTTGTCATTAAGCAAGCCCTGTAGCTCGTAGGTCCTCACTCATACAGTATGCCAGTACTGCGTGTTCAGCAATGGACACGTAGCTCATATGTTCAGGCTCACAGGACTCCTTTGGGGAGTTTCAGCATCCTCTATAGCTCTGCTGTAGCTGCCAGGGCAGCTGGAGTTTGCATCTTTATGCTATGCAAGTCAGTTGTGAAAGACAGGACTGCAAGACCCCCAGAGAGCTCTGCCAAGTCTCATGACCTTCTCTTGTCTGGATCAAAGAGGCTCTCCTGCACCACCTACCATCTGAGTGACTCTGCTGAGTTTGCACAGGAGCAGACCCAAGGAGCAGCTTCATGAAAAGAAGCAGAGGCCTTGGTCAGGAGGCAGCAAGTATGAGTTGAGAGATTTATCTAGTGGTTGTTAGGACCTAATTTGTTCACAATAGCAGCAGTTCTGCCAGCATCTTGGATTAAACCCCAGAATCTGGGTCCAGCTGACACATGTGGTGTGGACACTGTCTTACAGGTTGCCTGACACGAGCCTCTCCTGGCTCATATCCATTCCTGAGGAGTCAGCTCGCACAGTCCTGTGGGGCTCCCTCTGTGCTCTCCTCTGCTGTGAGAAACTTGCCTTTGTGTCACCTCTAAAGTCATCACTGCACCCATGAGCACCAGGGTACCAGCTACTTTTCTGTGTGTAAATGAACTCAAACTCACCTGTCCTTCCAGCAAGCCACCCACAGCCACCAGTAAGTGGCACACCCCCACCCCTGCAAGCTCTGACTTCTCTGGAGGCAGGAGCCCGGGGCTGGACACCCCATTTGATCCTACTGTCCATCCCCTGTGTCCCTGCAGTGATCTGGGCTACCTGCTTTTTTTGAAACATTTCACACCAAAATCTCCTACATTGACCTTTGCAGAAGGACTGGGTGAGATATTAAAAGTTTATAAGCCAAGGGGTTACAGTTGTAAGGGGGCATTCGTGATTCCAGCAGCAAGCACATGCTGATGCCAAGCATTCTCCAGGACTGTGGCAGTGCACATTGAGCCATCTGCCTGTGGGACTCTGCCCAAGGTGTGCCTCACACAGCCGCAGCAGGGCACACTGAGTACAGGGGACTGCATGTCTGTTTGAGTGCAAGGACTGGTGGGTTTTTCTTTCCAGTCTTCCATGTTTTAACACGTGAAACTGAAAATGCAGAAGGCTTTTCATTGCAGTAAAAAAGTCAACCCTGGATCATGCTGTGCAGTTTAAAACAAAGCTTCAAATCCCAGATGTCTTTTCTGCACAGCTTGTATAATGTGGTGGCCAATCTAATGTAGTCAATGAATATTAAGGTGCTTTCTGTAGGACAGGTATTCCCTAAGGAGTCCTGTTCCCGAGCACCAGGGAACCCAGGTGGAGACGGACCCTCTTTGCCTAGATAATCCACCCCCCGAGCCCTAGGCAGCCACTGGTAAGAGCTGTCACCTTCTCTTCCCTGCATGCTGTGAGGCAGCTTGTGTGCAAAACATAGCTGGAGGACCTCTGCAGAGGAGGACCCCTAGCTCCCGTAGCAGGGAGAATGGCAGTACTGATAACAAGGGGTAAAGGGATGATCATCTGCGCATCCAGGGTAGAGGCAGTAACACAAGAAGGTAGAGGAGTCAGAAGGAGAGAAAACGAGGCTGCGGTGAACGCAAAGTGCCTTGCCGGCGTTTGTGCATGCCCAGCACGAACTCGTCACTCCCCAGGGTTTTGCTAAGGGAGGGCAGGAAGCTGCTGCTGGCCAGGCGAAATCTCCGACCCAGCGCTAGCGTTTACCGCCATCTCGTGGTGAAACGGGAGATAGAGACCAGCTCTGTGCCCTTTACACTCACTCGTTCATAGCAACGGGAAAGGCCAGTGAGCTCACGCTCGCGTTTTACAACTGGTGATGCTCCTGGACAACCCCAGCACAGAGGAAATGCCAGGAACTCACTGACCAAGAGTGAAAGAAGCATCACTGCGTTCATTTCATGGAGATCACAGGCAATGTACAACATGTGCCCAGTCCGGGACAGGCCTGAGAAAGACAGTCTGCCAGATCTGTGCTCACCAGGCTCACAAAACTTTAGTAAAAGACCTGCCTTCCAAGTAACCTTCAGGAGGAGTGCTGCAAGAGGATATGATGCTTCCCCAACACTGGCATAAGTGGTCTGTGTTTGGAAGGAGGTAAAAAACAACCTCCCTGCTCCTTTTCCTTTGGAATGGTAAAATATAGGACACTAGCAAAGGTAGCAAGTCAGGTTCACAGTGAAAGGAATGATGGAAATCAGTTTAGAAGACAGAATTACACAGGAGGGCAGAGGAGGAAGAGGGCTGCCAAAACGACTGAGAAGATTTATGATTTCCTACTGAAAATATGTGAAGCAGTTACGAGCTTTGGTTCAGCTGCTTTCAGAAACCAGTGACATGGTAACAAGCCTTAATGCACCATGCTTTATGTAGGAAACTCACTTAATGCGCCATGGACTAATGTCTACCTTTGAGATTCTCCCCAGCCTGATAATAAATCAGAAAAAGGTCTTGGCAGGGGGGTGGTGAGGTTTAGCAAGCTGCAGTTTGAACCAGATGGAAGGTAGCTGAGGATTAATACAACGTAAACCCAAGGATGCTTACTGAGCACTCTTGGAAAACAAAGTATCTTAGCAAATGCTCATCTCATGATCTGGGTGGTTTGCATCTAGTTTACCCATACAGAGCCTAGTCCACTGGACCTCAGGTGCAATGTATTGACTAACCTGTAGCCTACAGGAATAAAATACATATTTTTTCCCTTTCAGCTCCTACTTCGAAGCAAAATGAGGGAGAGGAAGAGGGATCCCTGTGTTCTGACTTTCATCTCCTGTGGAAAAAACCCAAAGACTTTCTCCTGCCGTTTTTGAGGGATCCCTATTGTGGACTGTTTTGCCTGTGCATCTCATGCCAAGCTCCCTGCATTCCTTTGCTCGTTTCTTGGATGTCCTGACATGCAATGTGTGCATGATTTGGCTTCTGTGTCTTGACATCCTCACATAGAGTATCTCACCCTCCTCCCCTTTGGAGATGGGTGTGGGGAGAGATCTGCCCTTCCACAGGGTTTGCTTTCTCTGCCTCTGTTTTCTTGATATCCAGCTGACATGGAGCTACTCATGTCATACAGTGGAGAATGGCAGAAGCTGAGTTATACTTAGCAATGTTCCCATACAAAAGATTTGTCTTGTTAGGCAATGTTTGATGTACTGCATCTGGTGAAGTATGTAGCTAAATGCCATGCTCTGATCCAGAAATTTCTACCATCCAAGCAAATGAGAAGCCCAGAAAGTGCAATTATGTGCCTACTTTTACAAAGTAAAATAAAAACCATGGTTAGATTAATTTCTACCTAACTTTGGAAACTTCTAAAATTAATTTCAGGGCAGTCAGTGGCACTCTTATAGAATGACCAAGAAAAACCCTCAAAGCTAACCACCATTACCCAAGTTGAAAGCTCAGCATGGTGAGACAGCTGAGGCTGCAGACACTGCACCGTGTTCATCTGTGGCACATCATTCCCGTTGGATTCACAGTAAATTGCTCCTATCTAGTTTTCAACAAACTTACATTAAACTTTTTGAGTCACTGGGCCTGTTATAAGTTTTATTTCTTGTTTTAGACAAGATCGCTTGCTCTGTGGTGTTAATGATCTCCTAAGCATTCCTGTTGTTTAATTTTCCATGTAGAGTGATGCCTGATGAGAGCAGGGCTGTATTATATTGCATTATAATAGTGTGTCTCAAACTGATCTAATGAAATACCTGCAGTGGAGCCAGAATGTCCGAGGCATCCTGGTGTGTATTCAACAACAGACCGCACGCAGCTGCGCATATTTCTGTCTGTGCAGCCTACAGACAAAGAAAACCAAAGGGCAGAAAATGAAGGAATTTGTCTAGCGTCTCTGCGACAGAGCCAGGTTTATCTGCAGAGCGCCATGAAGCCTGTCTTCTCAGCTGAACTGTGGAAGGACAGGCAAACCTGAACTCTCTCTCTGGAAGCAAGCAATCATTGTAACTTCTGTCCTGGCTAATACACTTACTGCAACCTACCACCTCCCTCACCTCCATGCTGTACTCTATTTGCAGGCTCTAACACATGCTTTTACTGCACACAGAGAACATAACTTACAATGCCAACAGCTCGGTTTATATTTAGTCATTATTAAAAGCCAGGGGAAGCAAATAAAAGACTGTTGGCTCTGAGAAGCTCTCTGCTCTGCAGGCAGTCAGATGAGATGACCTTGAGAGCTCCTCCATTGCTGGTTACTGCGGAAATCACTGCAGTTGAGAAAATGGGCCTGAACAGGACAAATTCAGTGCTCTAGTTCATCACATTTTTCTGTACTTGTTTTTTATTTTATGGAAAAGTCTCCCACACTCTCAGCTTTAAAATGTTTCTGTGTTCTTCAGCTGTTCTAAAGGTTTCTGTCCTTCTCACTTCATGCTGTCTTCCCTCTTTTTGTTCCCTTCCTTGTGGTTTCTAGATCACTCCTCTCTGAGCCAGATGCACTGTGTTTTCCTTTGTGTACTGGTTTCTTGTGTCCTTGCTACTTCTGTTACTTTATCCTGCCCCTTCTCTCTGTCTTTTATTTCTCTTCACTTTGGGGTACTCTTTTCCCCATCTGTTTTTGCCTCATGCTTTTTATCTTGGCTTACATACTGTTACTTGGACTGGTTTTTTACATCTGCAGGCAAACCCCACTGTATTTCTTTACTCTTCTCTAGTGCAGTATCAACATTACTTACAATACATTGACTTCACTGATTTCTGGGACATGGGAAAGAATAAGAAGGTAATCTAATATGGAAGAGATCAGGACCCAGATAATACCAATAGTGACCCAGATAGTGGGAGAACAAGGAAGAGAAAGCTCATGATAATTCTCAAGTTAGATGCTTCTGTGTTGCAAAGGGAAAACTCTGCCAGGTGTATGGATTTGCTTGGCCCAGGAGCAGCAGGAGACCTGCTGGCACAACTGTAGCTGGCTTCATTGCCAGAGCATATGAAAGAAAGTGTGACAGCAAAATTAAAGGATCAGACCTAATAACAATGAGCATCTGAGCCAGACTGTCCCTTATTCCTGTCATCTTCCCGGTGACCAAGCTTGCAGGGCTGGTAATGCTGTTAGGAGCATGACTGCAAATAGGGTAAGGCTTCTGAGGAGCAGTTTGTTAGTGTGCTTTCATTTAAAAAGTTGCATCTAATCCATTCATATTTGGAGTCAATTATTTAATATCTGAAACATCCTCATCCTATATAATTCCCATTAGATATGTTCAAAACTCCTTATGTCACTCAAAGCTTTTTCAAAGTCCCCAGGACACCAGGATAAATATATCCTCTCACTGTTTCTGCAGTGTATGGCTGTTCTTTTTTGGCTCCACATGAATAATTTCCTAGTGTTCAAAAATGTTCTTTCCAACAGAGTGATTTAAAAATAAAAAGAAAACTGAAAGAACAACATAAACTAGTAGGCAGGCCCTATAAGGCTGACTTTGCAAAACCAGCCTGCTGAATGCTGCCCCAGATCAGCCCAGTGGATGCTGGCCATGCCCATGCCTCTCCATCAGCCTCTGAACACTGCAAATGGAGAGCACAACCCTCCCTAGTAGTGACAGGAACTAGGTAGCAGGCTGCATTCCACATTGCTGTCAACACTGGAATTGCTGTGAAGTGTAAAGCATCTGTGAGTGGCTAAAGGACTCGAGGAAGTGGATACAATCTAGAAGTACATCAAATTGTGTCTTTTTCAATTGTATGATGATACAAATTTCTTAAAAGAGCTGCATGAAAAGTTGTCTTGTCAACATTGCTGGTAAAAATGCAGTAATTTTATCTGTTTTTCCTAGAGCAGATTATAATGGGGATATGAATATATTGTCCCTTACACTGAAGTGGCAGCTCTTGTACTGAAATAGTTAGTTTGCACTTTACAATGGTTATATTTCTCATGGCAGGAATGTTTGAGCATAAATTTTCCTAATGAATGCAGACAGTAGCACAGCTTTCCCGCACTGCCCTGGAGATGTAGCATGGCCTTACATTTTGTTGTCCAGAGCTGTCAGGGTTGTACATGCAGGCTGAACTGGGATATGTTTCCAACTTTTCACCTGTCTCCATGCACGTCCTCACCATTTGTCATTCTTCCATCGGTTCACATGACTTTTTATGCCCCTTCCAGCAGTCTCCCTGCATCTCACTCCTGCTGCCCAGCAGGGTAGGTTTTTGGGACCTGTCCTTGGACAAGTGTGTCAGGGAACGTACTATCTTCTCCTGTATATCTTTTCTCAGAGGAAAAATATACCAAGTTTTGCATAGAAACTTCATTTTGATGGCAAATGTGTTCAAGTGGTTAAATCTAGGTCTAGCACTCCATCTTCATGACTCTGAACAGGGCAGTTAGTTAAATTTCTCTTCTCTTGCCCCTGTCATTACAGAGCTTGGTGCTTACATACTCATGGAAAGGTTGAGATGGACAGGGATATTAGGAGATCATCTAGACCAAGACCAGGGTCACCTAGCAGGGCCACCTACTGCAGATTTCCCAGGACTCTGTCCAGTTGAGTTGTTAGTATCTCCAAAGATGGTTCACAAGGTGATAGGGTTTAATGTACTACTTTGATGGCACCTCCTGTGTTGAGTTGCTGAATTGCTTGGTGAACCCCTGCATGTAGGCCAACAGTTGACAGACCCCTGTTTTCCACTATGCTCCTGCAGCAAGAGGCCACCAATGTTGTGGCTGCTCCTTGAGTTTGGCTGCAGGAGAAGATATGAGGCAGGAAAAGTAGGAAACATGGACTGATGTGAGAAAAATAAGGATGGGGAGAGGTGAGATAAGGGATCCCAGGTGCTGAAGCAAGGGAGGGAGGTTGGATTATGTATGGGATCCCAGAATAGCTGGTAGAAGAGTAAGATCCTGGACTGAGAGGAAGTTGTTAGTAGGAGAGGGGTACATGGGATTGATGTACCAAGGTAGTGGGATAAGTTAATGCTAAAGAAAAGGTAGGGCTGGAAGTGTCTCTTCTTTCCTGCTTGTGTACAGCCCATCCAAGGTGTATTTGGAGAAAACCCATTTTCTCTCCTCCCCTGAAGCCTGTGCAGGCCAGAATGACAGCGTCCCAACTTAGGACTTGTCTTGTGCTGCATCACTTTTCCTCCCTGGGATCTGTTTTTCAGTAAGCTTTGTGCTCTTACACGTTTCAGCTGCAACAATTTTTATCAGGCAGGAAGCCTGATGGTACATCAGCCTTTCAACTACAGGCTGTTTGATCAGCTGCAGAAGAGGTAGCAGGGAGAATTAAAATAACTCTCTATATAACAGCTACTGTTTCCTCAATCTCCAACTCCAGAGCTAGAAAACAAAGATGTTGTCTCCCATCTTTGTTTCTAAAAGCCAAGATTTTCAAACAGCCTTTTGATCTGACTTTCACTGACTGTAAGGCAACCAGTTCCTGGCTTGCATACAAAGGGCGCTCGCTCTCCCTTGCCTGCTCAGGTCATTGAACTTCAGGGCCTAAGTCACTGCTGCTGTTCGTTTCAAGGTGGGAAACTACTGCTTCCATTACAAGCCAGGTAGGCTGTAATGGAATTCTTATAAAGCTGTAATTCTTATAATGCTGTAATTCTTATAATGCTAGTGTGACATTTTGATAAAGTTTCATTTCTACTTTCCAAAGCCATGTGTAAAGCCACACAGAGCTGTGCCTCTAGCAGTAATCTCCTCATCGATGAATTGCATCAAGAAAACCATCTCTCGATCATTTCAATGTCACATAAAGCATAGCTCAAGAAAACCAAAGCAGCAATGTACAATGAGAAAGAGTGGACAGATAAACACCATGGTCTTTATGATTTAAAAGCTGCATGAATGTGAGAAGTCTGCATCTGATTACCTTAAAGAAATACAGTCTTCTCATCTTGTCTCGCCTTTGCTTGGCCTATGGCAAGGAAGAAAATCCATCTCTGCTGGTAAGCCAATTGATCTTGCTGTTTTTAATACTTACTGCTGTGGGGCTTGTATTTATGTGGGGAAAAAATGCATAAAGAAAGGAAAGAGAAAAATTAGGCAAAGTTGCAATAATAAGTGAGATACCAAGCAAAGATTAAAGCAAGAAACAAAATGTTACAGCTCAGTGTGGGGTCAAACAGAGAAAAACAGCATTTTGCTTTTAACTATCCTCTTACCTCTTTGTCTATGTGTTGTCTCATTAGACTGTCATCATCTGGCCATCTCACATAGACCTGATATATTTTACATCTTAAAAACTGAAAATGGCAGAAGGATGAAACTTTGTTTTTAAATAAGGCAGATACATCTCACATAGAATACACAAATTCCAACTAACCTTAATGTGTTTGTGTAAAATACAGGAGTTTCCCAGGGAAAAAGTAGCTACTTCTCTTTGCTCTGAGCAGCTCAGTCCATGTCAGGGAATGCCATGAGACTCCCCACTGAGGCTGTTGCTTTCCATTCCCACTCTTTGTGAACCAAATGTGATGCTGCTCAAGTTTGTCAGGTCTTGGCATCTGTATCTCTTCATGTATATGTATGTGAGGTGTCCATCTGTCTGTCAGGATTTTAAATTAATAAAGATACAATCCTTTGAATCATCCAAATTTGGGTGCAGAGAAGGAGCAATGTTCAGAATCACAGCTTCACACAGACATATCTAAATCTTACCTACATCTTCTTTTTTGTCTGGACCCAAATCTCTGTGCTTTAGTACCCAAGGCATTTATTTTGTATGGTAATCCTACTTTGGGGTGAATTCTGAGATAAAAGAGAATTTTTCTCTCATTCTCCTGACCCTTTCTGTTTAGGGAAGAATAAAGCTTAAAGGTTAACTAGCAATGGAAAAATATTAAACAATGGACAATGGGAAATTGTAATGTTTCGGGGATTCATTCTCTTAAAGAGTAGGAATGAATAGAATCATAGAAGCATAGAATCCTCTGGTTGGAAAAGACCTTAGATCATCGAGTCCAACCATAAACCTAACCTAGTAGCTTTTGTCTTTGTATCTAATTATTTTGGATAAGCCAGCACTGCCATACACCACTCCAACTGCAAAGCAGTCTCACTACTGCTGCTTATCTTGCACCCTGGCCAGGAGTATGGGCATGTTGTATGTACAGGTGGGGAAATCTGCCGGATGGATTGTCATGCAATGAAGAGGTGTCCATGTAAACTAGCAACATCGTGCTCATGTCTTCAGGACCATTGAATGCTTAGCCAAGGTGTTTGCAGTTCAGGCCTGCTCTGCACAAGCACAGAGCAGCAGTCAAGGACAGGTGTAACTGAGGAGTTTGCAGCTGGAGACCTGCTAACAACACACCAAATATTTTTGTTTTCCCCTGGGGTAAAATCCATGTTGTCTATGTTTCTGAGCTCAGCTAAGGACATCTGCCCAAATAAATGCATCAAAGCTGAACAAAGATAAAGCTCCAAACACAAAAGTTGATGACAATACATAGATAGTGAATGTAGCTGTGTACCCAGCATGCTGGAGAGAAAGATATGGCTGTATAAACACAGCACTGTTCTTTGAACATAAGACAGCCACAGAGTCATCTAATGTACTTGATTAGGAGTATTCTGCCCTGCTGAGACATTTTAAAGAAGGCATTGGTGAATGGCAGCTAAAGTTGTGCCCACCTCAAGATGTATCCAAATACAGTGCAAGGCAACCTTCAGAGTAGGTTACACAGAGGACTGCGATACTGGTCATGTGAAAAAACATGGCTAACACCTCCCTTTCAACAGAGACCAGCTCCCTCAGGATGGTACAAGAGTTTAACAGCAATAGTTCTGACATTTTAATTATGATTTACTAATATTGCTATTTCACAGAATCACAGAATCCAAGGGACCTCTGGAGTTCACCTGGTCCAACTTGCCTGCTGAAGCAGGGTGGCCAAGGGCTGGCTGCCCAGGAGAACATCCAGATGGTTTTTAAATATCTCTAAGGATGAAGATTTCTCATCCTCTCTGGGCAGCCTCTGCCACTGGTTCAGTCACCTTCACAGTGACAAAGGGCTTCCTTATGTTCAAATGATTATTAATGCTAATAACCCCAGAGAAGATTCAAAAATACAAACTTTACAGATGGGAATGTTGTGACACAGAAAGTAAAAAAACATAATTGCTAATCTGATGCTATCTGGCAGAGCCAGATCAGTAACAAGTGTGGGCTCCTAATTCTGTTTTTTTCACTCACAGGGCTTCCTTTTCCTTCATAACTTGTAGTGTCTCTTCCTTCACCTGCCCATTTCATCCACCCTCATCAGGGGGCAAGAGCAAGCTATGGTCACTGTTGGAGAGGTAGCAATGAGAACCAGACTGGCCAGTGGCTGTCCAGCACAGGACTCTCTTCTATGCTGGATGGCAGCAGATGCGCAGCAGCACAACCAAGGCCATGCACAGGCTGAAGTTTTTTCTGACATGCACTCTTGACCCCTAGCAAAGAGGCATTTTGGAACTTCTGGAGGTGACAGTTTCATCCAAATCCCTGTATATCAATGGATGGATTTTCCATGAACTCTTCTAACGACCTCTGCAATCTACTTGTACTTTTGGCCTCCACAAAATCTTTCACAATGTTGTTCTATACTCATGAACAAGTCTTGTTTGTCTTCAAACTTGCTGCCCAGTCATTTTGTCGAGTGCTCTCTACATTCTGTATTCCAAGAAACTGTGACTAATCTTCCCTTTCTAGCATCTACTCAAGAGTCATCACTTCCTATGCCTGTAGTGCATCCAGACCCAGCATCTCTCTAGATGCAGAGCCTAGCCTATTTAGTCTTTCCTCACAGTGCTATGTTCTGTTCCTGGTTCTCCTGCATCTACTGGGAAGTCTGGTGAGTGGAACTAAGGAGAGGGTTCAGTAACCCAGGGTCAGAGTAGATAAGGAGAGTGACATAAAGCCATGATCAGTTTTGTTCTCAGCTCCTGACATTGTTGGCCTTGACAAGATGGGCATGAAGTAGAAGTCAAAGTGCATGGTCACCTGAGAGTCACGGACGTGTTCAGGTTGGATGGGGCCCTTGTGGGGAAAATGTTTCTCCTCATACTCAGTATGAGCCTCTCTCATTTCAACTTACAACAATGTTCTTTATCCTCCCACTATGCACCACTGCCAAGAGCCTAGCTACATCTCCTTGATACCCTTTCTGCAGGCACTGGGTGTGTGCTGCTTTCTGGTCCCTCTGAAGCTGTCTCTTCTGCAGACTGAACATACCCAGCTCCCTCAGCCTCTCCTCACAAGGCTTGTGCTTCAGCCCTGACCACCTTGGTAGCCTCTGATGAAGCTGATCCAGGTTATCTATGTGTTGTAAAGGAAGGACTGTGAGCAAAACTGGCCATCCTAATCTAGATGAGGTCTGCTGAGTGCAAAGTAAGGGAAAATAAGCACTGACCACGCTCCTGTTCTTACAAGATCAGATGCTGTTGGCCATCCCTGCTCCCAGGGCCTGCTGTTTGCTCAGGCTCAGCTCATTGCCCACGAGGACTCCCAGTACCTCTTCAGCAGAACTGCCCCCCCCCCAGACAGTCAGGCCCTGGAGTGAATCACTGACAAGGTTTTTTCACAGAATCACAAAATGGTTGAGGTTGAAAGGGACCTCTGAAGGTCATCTGGTCCAAGACCTCTGCTCAGACAGTTACCTCAGCAGGTGGCTTAGAGTCAAGTCTAGAAGGCGTTTGAGTATCTCCAAAGATGGAGATTCCAAAACCTCTCTGGGCAACCTGTGCCAGGGATCAGCCACTCTCACAGTGAACACTCTCACACTCTCACACTCTCACAGTGTTTTCTGATGTTCAGCTAAATCCTCCTGTGTTTCAGTTTGTGCCCATTGCCTCTTGTCCTGTTACTGGGCACCACTGAAAAAAGCTGTCAGGGTATCATCCTCTTTATATCCTCTCTTCAAGTATTGATACACATTGATGAGATCCCCCTGAGCCATCTCTTCTCCAGGCTGAACAGTTCCAGCTCTCTCAGCTTTTTCTCATAGAGAGCTGCCATCATCCTTTAATCATCTTTGTAGCCCTTCATTGGACTTGCTCCAGTATGTCCATGTCTCTCTCATAATGGGGAGACCAGAGCCAGACCCAGCATTCCAGTGTGGAGTAAAGGTGAAGGATCTCTGTTGACTTACTGGCAATACTCCTTCAAATGTAGCCCAGGATACTATTAGCCTTCTCTGCTGCAAGGGCACACTGCTGGCGTGTGTTTGACATTCTATTCCACTTTGCATTTGTTCTCGTTGAATCTCATATTGTTGCTGTTGCCCCATTCCTCCAGCCTGTCTTAGTCCTTCTGAAGGGCAGTCTGGCCCTGAAAGGTATTAGGTGGTTGTTCCCCTATTCCGACTTTGTTGTCATCTGCAATTTTGATGAGAATGCCCTCCTGCCCTCACTTCCTCCAGGTCATTCATGAGTGTTACACAGGACAGGTCCTAGGACAGACCCCTGCAGTATCCCACTTATTACTGACCTCCAGAAAGAGTATAAACCATCAGCCACAACTTGCTGAGCTCAACCATACAACCAGTTTCTTTCTGGGCTAAAGAATGCTTAAAAATTTGCATCTGAAATTGAAATTGATCAAAATTGGTTCATGAAAACTTGGGGCTTCAGTTCCACCTGTGGAAGAAATGGCTGGAGAAATTTTTACCTTATAGTCAGTGGAGAAATACAGCAAAAGCCTTATCAAAGGATAACCCATTTATCCACAGATAAATGACAGACAGGATACATCACTGAGGACTATCTGGCTCCGCTAATGAAGAAACTTAAGCACTAGTTCAGTATTCAACACCTAACCTGCATGTGGTTCTGGTCAGTGAGACGAGCCTTACACTTGCCACATTTTTATTTTAATTCCCTGTCTGTAAAAGGAGGATGCTAATAATTCCCTGTTCCTCACATCTACTTGAAATGCATGTAACTGCTAAGTTAGGCTGAAAGGTGTTTTGCCTGGTGTCTAGAACAACTGTTATCTTTTTGAGCCTCTCTTATTGGCTTCACATTACCACTGTTAATGAGGGGATGGATATTGGGAAAAATTTCTTCACAGAAAGAATTATCAGGCATTGGAATGGGCTGCCAACCACCATCCCTGGAGGTGTTCAGTAGACATGCGGATGTGGTGCTTAGGGACATGGTTTGGTGCCAGTAGCTTAGCAGTAGTGTTGTAGGATGTGAGCTTTAGGTGAGCGAGCAGTTGGACTTGATCATCTCACAGGTCTCTTTCAACTTCAATAGTTCTGTGATTCTAGAGCAAATAAAATTTGTGCATCTTCACACAACCTAAAAACCTCACACAGAGGAGGCATGAAGACAAACATAAGGAACTGAATTTCCACAATTTCTCATTCTCTCAACCTTTTGAACTGCTGCCAACTTTGGATCTTAAACTGGCATATTTCTTATTTTGCTGTTTTTAACAGGAGATAATTATAGCTTATTGTTCCACAGCTTACTGTGTAAAATGCTGAGCAGTACTTTTGTCTATTCTTCTTAGCTCTGAGGAACTTTAACTACTTTTGATTCTTGTTTCCCAGATAACCACTATTTTGCAGTTAAAAGTTCATTAAAAATTAGACCAAACATAGATGAAGATGCCAACAAAAACATGTCTGAAAAGACAGATTAATAAAATGGCATTGCCAACACAAACAGGTTTTCTCACACTATATTTTGAAAATTATCTAATGAACATTTTATAAGCTTTACATACGTTTGATGAAATGGACTTCCTACAAAGTAATTGTCCTAAGGATAAGAAATTTTAAAATGTGATACTCTGAAGCAGCACCCAATGAAGACACTTTCTGCAAATTTCTACATGCATTTCTTTCATGACCTAGAGTTCAAATTCCTCTACTGTTTTGCACACTATGGAAATAAGTTTAAACTATAACTCACAAATCAAACGAAGATGGAAAAAGTATGTTTGAGTTGCACTCCTGCACTTTTCCACAATTAGGAAGGCAACAGTTTCCTTAGGTTTTCCTCCTCTGGATGTAAAGGAAAGTGGCTGGTTAGTGTTTCCAAAACATTTCTGTGCTACTCCATGACATCAGTTAGCTCAACAAAAGTAGGTTCCTTCTCTCATTCTTTTAATCCAAACTCCAAGTGAAAAGCACAGCATTAGAAAACATTCCTTCAGAGGTTCCTCGGGTTTTCTTTTTTCATTTGAAAGAACGCATTGAAAGAATGCTCAGATCATCCCTTCTCACAGCTTGAACTTGGCTAATGACAAGGTCCTCAGCTTTTTTTCTTCTTTGTGGATGGATAGGGGAAAACTAGTGCTTTTCTTGCTAGCAGAAAACAGGGTGCCAGAATCCTAGATTAGGACAGAGATTCATCACTGACAGATAGAACAAGGTCAAATAATTTCTTAGCAGACATATATTTAAAACAGTGAAGCACACTTAGAAGCACAAGTTGCAACCAGAATTTCTGTTCAGGTCACAGCAATAAAAACTATTTTCCTACTTTTAAAACTAACTCTAAAATACTAACAATTATTAGTAAGCTCTTGTTTTGTAGCACTGGTCGAAGAAGCTGGCAGAGTCAGGGCTGGCAAACTCTCAACAGAGTAATAAAAGTGTGCCTCTGTGTCAGCAGACACACTTCACATGCCAGATGTCTGTGGAAATACACATTAACTGGTGCCTGAAATAATTGTTTAGAGCACAAAGTAGGGCAGTCCTAGTGGAGATACAGCTCAGTAGCCACCACTTCTACTAGGGCACTGGTTGCCAGGAAGAGGATACAGATAACCAGAGATATGACTCTCTGTTATGAAGGGAGCAGTTTCTTATTTGCCAGAGGCAGCAAATATCCCCATGATAACTGTTTTCACCCATTCCTACAGTCTGCAAAGCAGTCCAATGAGAACCTGATGGTCATTCAGAGATATGAAATGAGCCTCTTTGTTTTTTCATGTTGTGCTATGGGCTGAGACAAACATGAAGTTCTTGTTAAGAATTAAAATAAAACCAGAATGTTTTTATTAACCGATGAGAGGCCTGATACTGTACCAAAGGCCACTGAATAAACTCAGATTTGTTTTATATGTACACGTTTTGGTGAGAAAAGATAACTGAACTTACATTGATTGGTTCTTTTTTAAGTTAAGACTGTTTTATGTAATAGGAATGGCTAGGCGCTGCACAGTGAACTAAGGAGGGTATGATGCAGATTTTTAAGGAGATGGAAAATCACCCATATAGCAATCATTTATTATGGAGATGTTCGAAAGCATACATCCTCCACTAAAAATACCAGGAGTTGAGTTCATAAGTCCCCTGTACCTTCAAAGCCTTTTTTCCTCTAATATCATGGGAATTTAAATTATTTCTACATTTTCCCCTTAACTGCTGCACAAATTAAGAAATAATGGCCCAGCTCTAAACTGTTGTGCTCAATGAACCAGAACAAAGAAAAAAAATAACAAGTTAATGAGAAATGTCCAACAGAAGAGAAACAAATTCATACAAGTAATAAGATATAAAATATCAAGCCAGAAATTATGTCTGGCTTTGTGATCACCTTGATAACTTCAATGAAATTGCCTTTCCAGATTAGTTTTGAGCCAACCTAGTACTTTTCTCTTACTAAACGACTTCAATAATTTGTAGTCCCATTTGCATGCTATTGCCTTCTATTTAAGCTTCACAGGATCAGCGAAATGTTCGCTCAGGGATACTTCTCTCTGAAGCGTAAGAGGCTTAGCCAATCTTTACATAAACAGCTGAAAATACATAGATCAACTGATTTACCAAAGGTAGTACAGTATCTAACTTGCCCATTCCTTCCTGTCCTGAGATGGTAAAGATTAAAGACATGAGATGGTTATGTTTTCCCTATGCTTGGATAGTCATCATAAAAATGCAGTTCTGCTAGGTTTGTAGATTAAGACCCAAGGGTACTTTGACTCTCTGTGCTTTACCATCACAACAGTGCTTTCAGGTATAAAAACTAATCAGGTAAGCAGTCAAATCCCAACAGGTTTTCTTCCTCTCATTTCTGAATGATGGTAAGGTAGATGTGTAATGTGGGACTGAAATACAACGGATGGCTACAAATTTCGTAAAGTAAGCCAGTCCTGTTCCTCTTTTGGAGCCTGAAATATACAAAAATAGGATAGGTAGCTCTCCCTGATATTTCTGACTGACACCTTCCATCCAAAAGAATCTCGGGAACAGATGAATGCTTTCACACTGCTGAGGACACAACATTCTGCAGGTGGAATTCTGGGGCTGTGATCTGAAACGGCTGTAAGGACTAACACAGGTAGCTGGAGCTGCAGGAAGCAGCAGCAGAAGCAAGCTTCCCTTAACTAGAATAAAGCTAGCGAAGCCCCATGGATCTACCCTTGATTTGAAGCATGGCCTGTAACATCTTAAACAACTACAGTTTGTCATGACAATGGCCAAGCCAGCATTTCCTTCTCTGGAGACTTTCAAAACCCACCTGGATGCATTCCTGTGCAACCTGCCCTAGGTGATCCCGCTCTGGCAGCAGGGCTGGACTCGATGATCTCTGGAGGTCCCTTCCAACCCCTAACATTCTGTGATTTCTGGTGCCACATGGAAATCTGATGTGCTTGATGTACCAATTAACGAACATTTTTTGGGTTCCAGTGTCCCAGACTGTGCAGCTCTGATAGTCTCCCAGCTCTACCTGGTTAGGTAAACTGTACCAGGACCGCAGCCAATCTGAACTCACCGTTAAAAATGTGTCTCTTCATCCTCCTTGTGCCTGGTCTCCCTGACACTTGGTCACCACCATGACCAACAAATTTGATCACTCACAGGTGAATCAGACTGAGCAAAGGACTAACCTCCATCTGACAGTTTTAAAAGCTGTTGTTAAGAAAGAATACATGTCAACATTGATTTGAGCTTCTCTGGAGTAGCTGAAAGGAGAACTTCTGTCTTCCCATAGTGTCTGCTTCAAAGTTCAAAAAGCCTGCCCACCATGAATGCAGCTGAAAGAGGCACATCTGCATGTCTGCCTGAACACTATACTGAGCCCCTATTTTTACCCACTGTTACAGCTAGATGGCTGAATTACAAGGTCACGTATTTTGCTGAAGGCCATATCATGAGTCATTTGATTAAAACTCTGCCCTTCCTGGCTCTCAGTCCTTTGCTCTACTCATTAGTACACACAATGTAATGAAACATTGGAATATCCCCAGAAGGGAGTCTTGCTTAGACCACTTCCTCTGTAGTTCACTGCCACAGACCTCAATTCTTGGCTCTGGCAGTTTTCCAACTGAACTACATGATGCAAAATAAGATTTTAAGTTAAAATTCAAGTGGGATAATGGGCAGCTACAGAACTTCAACATTGTTCTAAATTTAAACAAAACAGCAAGAGGAATTTCGGAGAGTATTCAAGAGAGTAAACAAAATAGAGGCTAAGCAAATACATAGCAGACACTATTCACCCTATTACCCATCTTGACAAGCGTTCTTTGATGC
Organism: Indicator indicator; assembly: GCF_027791375.1. Classification (NCBI taxonomy): domain Eukaryota; kingdom Metazoa; phylum Chordata; class Aves; order Piciformes; family Indicatoridae; genus Indicator; species Indicator indicator. The sequence continues at coordinate 17,216,258 of NC_072018.1, forward strand.
ATTTAGTTACTTATGACCTCACCTCCCATGCCACTTTGTTTTCCCAATTTTTAGCAAAACCCCTTTACCCAACTCTCTAATCCAGGATAATTGGAAACTGAAAAGCTGGTAAAATTAACCAGCTGCTCTGCATGATGAGAAATCATTGATAACATTAGATGCTTTATTAAAGTTGCATAAAACCTCTTCTATTTAATAACACAGTTTAAGGAAGGGTTCATTTTATAAACTCATAGGGTGTTGGAATGAAAGATGCGATAGTTCCCATGTAACCTCATAAATTGTCCTGCAAGTCAGTCTCAAGTCTATGAGCTCTAATAAAATTCTCATGAGAACGCAGTATCCGTCCATAAAAACTCCTGAACCCCCCAGGGGAATCAGCTGGTTTAGAAGAGTTCAGAGGTTCAAGCCTGTGGTTTATTTATTAAAATTTTCTCAGTAAATATATCATGGTGTAATAGATAACCACCACACTGTTCTGTGCTAGCAATATCTGTCTTCCATAAAATGCATGAACAGTAAGCTTCAAAAACAGAAAGGAAGAACCTTAAGTTATATTTAAATGTGGGTGCATGGAACCTTTTCTCTAAAATTAGAGTCCAAAATCATAAACAAGAGAATTTGCTTATTTTTCCCCAAAACAACTGTCATCAGAAGCAGCTAAAATGCAAAGCTATAAAAAGTGACTTTAGACCACCTGAGCTTTTAATAGACTGGGATGAAGCTAGGCATTTACAGTCCCAAAAGACAATGGTGGCTGAGACATAGCATAGCTGTAGAATTAGAAGTGTGAATCTGATCAGGAACACGGTCTCAGAGCTGGAGCTTTGCACAGTCTGTGGTTAAAGGCTGTGAACCAATTTTACCTCCTCCCTCTGTATGGGAGCCAGTGAACAGCAGTAGGAACGTGAGAGACCGTGGTAGCTCTCATGAGGCAATACTGTACCCAAGAACTGCTTGAGTATTTTTACCTTTTATTCTCAAACAACTCCAAGTAACTTCACGGGCTTCCTTCAGTTACCATAACAACACCTTGAGTATGTTCAGAAAACTTGCTTAGCTTGGATAATAAAGTTCAGGCTTTATGTTTCAAAGCAGTGCACTTCAAATCCTGCTGGGACTGTACTTTTGTAAAAAAAATCTCTGTATCATTCCTTTCTTTCCATGTGAGCTCAGTACAGTATTTTAATATCTGGATTAGAAAGACAATTAACAAGATATTCAAACAACTTTTTTTTTTTTTAATTGGAAGCCAAACTTTCTGTCTGTGTGTGTGTGTGTACATGCTTATGCATGTGACAGAGCTTGTTGCCTTCAAACTGACACACCCAATAAATGTTTAAATAGAAATGTAGATGTACAATTCCACTGTTCAACATGTAACACAATCATAAAAAATCTTTCTTAATTTATTCCTGGAATCAGGTGTTTGATCCTACAATCAGCTACACTGTTGTATGTTGTTAACCAGCTGTAGCTGTGTATGCACAGGAAGTCTGTAGGCACAGTACCTCTACACATCTGCACATCTTTTCTCTGGTGTTTGCATTTGTCAAATGATTTACACCATATGGGTAAGAGAAAGCTAGGGAATACAGCATTCATTGACTTTTGCAAACCAGAAACTAGATCTGAATTCCATTTTTGCCCACTCAAATTCCTCAGGCTTTAGGGAAAGCTTCTGCTTGCATTTTAGCTGCAGCAGTAACAGTGACCTGTAACTTAAATAGCACCTCTCTCAGAAAAAGCTCAAAGATTTACTGAGGTCACTTCAATGAACAGGGAACTGCAGAGATGGGGGTGAATAAGTTTGTGACATAAAGAGTCAGGCCACAGAAATGAAAGTCAAAAGACTAAGAATACTGCATCCCCTTGAAAAATGTAGAGGATAATAGGTAAACACACTATAATTTATAACACTGGATTATCCTTCAGCTTATAAAAAATGTTGGGAAACCTTAAATACCTACAGATAGTCAGTGCCTCCATCTTCAATTACCACTGACAGATAGCCCTTCCCTATAGCCCAGTCCTGATATGTTAAGGCCAGCAATTAGGGACTGACACAAGGCAAGAGCAGTGCCACACTTTGCAGCATATTTATAGTCAGACCCAGAGTTTTCCTTGCACATCCATCTGCAATTCAAAAACGCCACCTGAAGACATATTGAAACAATAGCAGTCACATCGCTCTATCTTCCCACCTTGATTTACCCCCTATAAATCATGCTGTACTGAAAGAAAAGGCTATTCATCAGTTACATTAAGACCCCAGAACTTCTCTGTGTCCTTTCTAGAAGCTAACAGCTCTGCATACACTTAATGCATTAAATCATCAATGTTAACTCTCTTTCATTCTGAAAGCTGAGGCTTCTGTTATAGATCAAATCATCAGTTACACCATTGGCCAGTAATCACAAAACCTGAGCCAACTGCTGACACACCAAATCCACAACTGGCATTTATACTAAATTAATCATGTAACACGTGGCATTTGTTAGCACTTTACCACATTGTACAGTCTGGTTATTTCCTGACTCCAGTTCCAGTTTCAATCATGGCTCTTCACTTTATGTAAAACATCCAAAAAAATAAAACGATCCAAATGTCTTTACCACCTCAGAAAACGTAAACTGTGGGAGTGTGAAATGTAAATTTGTCACCACCCAGCAAAGCACCAGGTCCAGATGGCCTCTGCAGAGTTTTCCAAATGATCCATTGCTTTTTTGAGAATCATAATGGGTGTTCAAAAGGCATTTAGTAAAGCAATTGTTAATTTTATTTTGGAGGCTGAAGAGACTAGAAATAGATTTTCTTGCCCACTTACCATTACTGTCAACCACACGGAATGCATCCAGAACATCACAACACTCTGGTTTGAGCAGTCAGACACGTGGCTGCAGGCAGCTGCTTGTCCATGCCCCTTGCTCCCCAGCTCCTGTGGCCCACATGCCTCCAAAGGATGGTTCTCCCTCACTATGGACCTGATGGGGCTATGCAGCCCCTGCCTTGACAAATGGCACAATGTCACCTGTGAAGATAAACCACGTGTCCAAAGTGTGTATGTATCTGTGGATCAAATAAACCAAACTGCCTGGTCAGCACTTGCCTAGATTGATCATGTTACAGAGTTGACCATCAGTGACATCATTAAACAGTTACTGGGCAATTACAAAGAGACTAGACACAAAGCAAGAGTCAGACTGAAAAGAACATTCTTAATGGGAGGGAGAGACCTTGGAGGGGAAATAGCTCTCTCCTTCAGCCACCAACTTGTAGGGAATCTGCAGAAAGGTAGAAGACCCACATCTCCCACAGGAGGCATGTGTAAGCAGGGAGGAGGAAATGCCTTTTGTAACTCACACTGCCCACAACTGAGGCAGTGCATACCACCCTTGTGTGCATGTCTCCATGTGTTTCTGTATGCATGTGTGTGAACATTAAGAAGGATTTGGGATTAATTATGGGACCCTGTTTAGAAATTTCTAGTATGGTTTACCTCTTGTATTAGTGATATTTTATGCATTGTTCACTGATTGCTGGTTAATTACATACTGGCAAAAAAGCAATAAACTGATTTTTTAAGCTACACGAACTCAGAACTTCTTGCCTCCAGTGTTTAACAAGTTGCTGAAGCAACCCGAGATTTCTAGCACAAGGATTTTGTGTTTTCTTCCAAAGCACTGACACTGAATAAATTCATGTTCAATGAATTCTAAATACAGGTGATAACCCTTAAGTGTATGCAATATTTGTCTCAAAATAATTGTTTTGAAGGAAGACATTATACATATGGTTATTCCAGATCAAGAGTCTACATGCAGATGTCACATGGTTAGCCTTTGTAATTAAGCATGCTGTTGCACTTCAGTTGGGGGACCAGCTCTCACTGTTTGCACAGTATTTTCCCTTTGAGTTGTCTGTGAAAATAACAAAGTGGACTAGATTTGGATCTCAATTACTACAATACAACACAGAAGAGTCTTAGCTAAGCCCCACTAAAGAATCAAAACCCCAAATGCTCAAGTCTTTTCTGCATGTTGCAGAGTTTCATTAGCCCTATGGGGTTTGGGTTTTTGGGGATTTGGCTGGGTTTGTTTTTGTTTTTTGTAACACCACGACAGAATCTTCCTTTTCTGTAAGACAGACAAATCTTTTCAGTTTTACTCACTTAATTGGCCTGACCAATCCTCCCTCTTTCTGTAGCTGTAATAATATACTGTAGTATTCCCTGAAGGATGTTTTGCTGTGCATGCCTGGATACACTAGTCAGTGCTAATTTGCTATAACCCTGCTGTCCTGACTTTCCCAGACTGCACTGATGCAAATGTAGGCAGTCTGGTCTAAAGTGTGGATTTTTGTGACAGCCTCACAACCCTGAGTACTGCCCAGCACTGATGCACACCAGAAACAGAAAATTCTCCACACATCCTTGTGGTAAAGATAGGACATAAGGAGGCAATCAATCAAGAAGGCTCTAACACTTACCAAACAATGAACTTTGAACAACTTGGTAAAGAAAATGAAGGGGAAAAAAAAATCTATTTCTGGACTGAGATTGTAGCTGGATATCCCAGCCAAAGATAATTGTATTTCACAAAATTGCAAACCTCACATGAGGGTTTATAGTGGAAAAATACTGACAGACCATTGTCTGCAGCACTGTATTCACAACGCTGCAATTATAGCTTTACAATAACGAGTGTAACTCTGTGGTCAGCAAGATAGCAAGAACATGGTATTTTTTCCATGGAATACTTCTTCCTTCATAGATGTTTAGCTTGAAATCTGCACTTTAAGTTGCAGTATTGTTGGCATTGTTTTTCCTCACATTTTCATTTTCTGTGGCAGATCTATATAAAGTGCTTTAACTTGGCTTGAACTTTTAGGTGTACAGATAAAAATTACTTCATTTTTTTCAGGCTGGATTAATTGTACAGAAAAGTAGACATGTAAACACTTCCCATCATTTGATATTTATAATCCTCCCCTTGCACCCACAGTGCAATCCTTCAGGTATTACCAGCCTTAAAAAATGAATATAGCTTTTTCCTGTTTTTTTAGGTCACTGCTGTTATTAGGCAAGAACCCTGAGGTCTCATTGAGCTCTCTTGGCAGGAAATATTATCTTAACCCACGCTGCCTGATGACAACCACCATGAGATACCAGTTTTACACCCACTGTAGGCTCCTTTACCACATGGTCATAGAAGGTTTCTGGTTCGTCTGTACTGGAGGAGCAGTGAAAAAACCCTCAGCAGAGACCAAAGATCTGGTTCCATAATCAACCAAGTATGAAATATAGTACTGCCTAATACACCCTCAGGTATCTTAAGTGTGGGATGAGCTCTGGGAGAGGAAGGAAAACAACATCTGAACTGTTAAAAATGTTACTCTGATCGGTCTAAAAGATGGGTTGGTAACTATTACTAGAGACTGCCAAGTAGTAGGTGGTCCTCCTTATTGGATGTCCCAACTCTAATGAGCTCTGAAAAGGAAACAAAGTCAGCATCTCATTGGGAAAGTGCTGGAGCATGAACATTGCTCTGAGGGCCCAAGTCTGCTCACCACTTTTTCTCAGTAGTACTTGTGTAAGCAATACTCCTGATGTTAATGTGATTATCTACAGGCAGAAGGAATACTCATAGAAATAAGTGTTGGGATTCATGCCTAGTAATCTGTCTCATCTGGCACTCTCTCTTCTTCAGCTGCACTAGATGTTTTCCAGCAGAAGACTCTTAAATAATAAATCCAAAATACACCAGTATCCTGGGGGAAAATTCTACCATAGCTTACAAAATCTTTCCTAAGAAATGACTATTCATCAAGTTCTGTGTAGACAGACTGGAAGGATCACTGGGGGAAAGTGGAACATCAGGAGGGCTATTGTTTAATGTAAGGGTCTCTTCCTAAATGTTAATACTGTGTGAACTGTCCCAAAATTGCATGTTTCCTCCATAGGGTACAATGCAGTGTTAGTGATTTAAGCATCAAGTTGCATTGAGGCAAGAGAACACTGAGATATCACCTTTATAAAATAAAACACAAACTCCCACCAACATCACATTTATCTTCACATACCTGTGGACACAAAACTGGGGTCCTAAAAAGGGGTAAGTGATGCTCTGGTGGGTCAGACCAACATCCACCTATTCCCAGTATTCTTTTTCCAGTAACAAGAGGTGCTATTTAAAGGGAACGTGCAAGCCTGACATATACAATTCTTTTGTTCTCCTCCAGTATCCAAAATCGTTGTAGGGCTGTTAGACAGCACAACCCTACTCATTCCTTTTAGTATCTCTTTATGAGCCTGTAGTCCATTTAACTGTTTTGTCTCCTTTCCAGTCTGCTGACCTATGTGCTTCTAAACCTCTACTAGCGAAAATTCCACAAGTTCACTATACCTGCTACACAAAAAAATTCCTTTTTATCTTTCCTAAACCAATCTCGTATCAGTCTCAGTGAGTGCCCCCTAGGTTTGGTACTGCAGGATTTGAAGAACAAGCACCTGCATTCACTCTACCTGCTGCCTTGATTTTCTAAACCCTCATCCTAGCCACTCGCTCCAAATTGAAGCTCATGCTGTGGATAGCCTCTATTTGCCTCCTGAGAGTACGGCCTGTGGGTTTGAGCAGGACTGTCCCTCCACCTTTCACTACTTTCTTTGATACATGAGCAAGGATCAGCTAAGACTGCAGTTCCAGAACTGAAGTATCAACAGCAAGCTAAATTTCCTGATGATTTATTGTCATGGCTGGGTACGGAGTTCACTGAATGCCATAGATAGTACAAGGAAGGGACTGAGAATGGAGAAACCAGTAACTGAAGTAAGTTATTGCAAAATCGCAGCTTAAGCCACTCACTGTCTGTGCATTCCATAAAAGCTAGGACCTCACAGACCTCTTCCTTCCAGGAGAAACATATTTTACTTTCCTTTCTTTTTCTGATGTGAGGATGATCCGAAGGATGCTTATGATTTGTATACTGCTGTCCCTAAGCTTGCCCATAGTGGACCTGAACAAATGTCCATCCAGCTGATGTTCCTGTCTCAAGCAATGGCCATGAGTAGGATAGAAACAGCAAGAACAGTGGCTATGAACTGATGTCTAGGGAAAAGTAAGGACAGGACATGCATATAGGAACACTTAACTAAAAACTTACCTATCTTCAAACTATTTTTCAACCCAGGAAGCTGTCCTGAGGTATATACATGTTTTAGGGATGCCTCAGTGTATCTGCTAAAATTTAGAGAGGGCAACGGATCCTGTGCCTCTGTCCTCCAATGAGCTGTAGTCTGGAAAACCCTGGCCTCTCAGTGTGTGCAGCTGAAAACAAAACCCTCTGTACCTAGTACGTAGTGGTGGTAGTTATCAAAGATCTGATGTCTATCACAAGACAACAAATCTTAGGGAAAGGAACTTTCATCCTCATAACTTGTTTTCAATCAGCTAAAAACATCATGCAGTAACAAACAAGTCATTTCAAATGTCTCTGAAATCCCTCAGGGTTTCACTCTGACTTCCTGAACCACTTTAAAATCCACATACTTCTCAAAAAAAAGATGGGATTTGGGATATCTCGGAAGCAAAGCACAGCTAGTGGTCCTCATCTGGATTCATTTAGACCAAGGAGTCTTGAGATACTGAAGAGAAAAAAAAAAATCTCAATTTCTTCAGGAGATGACGTCTATCAGCTTTTGTGAACTCAGCTAGGAAAATCAAATTATACTGATCACAAATCAAAACAATTTAATCACTCTTAACATCAACTTTGAGTATGCCTGGTGGGCAGAAACAGCTTTGCATTTGCTCTACCAAATCACTGCATATCACAATCACAAAGCATTCTTGCGTTTTGGTCCTACTAATATCTCCATATTAAACGTAACATTACCTAATTTAGCTGCATATCTCCCATTAAAACCATGGATTAGGTCAGCTCACAGCAAAACCGGATATTTTCAACTCCTAGGGCGCACAGGTAGGTTTCTTATTTCAGTGTTTGCTAGCTTACAGAAATACTAGTTGTTGGATAAAGCATCTGGGAAGACTCCTGAAATACCACTGACCAACCATAATTCTCAGCTGTATTTCACTGAATTTACCAATTTCAATCGGTGCCATACCATAATGCTTTCTCACAGATGAAATTTCCTGAAAAGTCAGAAGAAATGCAGAGCTTCAGGTTATCTCACTCATTCTTGTTGATGCCTGAAGAGGGTCTTCCCAGCCACTCACCCAGTCATGCAGTCCCTTTGTGCCCTGATGCTTGTAAGACCCTTCCAACTTTGCTAATGGAAACAAATGACTAAGACAAATCAGAAATGAATCAGCAGAAAGCTATGCATTTTGCAGCCTGGTAATATTTCTGCTGGGCTACTGAGTTGATGCAGGCATTGAAGATTGGGAGAGAAGAAAAAAAAGTCATGAATTACTGCAAAAAATAACAGAGTGGAAAGCAGAATTAGAAATGATGAGGCCCTTTTGGCCACAGTGCCAAATTTGAGCACCATCTCCTGTGAAATCACTGCCCAAGAACCCATCTCCTTTTCCTTTGCAGGCTTTAGTCCATGTTGATATATATTTAGTTCACACAAAAGTGTGAACTTTGTGTGGCTGATTATTAATATGTATCTTCTGCCAGTTTACTTCATGGTTATTACAAAGAGCAGTGTCTCTGCTTTTTACCATTTGCTTGAATTGCCAGGGATGATTCTGGATCTAAGCTTTCATAATAAATTTTCATGGATGTGACACCTCAGGACTGAAAGGTAATGACCCATAAAGACAGCCCAGAGAGGCTGTAGATCAGTTTCCTGATGTGTGTGCATGTATGAAAGCTTACAGAATTTATTTCTAATTTACCCTTTCCTATCAGAACATGATTACTGATTTCTTCCTTCACTACAGGTTATTTAACCTGAAGCCTCTGAATTTGCCTGTATTTTTCTTCTCTTCCTTTTACACAGCCCCACCTGAAGAAGAGAACAATCTTCTGCACAAAAAGCTTTCAGAATTACAGCTGCCTCAGGGTGCTTTAGCTGCTCCTTTCCCCTCCACTTAGGACCTTTTCTTCTGTCTCTGGTATTTCAGACAGAGTCTTCCATTCTGCAGATGCCTACTGGCATTGCATTGTGTTCTGGGATAGCAGTTATCTGTAAATTTTACTTGAAGCTTACAAATATGAGCATCCTTTAGTGTCAACACAGGAAGACCAACAAAAACTTCAAACAGCTTAAAGCAGGAGACAGGCCTGATGAGATTCATCCTGCCAACATCCTCTCTAGTATCAGGTAGCCTGAGCAAAGATGTTCAAAGGGATGAAGAAAGGCTGCTATACAAGCCCCTTAGAAGCTTCTTGTTTCATACAGAACACTGTAACTGCAAGGTACAAGTTCAGACCGACTCTGGAGAGAGCACTTAGACTCAGCTGTGGATGTAGGTGGGGCTAAGAGAAGGTTACACATGATCAACGTGGGTGGAACTTTCTGGGGACTGGGCTGTACAGTTTTAAGAAGCCTCCATTCAACATTTTTAACTCTCTCTCTCTTCAGGTCATATATTCATGAGGATGGAAAAATATATCCCTGAAACTAAAACAACTTACTTGCCCAATTTGAAAGCTGTTCTTCCAAACCAGAAAGATGCTAGAGGCTGTTCAGCTTAATTGTTGTGTTTATAATGGACAAAACCATGTATTTTCCCCTAAACTCACCCTTGCAGTTGGCTTGATTGTTGTAAATGGAACTTTCCAAAAACAAAGCAAACAAATCATAATACAAAACAACGAAATGAAGCTAAAATAAAACACCTGGAATCAGCTATCCAAAATGGGAAATCTCAGATCAGACTAGCAGTTATGAAGAACTGAAAACTAGAATAGAAAGCACTGAGCAACATTAACATAAAGTTTGCTGTTAGCTCTATTATACTTCACAGTTAGGACTGAGGGGGTTGATTTATCATGCTACCAATAAATTAATTTAATGAATTCTCCTCTCATTAAAAACCTCCCATGGCAGACTACCAGTGCTGTAAAATACAGTAACCATTTAACGTCAGACAATAGTTTAAGTAACAGCTATGAGGAAAATACTACCAAGTACTTTTCATAATAAAAAAATTGGTAAGGAACATAACAGCATGTAATTATGTGAATTTAAATTTAGCCCAGACTTCAGGGGTATCCAGTCTACTTTAGTGAGGAGTATCAGTAAATCAGTAACAACTGGTCATTATCCTAGATGTGCCAAAAGACATTGTATTTGTTCCACTTTGGAGCCCTCTCAAACAGAATCGCATGAGTTTGCTCTGTTTAATTCATTGTTTATTTTACTGTGCTTTTAATGAGCTACAAGTCTCAGAATATTTCATTAAAATTCAAACATTTCAGCTTATGAATCTGCTTTCAGTTTGCATTTTGGAGCTGTCGTGCCCTCAAGTGTCCCATGTTTTCCAAAGTTGCTGTATCTTCAGTGCTCCTTTCCACAGACACTGGTGAGATAAGGAGAGCATATCTGTTTTCCACTGAGCAGACAGGCTTGGACAGCTCACATGAAGTGGGTTTGTGTCACAAGTTAAACACTAACAGAAAAAACAAATGTAACATTAGAAATGGAAATTAAATATGTTAACCCTAATGAGAATACCTATTTGCTTTCCAGCAAGCTCTTTGGAGCGGAAAACTCCCACACCTTTCAGCAAAGAAATCTAAAGGAAACACAAGATTTTAGCAAGGATTTTCAAATGACCCCTGAAGAAGGCAGGTATCCAAATCCTATCACGCAGCATTGTGCGTCTCTCCCTGTTGTGACCATGTTTATGCTCAGGTTGTTCATGGCAACAAGGAAAACATGGGGAATGTCACATCTAGGCACCCCTCAAGTACTGCTGAAGGACACATCCTGTCGTCAAGAATAGCTCACATGAGAGAAAGCTAAAGAAATACTACGGAGATTGACAAAATAAAGGCAAAAATAGTTTGTAGTAAAATAGCTCCAGCAAACAGCGCTAGCAGACATGAAGATGTTAAAATAACCACATCAAACCGTTTCAGGAATTGGCTACTTGTGTATTGTTGCAGTCTTGGGGTTTGCAGCTGTTGATTTCCCCTAACAAGTAACATCAGTGCTTGGGTCTTTGTTCATCTCACGTCATGCCACAAACCCTCAAAGTTTCAAAGACGGAAGTGAGAAAGAGGACTGGATGACAGTATCTCTGGGCTGGTGCAGGCAGGATACCCTTGCCCCAGCCTGTCCCAGATGCAGGGAATGAGCAGGGTACAGCCCTTTGGGAACAAGCAGCTCTGCAGACATGACTCTTTCTCCTTCATGAGGTCACGGGCAAGGGGCGTTAGGCTTAAAAGGCTAAACACTAAGCCACGAATCTTGCTGCTGCCCATGGAGCCCAGGCAAAGGAGCCACCTGAGAGCAGGACGCGGAGTCCCAAAACGCAAGAGCCACCTCAAAAGGCCCGGAGCTAGGCCCTGCCGCCGGAGGGCCGCGACAAACACGGTGTGAACCCCCTGCCCTGCTCCAGTCACGGGCACGTTTCCCCACCTCCCGTCTCAGACAAGTGTCACAAAGAACTCTCTCCCCCGCAGAAGGAGCTCCGCAAGCCACAGTGTAGCGAAACCCCGGCGCGACGCCGCTATCATAACGGCAGGCGCCCTCCTTCCCCCTCGTACAGTCAGAGCCCCGCCGAGGTACAGCAGACGGGCAGTGAGCGCGAGGCAGCCACCGAAAACTCACGAAGCCGCGGCGCCGGGCCTGCGATGCCCTACGGTGCCTGCACGGCGCGGGAGGCGGGGCCGCGGGGAGGTCGTAAGGCCGTGGGGCGGGCGCGGCGCTGCGCTGCGGGACGAGGTACGGCGGGGCTCATCTGCGGAGGGCGGGCGAGCGAGCGAGCGAAGCAAGCGTGGGGCTGTACGGAGCGAACGCGGGGGAACTGTGGCGAGGGACAGGCTGCGGGAGACGCGAAGGGGCGCGGCGGGCTTGCGAGACTAAGGGGTGGAAATCCCCAACCGAGAGAGAGCGGCCGGCTGTGCTCCGCTTCGGCCCGTCAATCTAGGCCATGAAGGCTGTGAAGATTAAAGGCCGAGTGGATCAAAGGCCGGGCTTTGAGCCTGGCCCCGACTTCTTCAGACCTCGTTTCTTGGGGATGCCCTGGTCCCCTAAATCCACCTGATTTTCTGCGGGGTTTGCAGCTGTGGGGGTGTTCTCTATGAGTTGCTCACTTTATTAAAGGCTTGACCTGAAATGATCACAGAATCAGTAAGGTTGGAAAAGACCTCAAGGATCACCAAAGTCCAACCTGATGTGTGTATGCACTTTCATGCCACAGCCATGAATACTGTGATCAAGGACGTACCTGCTTAGCTACAAAGGGTGCGCTTAATTAAGCATACATTTAGTTTGGAGGAAGGAGGGGAAAGGTGTCTTAGTGCTGCTGGGGCTGTCGGGCTGCAAACCACTGTCACCTGTGCCTTTACAAAGCACAGCCAGGGAAGCAGGGATCAGTATTGCAACAGCAATTTAAATGCCTTTTGGAGGACAAAAGCCTGACTTCAGACAATGCATCAAAATCTAAATGTGAAGCAAAAGGAGTATAGATGGATAGAATGAATCTTCTGTGTGTGTAGCTTCCCAAAGACTGCCTGATGTACCTGGCTGGAAACTTTGAGCAGACTTTGAAAATTCCTGGTTTTGCCTGGTGTTTCAGGGCCTGTGAAATTCTGCTTGGGGTCAAGTACCAGTACCTGGCCTGAGGTACTAAGTACAGCCTGGTTAAAAGGCACTGAGCTCTGCGCTCAGAAGACCTGTGCATGTGTGTGCCCAGATGAGCTATGTGGAACAAGTGTGACAAAACTGCTGCTCTGAGTGGTGTCAAGATTTTTTGCTTGCATACATGTATTTTTGACTGAGAAGAATGCATGTCACATACATCCCCAAAATGCCAATTTTCTTTGATGGAAATACAATATACCTAGAAACTGAGGTGTAAGGAAGGGCAGCAATCATTTAAATATTATACAATAGCTGATAGACACACTTTAGCCTTTTAAATGTCTGACACAGTAGTCAAACATGACTTGGGTGTTATTTAGAACAGTTTAAGCAATGATGTTTGTTTCATCAGAAGGTAGGAACTTGTTTGTCTTCAGCTGCAGTGTGTTTTCTTCCCCAGAGTCGGGGCCATGGCTATTGACTGGATTGGTTTTGCATATGCGGCGATGCTGGCTGTTGGAGGTGTTGTAGGATACACTCGTAAAGGTAAATACTGGGACAGCAGGATTTGGAAATGAAGCATTTTGGGTTTCCTCTTTGCTGTGCTTTTTGAAAGCAAATAATTAATACAAGGCATAAAAACTTGGCTATAATGAACACGACTGCATCTTAAACGCATCCTGCACTGCTAGAGATGATCTGAGTCTCGTGAGGTTTACTTGGGTCAGTGTAAGCATTTAATCTAACTAATGAGCTTGTCTGCAGGGCAAAAAGGGGCTGTTGTATTTGACCTTTATTTGGGGCCTTTTTACTTCCTTTAATTATTCCTGTGCTGAGCACAGTAGATGATCTTCGATTAAAGCATATTTTGTAGGGAGATGTCCAGGTTTGATTCTGAGATTTCAAGATGCAGGCTGGAAAGGAAACCATTTACTTGCATATTCTGATTCGGTGGTTAAATATCTCACACTATTAGAATTGTGGATTTTCGCTCTAAGATCATCAGTCAGATTTTAGGTTATCGTGCACTACAAAGCACATTTTCCGTATTTCACTAATTTTTGCCGTCATTGCCCGGGAGCCGGGCACGGTGTCCCGGCAGAGGTCGCAGTAGTACCACGGAGGAGCAAGCGGGCTCTGCAGGCTGCTCCGCTCTCCCACAAAGCACATGGCCCAGCTGTGGCCATTCCCCATCCCCATTCTTGTGATTCACTGTCACTGTTTCCCTACACGCACATGCTTTGCTCTTAGAGATGTGGCTTTCTATCTGACTTTCTGAACGCATTTGCTGTATATTTTTGTTTGCACCCAGCTGCACTCACTGGCTATCCCATTTGCTGCTTCTTTTCACTCTTTAATGGTTGACCAGTCCTTGTGGCAAATCTAGAATTTTTTATTATTATTATGGTAATGATTGTTTTCGTGCAAATTCTTGATTTAAAAATACTCATTTTAACAGGACTAGTAGCTAAATGACATCTGAGGGTCTGGATTCTTTATTTAAAAACATTTGGGAATCAGCTTAACCCAGATAATGCCTGCTGTGCTTATTTAATGCTTTTGTTGTATGGTATTGAGTCAAATACCTATTCAGAAACCTGTGTATTACTGAAAGACTGGGCTTTATAAGTCAGTTTTGTAATAACACTGAAAGAAAGTACTGAGTTACTTTTAAAAGCCATATTTTCATCCTCATTGCTATCTAATTGTTTTTTAATTATTTACTAATTAAATGTGATGTTTGTGATACCATTCCTTTGTCCAGGACTGATGTCAGACTGAAAGGTTTATGACTACATGTGTTGTCCAATTTACCCTTTTATACATATTGACGAATTTCTGTCGTTTTTGGAAACTCCCAAGTGCTGAGTCCAGAGAGATTACAAAAATACTTCTGAAGATGTGTATGGTAGAGAAAATAGCCAAATTCAGATTTGTGCTTCGAAGTTATTGTACCCAAATTGCAAGCATTATCAGATCCTGATCATCTCCCTCTGATTTAGTCAAATTTGACTCAGTTACAGAAACAATACCCTGCTTTTCACACTAGGTGGCATAGCTGCACTGTGGTGAAGTTCTTCTTTTAATATATTTGGATAATACCATGGAGAGAGAGAGTACTGCTGTGTAAAGATAGAACTCAAAGATACTGTACTGAAAAATAACACTTCAATGGTTTCTTGCAGGTAGTAAAATCTCTCTAGTTGCTGGTCTGACATTTGGTTCTGTGGCTGGTTATGGAGCTTACTGCGTAACACGTGACCCAAGAAACGTGAAGATATCATTGTGTGAGTGTTTTACTACAATAATCACCCCAAAAAAGTGCAGTTTCCTCAATTGCATATAAAATTCTATTTTTTTACTAAATTTGGAGCAATGCTTTGCTTTACATGTTAGTTTGTAAATAGAGTTCAACAACTTAGCTTGCAAAATTCAGTTTAACTGTGGAACCATGAGCAGATCATTAACACAAAGCCAGCAGGTGTGTGTCACCATCTGGCAGTGCCTCCTTTTATTAGATGATTACCTAAGATTGCAAATATTGTGAAATTCAGTTGAGAAATGGGGGAGGGTATTGGAGTAAAATCATTAGTGCTACAGATTAGAATGTAATTCAAGAAGTAAAGTAGTTGTGGGATCCTGTCTTGTGTACTGGAACATATCCTCAGCTCCCAGTTAAATCATTTGACTTAGGATTTTTCCTTTGCTGCTGAGAAATACAGGATATAAACTATGCAATAATTGCCATGTTAGCTACTTTGCCATGGAGCCCTCATGGAAGCAAGGAACTACAGGGTCTCAGAGGGATGTTAACCCTCACACGACTGATCTGCAGTAAGAGCCGTTGGGAGCTTGTCTCATTTTTTTAGCAGAGGTGGCTTAGGCTGTGGTTTCACATACAGAAATGCATTTGAAATAGATTTAATCCAGACTGTGTGAGTACGCAGTTGCTTTTTCTGAATTTAGTTGGAAGTTATGCTACACTGTTCATGCTGGCTTTGTGCTTTGCACCAGCCACAGTTGTAAACATTTCCTTTTTAAAAACATACTGGGTAGCGTTGATAGCAAACTGTGTTCTCACCAACTGACTTCTTTTAGTAAAGGTGGTAATGGCATACCTGATCTGCTCCTAGGTGGCCTACAATTGGATATTCCAATTTTGCCACCGTGGCCTTACTTAGATTAAGTTACCTCACTGTTAAACCCCCCCACCTTTCTGGAATGGAGACATATCCTTAAGTATATGTAAATTTGTAACCACTCAGCCTGAGCTGTTTTTAAGTAGCATACAGTATTGTATTTTTATGGGTCAATTAAATCACTCATGTGGATACAGAATTTGTAGAAAAGAAAACTAATTAAAACTTACTAAATACTGCCTATTTTCCAATTCCCTGATTTTGAAAGGACTAATACAAAATTTCCACTGGTCTGCTTGTGACATGTAGCTATAGGCATGTGAGGACTTTCTCTCAACTGGAGACATGTATTAGTCATTTAAGAGAAATTAGAGCAATACAGGTGAGAGAGTTCACTACACCTGCCTTAGAAAGTTCTTATGTAAAGTAAAAGGAACAAAGACTTTTTAAAGTGGTTTTAGTTTAGAATGCTTACGAACTAATAATCTAATTGTTTAAAACTTACATATTCAATCCTGGTCTTTTCAAGATCCTTTCATTCTGTCATGAATAAAAAAAAAGAAGGTGGTCTGCACTCCTATTTTTGCCTAAAGTGACTTAGGATATGTTCATATGCTGTACTGTGCAAGGGCCAGCCATTCAGGCTGAGTTTAATTTCTTCCAGACTGATATATGTGTCTGGAAGAGGGTGTCTTCTAGCTTCTGTATACATAGATCTCTTAAACAAATGAAGAACTCAGGATGAAGCCTTAAGCTGTAAGAGTTAGACTCACTTGGAAACATCTGCAGGTCTACACATTAAAAAACTTTGGGGGCTACTGTATCTGCTACTTTCAGAATAATAGGGGCTTCCTGTAATAATATGTATGGCTTTTGTAGAAAATCAGAATGTTTTCACTTACACTTAACCTCTGAAGTGCCAAAAGCAACTAGGGCACAAGTGAAAAGGAAATTAAGTGCATCGAAGAAAGTACTTGCATTCTCTGAACTTGAAAAACAGCAGAATGACTTGCAGTGTCAAAGGAAGCAAGTACCCAAACCTTTAAAAGGTCAGGAAATTTAAAATAAATTTTAAAATCTCCCTCCAACCCCAAAATTAGCTATAGTAGTTATCACCTACGTAAGAGTCTTCTACAATAATGTAAGTAATATTTTAGCACAATACCGTCATAGTAGGGTTCTTGTACCGTGTCCTACACGCAAGGATTACATAGAATAAGATACTCCAGGTAAATTTTCTTACTTATTTTATAAATCATTCAGGCATTTTCCTGCTTCCCCTGAACATAACTCTGCACTTTCTTGAATACTATATTAATGAAATTTTATGTATGTAAAAATTCAGAGTTCGGTATGCAATAGTTAGTGCTATTTAGAGTGGAAGTTGATGCACCTGATTTATTGAATTTTTGGTCTGATTCTGTTTTACTGAATTGACTTTGTTGTGATTTATTGAATTTGACTAAGGTGAGAGAGACAGTGAGTACGTAGCTGCAAATCACATCTAAAAGTTGGACGTCTTATAAACTCACTGGCATATGTGAAAAGCCAGATACTAATAACTGGAAAAGAATATTACAGAGTGAACATGCTGTGTAGCTTGTAATTCATTGTAAATATGCTCAGGGTTCTGGCACAATGCGTACTGTGGAATAGTCCACTCTACACACATTCCTGAGAGGATCAAGGCTATGGGACCAGAAAATAAGAGCAATGGATAATGGGACATGATACTTTTTTTCAGGGTATGTTTAATGAGTGCACATGCATAGCTGGTAGAGTTTTTAAGATGCTTGTGTCAGAGCTTGTTTCATAACGCTGGAGTGAGCTTAAGGCTAATTCTTGACACCTTGTGAGCACAGGACTGTCCACAGGCATACAGTGGAGTTTGAAGAGAATTAGCCAGGTGGTTCAACTGCTCCATAAAAACAGGAAGAGATTTGTGTGACTGCCAATACTTTGGTTGCAAGAGTGATAAAGCCCAGCTGCCCATGAGAAATCCTGCCTCTCCACCCACTTCTAGGAAGCATTTCAGGTGACAATTCTTTAACAAAGCTAGCTACTCATGGAGTTTTATGTATTCTCACCACTCATTTATGTAGCACTCTTCAGTCAAGAGTTCAGTATTAAATCCCCATGCCTGATCAGTTCATTGATGCCTCCATTTTTAGGTGGAAATCCTCCAAGAAGAAAGTGCAACTCCTTTCATGATGTTTGTTCTCTGCTGTTTGTGTTGCATCTTTTGCCCTTTTGGGCTTCCCACCTCTTGTCACAGACAAGGATGGTTCCCTTGTAGCAAAAGGAAATGAGCACTTGTGCTCATGATGGAGATGTTGATAGCCATGCTCTGTAGTGAAGACAAGTAGCAAACCTTCCAGTCTAGTGTTTCAGGCTCCAGAAATAAAAACAAATCAAGGTGGATGCTTTAGCTTCTTGAATAGTCAGAAAAAAAGCTCTGATGATCTAGGGTGGTGGGATTATGAGACACGATTGCTGTAATTTAGCATGTGTTACTGTTATGATGAAGACTCTTCCTATCTTATTTATATCCCCTTGAAGTAGATATGGGGGAGCAGAATTCAGTCTGACAGACTTAGTATTTGTGGAGTAGGATTTTGTAGTCTGCTGCACATGGAAACCTTATTTGTAGCTGACAGAAATTGTAGCACTGTATTTAGAAAAGCAGACCCCATCTCTGGCCTAATGTTTCACTAAATTGCAGTTCATAGCAAAATGTAGCAATGACTTTCGATAACTCTCCATGTTCCTGAGTAGTCCACTGGGAAAAGTGAGAACATAAATATATTGATTTGTCTTTTACAGTTTCATCTTTTCTTTTGACCATTATAATGGGAATGAGGTTCAAGAGGTCCAAGAAATTAATGCCAGCTGGAATAGTAGCGTGCCTGAGGTAAACATACTGAGGATCTTAACATAATTATTTCACTGATTTTCAAATAATTGCCGTTTGACATCCGATTTCAGCCAGTATCAGTGGAAGTTACTGTTACCCAGCATCTGTATGGCTTAAGTGAAATTGGTCTGGAGGTCGCAGTCCTGTCTCCAGTGAATGGCTTGTTCATCTCGCTGGGCATATACATCTGATACAGACTGGCTTTCTCAGCACAGAAAGGACAGATCTGCATTTAAATATTAATGTATATTGATAAGGCTCTGGGAAGAACCTGAGGTAAGCCTCAGTGGTTTCAAACATATCTGCATACAATTAGTCATCTAATTTCACACAATGCAGTCATCTGAAAAAAGACCAACACTTTGATTTAGAAGAGCTGCATTCAAAACTAGTGGAAACCCAGCACCTTTGAAAACCAGGACATTTTTGACCTAATCTAAGACTTTTGGTCATTATTACTGCAAATTATGATGTTTCTAATCATTTTGACTGCTTTATTGATGCTGTTTATTTTGGCACGCTGGAAAACAATTTTATGTAATTACTATTTTGGAATTAAGTTATCAAATACTTTTTATGGACTTTTTTTCCCCAATGAGTCTGTAACTCAAAATATTTTTCAACTGTATGTCAGAACCTCCATCTTCTGGTAACAACGATGAAAATTATTCTTTCAGATTTACTACAACATCATTAACCAGTTTTCTCCATTTAGATACAGGGAGGAAAAAATCAGATGCAACTCATCAAGATGCAAAATTGAAGAATCAGGGCTTAGACTGGAAAATGTTCATTTCCATTGTGGATTGCTTTGCAAGCCTAGCTGGATTGTGTGTCAAAAGCCACTGAGGCTGTAGATTTAGACATCTTTAAAGATTGCTTACTCGAGGTTCTAGTGTTCAGCATTTATGAATGCACTGTTATTTAATGATGACTTTCACTGGTTTTGTCCATGCACAATCATATTTATCTTTTTCTATTTTTCTTTGCAGTCTTTTGATGATTTTGAGGCTTGTTTTTATGCTGCTGTAGGAGAATTTGGAAACTTAGGAACCGAAGTATGACTGCCAAGCCATACCGACCAAACAGGCAAGCTCTCCATACTTAAAAGACAAGTTTGAACACAAGTCTTAAATTGCATTTATCTTTCCTGTAAAGATCTGTACCTCTTAATTGGCAATTGGCATTTGCTGATATTTTGCAAGTTTTTTTAACTCTTTCCTTGATATATTTTAATCTACTTCCATTTAAGCAGTCTGTTAACAAGCAATCTTTAATTTTGATCTTTCAGGAGTGCTGAGCGCTCCAGGAAATTGAGTTAGTCTTGCACTGGATCGCTGAGAGAAGTACATAAATACAGGTTTTATGCTAAAAATGTATATTGTATTGAACTATAATTTTGTAGCTTCTGGGATTCAGTAATCAGTTCTGGCCTGTACTGTGGTATAGCAGAAAACTTACCTTCCTTTCAAACACATGCACTTGTTTAACTGTTTCTAAATGCAAAAACTATTATCAGCGGTCAAATAAAATGTAAAATGCTTGAAGCTTCCATTTTTTATACAGACTACTGAGTTCAGGGGTTGGCATTACTTTGCACAGGTAGTAATTAAATATTTTCTGTCTCCAAAGTGTGGCTGAGACTATCTTCTGCTCCACAGGAATGTGCAGCCAGATCATTATCAAACTAAATATTGGTAAGTGCAATATCGAAGACAAAAAGAAAATTTGCCTTTTTTTTTTTTTTTCCCTTTTCCACTTCTTTTCATGTTTTTCAAACAGAGCTTTCTTATAAAGGCTATCATATATGAGATCTCAGTGCTCCACAAATCCATCAGCAGAATATCAAGCTTACTATTCTTGGCAAAGGCTTAGATGTTCACATGATGTGAGCAACTCAGCTCTCTAAGGCACAACTGACCAAAACAAAAAGGGGTGGGTGGAGTGGAATCCCCCCCATCATCCCCAAATCACAGCCTCCAGCTCTGTCATCTTGTAAAGAATGCAAGAATACTGTTACCAGTCATCTCCAGGTGTTGTCAGGCTTAGAGGTGATTGAGTTGGTATGTTAATGGATTTCGAATTGGGATGACAGCTGGACACATGAAATGTGGATCATTTCCTCTTGAAGTTGAGCTTTAAGCCATGTCAGAAGAATTGCGCTGCTCTGTATCATAACAAGCTTGGGTGCCCAGTGCCAGCTGGGATATTTGTACTGAGGTGAATCCTGCCTGATACTAAGATCCAATGAAAAGTTTAGGCAACCTAGTGCTGAAATGTAGAAGCCATCCTGCAGCTGCTGCTACTCCGAATCCCCAATGCATTAATATGTTACATTTTTGAGCACATCCAGAGTTGGGCCCTTCTGTGCATTCTCTGAAGGAGGTATAGAGGCAGGGCAATGCAGCTAGCCTCCATGCCCAACTCTAACCCTGAAGCTTTTGCTGTAATTCCTTAGCAGCCCAAACTACTTGGGAAGGGACTGGAGAAAGTAAAACCTTACAGAAAGAGTCAAGTGGCATTTTCCTCACTGTTACCACCTAGAAAAGCAATGGAATAGGTGCTTTCAGTGGATGAAAAACACACCAGGCTAATTAAGTACTTTGATCTTTCAGTGAACAAACCTAAGACAGTCATGTGGGGATTAAATAAGATTCTTGCTTTTGCCCATAAACTTAGGAGGATCATGAGTTTAAATTTTTTTATTACTAGTATTTTTTTAATTGCAGCTCTCAAAGTACAGACAGCAGTGAAATACAGCATGGGGACAGTGAGCTTTGAACTATGAGAGCACCTAGAGAGCAAAGCAAAAGACTGTAGGCCTAATTTAAATTACTTCCCCATTTTTATGGAGTATCTTCTCTCCTGCAGTTTATAAAGGGGGAGAGAGGGGACTTTCTACAGTACTATGAAAGCTACAGATGAAACTCTACCCCAGCTGGCATGTACTGTAATTAAGCAACATAAAGTATCAGCTTATTGTATTTCATAGAAATAAATGGATCTTATTCCAGGAATAAGATCCAAGTTAGGCTTTTACTCTAATTTAAACATACGTTCTGTTTCAGTAGTTATGTCATTGGCTGCATGATGCAAGCTACAGAATACACCTATGCAGTTTACACTTCTAAGGCACAGCTCTGGTAAGAGATTACAGTTGTATTATCTTCAGCAGCCACATTATTAAAAATTGAATATTTTCCTCACAATAGCAACAAACTTCTCATCTGTTTGTGGCTTCCTCTGGCTGCCAGGTTGCAAGAATTTTTTGATTGTTGGGATGTTGCTTGTTCTTCCTTTAAAAGCCTGTAAGAAGCAAGAGTAAACCCAATGAGAGTAAGGAAATTATAATTTCATTCCTTGTATCTCACAGATCAGGTGATTTGGATTTTTACTTCTCAGACATATTTATTAAGCAAAGAAAAGTAGTAGCAACTTCTAGGCAGCTCACTCAGGATTTTCCATTTAAAAAAAATACACCTACAATATATTTGCCTTGGAATATTCTGTGTGAATATTCCGATCTGCAGTGCTGGTGCTATAAAGTTTACCTAAGTTTCAATCAATTATTTTTAAACTGGGCAGTGAAATACATGTATTACATTCCACATTGAGATCAGATGATGACTAACCTGTAGCAGAGGGAACGCAGACAGTATGTCAGGCTTGCATTCTTCTGCCATTAAAATTGCTTCCAGCAAATGAATGTCTGCCCAGCTTAATTTGTTACCAACAAGGTAATCCTGGCCATGGTCTTTTAAGGCCTACAAAACACAAACAAATAAAAAGTCATATAGGATGTAACAGTATTATCTAGATGTTTAAGTGCAGAGAGATTTCCACAAAAATGCACAGCAGGGCAAATCCATGCAACAGTGCATAAATTAGAAAGGGATAGATACAACAAAAAAATTAAATAAGATCCCATGTTTTAATGTGTATGGACCTACTGCTCACTCTAACCTTCTACATCAGATAGCTGTAACAAGTCTGGTACCACAAGTAAGACTTATACCATAGAAACAGGAATAAAGTAACTGGAAGAGGTAGTCAGAACAGTTTACTTTTAGTTGTTTTTGTTTGTTTGTTTGTTTGTTTTAAAGTCAAGTGAACTCCCAAATGTTTCTGCAAAAACTGAGGCTGCAGGTTATAGTTTGAAACAGGTATGAACAGCTCTTCCATCCTTCATCCAGTACAGAAGGATTTGTTCATGGCAAATCGCTGAAGAATCATAGCTGCCAAAGCTACTAATGCTGTTATAACATGGTGACTGCTGCAGCATGGCTTCAGAGCAGTTACCACCTGCTACCTACATTTTCCCTGAGGACTATCACCCTCATAGCAGGAGCAAGAGAAGGAAATGTGTCTGTGCCTAAGTTACTCTAATGCCACACTTAAACAACTGACAAATGTGCACATCAGTCTGTGACTTTGGAAGCCAGTTCCTTTTCCAGTCCCATCTGCCAGTCAGAGGCAATAACCTCTGACAGAGGCCAAGCTGACACCTTCTGGAAGTTGCTTCCTATACTAATCTAACAAGGTCCACCACAGCTTGTCTGTCAAAACCATATGGAAACTCCCAAACAGAGCATCAGAACCAGATTGCCTGCAGTGTTTACAGTACCTTTTTGCTGCTCTACCTGGATGCTGAGTATTTAAAGTGAACCCTTATAGCTAGGGATTTTTTCTGTCAACATTGCATAATGCAGTGACTGCAAACTTTGATAAGCTGAATCAATGAACAACTTAAACAGCTGGTACAGAAGGAAGATTATTAATTGTTCTGTCAAAATTAACAGCTAAAAATCAAGGAAAAGTTTCACTGTATCTTTTAGCATAAGTGAATTAGAATTATTTTAAAGACTTTCCTTCAGCAAGCATACACACTAAAGTGTAATCAAACAGAGGTTTATGCCACCCAGGCATAGGTTCATAGAATATTGGTGTCTAAATTTGGTGGAGTTTAAATTTTTTAGTAACTTAAATACTTATCAAATGTCCAATCTTTGAAAGATTGATGTGTGCAATCAAGCTCTCTCAGCACAGCCTTCCCTTGGCATGTGCAACCACATGAATTCTTGAAGCCGCACTGGCTTACAATGTCTATGTGCCAATTTTTTTTTTTTCACAGGGCAGCCTCTGTGAATTTCATTTGTGCAATCTAAAGCTCTGATAAAGAGGCATGTGAAATTGCATCAAGTCCTGTATTTTCTGAATGGCCTTCAGCTGCCTGTGAAACAAGGCTTCAAGCCAGAAACCCAGCTCTGCTCTGAAACAACACAGCTTTGTACCCTTGGCACAGCCTTCCATGCTCTGAAAAAGCACTGTGAGAAAGCCTGTATAGTACAATGATACAAGGTACAAAAAGTAGTTACAAAAAGACATAGGCTGGTGAGATAAGAATCACAGTTGGCTCAATAGAAACAAGAAGATACTAACACCAAAACCATTTAGAATATCCTAAAGGGAAAAACAAAACACAATAAACAGCAAGATTATAGAAAATGGCAAGTCAATAACATCCAAGCTACACTGCAGGGAGAAGCAAACAACTCAACTCTTCCTGATCACTCTTGCCTAGGCAAGAAAGATTCATGAGCTTTTTGGGGGTGGCAAGCATAGCAACATTTTACCTTATACCTCATTAGAGGCCAACTCTAGTGCAGGCTAGCCAGTAAATAATTGCTTTAAGCATTTAAGCTAGATACATCCTCTTTGCAGAACCATTTTGTGCAATTTTAAGGATGTCCAAATCACAATGTGGAAAAAGATAGCAATAGTCTGTAAGTACGATATATTAAAGCTAAGAGTTTGAGAAAGATCACAGAATTAGGTCCTTAATTATAAAGCACAATTATATTTAACTTTGGACAGCAAGAGTATATACACTTTCATGCAGTAAGTTCTGAAGGCTGGCACAGGCATTTAAATGGTGCATCTACACAAAATGCTAAGAGCTATCAGCCACCAAGCTAGGTTTAAAAAGTAGGATGTGCTCTTTGAGGAGTCTTAAAGAAAAGAGCAAAGATGGTCAGTACTGAAAGCAGCTGAATATTATTTTGTGGCCCTCCTTGTACATTGCTGAATGCTGGCTCCATCATACAGCTCCAGAGCTGTAGTCACTTGCTTTCCTGAAAGTTGGTGTGTGGGGCGAGGGGAGTGGTGTAGAGGGGGAACCTGTACCCACCTTACTGTCACACAGACTACTGATGATTTATCACTTACCTTTTCATAAACAGGAAAGTACCTGGTTGTAGCTCGTTCAATGATTAAGGCAAGATTCTTTGCTTTTGCATCAGCTGGTTGAAAAGGGTGGTACATGATCATTCCCATTAGGTCTGTTGTTCCCTCCACATACATATCAATCCTGAAACAAACATTTCACATTGTGAATTTGAACATTCCATTTTGATTATTTTCCTGAAATACAATGCTGAAGTGATCACTGAGTAAAATACTTATTAGTGAATGTAATATAAGACACTAATTTGTTTTCTCATTCTCCCACTTTTTTTCAAAGCACAGGTCTTTATAAACAGGCTCACAGTGTTGGCAACAGACAAGAGTCTGCAGGTTATGTATTTAAAATGACATTCATACTCTTTTCCATTGATGACCTATTCACTTGTGCTGTGAGAGGAAAGACCACAGCACACTAGAGATAAAAAGTAGCTTTGAGCCCTAAATCAAAAAAGATCACAGCAACAAATGGCAACAAATGGCTGGCAATTGCCAGTTCAGATATGCCAGTCCATAATAATCCCCACAATCTCTGGAGTGGCCCCTCTATTATCATAGAATAAAGCCTTTACTGGCAGTGGCAGTCAGGTTAATGATTTAACTGAACTTCTGCATGACATTTTCTGTTAAATAAAATGCTTTTTAATGCTTTTGCATTAGCCCTTTACTTATGACAATGGAAAGTAGCCACAGTTTAGATAGTAAAGTACTATTAGGAAAATACTGTTTTCACTTTCAGTAGCATTAACCCACTGTACATGTTAATGTTTTTTTTTTTCCAAACCAGCTATGAAAGATTCTTTACAAGGAGAAAGGAAAGTTTGAAAAAAATGAAATTAGAACACTTCAAGACACTTATTTTCAGGCAGCTGTAGTTTTTCCTACTGTTTACACAAAAGGCATACTTAGCCTTTAGTATTGTATTAAGGTTCTGCAATCATTTTGCTTATGGTCTCTGTGAAATCAAATGATCCTGAAGGTGGCCATAATATTCTCAATACAAACATTTATTAGTTACAAGGTCTATTCACACAATCCCTGGATGTTAGGAGACAAAGCACTAACAGATGTATATAAGCTTTTACATGGAGATACTTCACAGCAATACTCTCATAAAAGTTAAAAACCATGGGGGAGTATTAGTAAGGACCATATGCACTGTTACCATACCAGGCTCTCTCCTTCAGGTCCTTCCCATAGAGGTTGTACTTTGCTGCTATGTAGCTGAGGATGGCTCTGGTCTGCACCATCTTCATCCCATCAATCTCCACCATGGGGACTTGCTGGAACATCAGGACTCCGTCTAGGGAAGAAAAAGAAGAAAACTACTCAGACTACTGCAGTGCTACACTAAATCTGAGAAAGTGAGGTTGCAAGCAGGCCTCTCAAATCTTCTCTTTACAGGTCACGTCTTATTGAATGTCTTGCAAAAATCTAATCTCATGTTTAATTGTTACCTTGGTGCACATTTATGTTTAGAGTATAGTTTACTGACTCACCATTGCGTAGTTTTTCTAGGTCTTCTTTTGTTTCTATGAATTCTTCCTCAAACTGCAAAGTAAAAATTGAAAATACTGTCACTCCAAAAGCAGTGGGGGAAGTGGAAAGGGGTCTGCAAGATAAACTCCAACTTTTCATGCTAACCTCCATACTTCTCATGACTGTGTTGAATTCCCCACTCCTATTCATCTCTGTTCCAGCAAAGTATCACCAACCCCACAGTCATGTGCAATGCTTTACACTTCACACACAGCTTCTTTCATTATGAAGATCAGTCTCGTCTCCTTGCTTGCGCTATTACCAGACACCATATCATTTACTTAAAAGCAGCTGATACCACGTGAAATAGCAAGAAACTTTTAATAAGTCATGCCTCTGTTACACAGCATTTTTCTCCCTCTTTGCCCCTGCTGGCATTTTTTCTTTTTCAATGAGGACATTTAAATGAAGGCAAGGTCTTTGTTTCCTCAGCACTCATGCTGTGCAGCTTCCCAGTCAGCAACATTTAGAAGTGAGCACCACTTAAAAAGCCTTTTATTTTCAGTACAACATAAAAACCCCCACACTTCCAAAGTACCATATTCAAGTGAAAATTGCATGCAGGAATTAAGATGCTTTAGAACAGTTTTCACCTTATGTGAATCTAGATAGCTGCCCCACTGCCTCCAGGGCAGCTTTGCTGATTTACACTACTCAGGCCCTGACCCAAAGAACAAAAAGCACTTAGGAGGTAACATTCTAAAATTTTTCATGTGCTACACATGGTCATTCAGTGGAGAACAATCATGAGACATAGAGAAATAAGGGGCACTCATTAAAAGCCAAAGATACACAGTTTTGACCTGCAGCAACAACTTAAGATCATCTTAAAGCACCTTTCAAAAATGACACCAATTCTTTGTATGTTAAAATGCTTTTACCAGGCAACTGTTGCTCAAGGAATATGTTAAATGAGGACAACTGAATCTTCATATTCTGTATCACAATATGCATATCTCTAAGCATAGATGTAATTAGGAAACCATTCCAAAGAATACTTATTTTAATCACAAATTAATCTGATCATGTTATATTATATAAAAAAAAAAAAAAAAAGAAAGAGAGCTACAAACCTCAACCCCGGCTGCTGCTAACAGCCATCGGATTGACTCCATCTTCCCCCTTCCATTGGTATAGTGCAACTTGGGTTTTCCCGCCATGATTTCAGAGTTCTTGTTTCCTGATAAATTCAAGAAGATGATCTTACTGGAAGCATGCTTCAAATTAGCATTTAAAATGTTCCACTCCAAATTACTAAATACAGTTGGATGAATATGAAAGCAGAAGGGCAATGAAGATTATACTCAGGCTTGATACAACTATGTTTCCTGTGGATTACTGCAGCAATTCAAACAAGAATCATAACAGAATGTAGTATCTACTAAATCATATACATACTTTAATAATATTAGAGAACATGAGTTTTACAGCCCAAACAGAATTGTAGGGTATTCCTGAATAAATACAATCTTAACCTAGTAGTGATGCAATCCCTTTGGTAATTGTTGGGTTTTGTTACAGTATTGGTATCATCCCAGACTTGAAAACGTGCTGTGTCAAACAAGTTGCTTCTCAAGAACACCAACCCTGAGACATAAGCATTATCTTTGCCTCTCTTATTATGACATTCCAGAGCCCCATGCTGCTGTGCCTTTATGAATATGGTAACAGCATATATTTCAACCAGGCCTGCTGACTGTATTTAACTAGTTCTATTTTGACCATTAGCCAAATCACAATACGCCCATTACTGAGAATGTGGACCAACTTCAAGAACCATTCCAATTTCAAGAACAACTATTAAACTGTAATGGCAATTTATATCCTATTGTCTCTGAAAATACAACTTCAAAATCAAACAAGTGTGATCATGACCTCTGTTGAGCAGATAAGGCCTGGTCAATGCCCCCAGCAGCAGGGGGATTAAGTCAGCCCACTGGATGATGGCACTGGGATGAAACACTTTGTCCTTTCAAATTTCCCTAGCAAGTGCGGTCACATGCCTTAATATGAACTCATTAGCTGATGTGAGCTTGCCTGGTGCTGGAAACAAAGCTAGCACTGTATTCCTATCATTAATGGGTCCTGGAAGAACGAAGCGGGTTTAGTAAGACAAAGTCACAGGCTAACAGAGTGCTTCATCATTAAGCCAAGGTTTTATCTGTTTTCAGGCAGGTTTGTTTATTCTTGCACAGACTTCACAGTAGATAACTAAGCCACAAAGTGGAAACTTTGTCCATAATCCCAAAAGGATCACTGCACAAACAAACAGTAAAACAGTGAGAAAAGAGACCACATACTTGGCCTTCTCCAGTGAAGTACTTTGTGAGTGCTATCCTCAATAGGACCCATAGCAGAGGGTCTAGACTTCTACTAGGGGCTGGACTCACAGGAGAAACCTGGTGCCCCAGAACAAAACACAGGTCTTCATAACCATTGCTCAGCTTACACCTAGCCTTGGCAATGTCTCAGTTGTCAGAGTGACAGCTACCGCTATGGTCACTGCATTAAAAAAAAAAAAAAATCACAGTTAAAAAATTCTGGCACTGGGGCTCCAGTGAGAAGCACGGAGCTGAATCTAACAGCATGCTCATGATGTGCCACACAATCTTAAACTTTCTTCCTAACTGGATGTAGACCCCAAAGTAGTTCTCTGCCACACTTCGTTCCTAGAACACAGCTCACACAGCGTTGCTCAAGCACAATGGCTCAGTCATAGGACCACCTTAAGACTGCAATTGCTCCTCAACTGTGGCTTCTACTGGGTCTCAGGCAATGCCTGGATTCAAAAAAACGTTCCTTTTATCACCCAAAATAAGAGGCGTGTTTGAACAAGGTGAGAAGCAAACCACCCCGAGATATTTTACAACTCTCTCCCTGCTGGTCCTACCCAGCGCCAGACACAAACGCCCTCTCTGCACAACGACTCCGCCCGGCGTGGGTCCCTGCTGCAAGAGACAGGCTACGGAGTAACTCCTGGGCAAGCCTAACACCCTGGAGAAGCGCCGCAGGGCACCCAAGCATATTCCAGAAGTGAAAATCGGTCTGCCCCGCACCTCGCCTTTCACCTCTCTGGCAGAGGCCTTGGCTGGCCGCCCCCAGCCCGACAGGCAGGCGGTCTCCTTTCCTCCTGCGCAAATGGCCTGGAGAGGCCAGGCAGACTGCTACCTCCGCGACCCGAGCCTGCACTGCCCTCCGCACCTAGCAGCGGCGGCAAGAAACAAACTCGGCTGCACACACCGTATTTCGAAGTCACAACCACCCCCTCCGGAAGGCCGAGACCAGCCGCCTCCCTGAACCCTTGCGGGGCCACCCCACAACGCTCCCCTCCCGACCCCACCGCTACCAGTAAGTTACGTACGAGTCGCGCCGCCGACACACCCCGACCCAGGCAGCTGCGTGCGTTCTACCCTCACTATCCGCCCCGCCTCCAAGAACTTCAGCAGCCCCGGCCCCTGCCCTCTATGGCCATGCCGGGCGGGCTGCCCACGGCCCGCCCCTGCCCCGCCCTCCGATAGGCCCTGGCACGGCAGCCCCATTGGGATAGTGGGGCTTGGTCTCCCGTTGTTGCACCCCTTCCGTAAGCCCCACAGGCGTAGCTGGGGGAAAAGCCACCCTGGCTTTGTCCCTGAAGTCTTGTGAAACGACTGGGCTTGTTTCGAGGGTGGCAGGGTAGCGCGGCTGCACCTCAGAGGGACACGGCGGCCGGAGAAGCAGGGGGCACAAGAAAGGCGTTGAGGGCCCCGGGCTGGGGTCACAGCCATAGCGTGCCTGTGGAAAGAAGCCTGGCCACAGCCCCTGTGCATGGCGTGCGGCGCTGTTGGGCTGCTGGGCGCCAGGGCTCTCGAGGTCCGTGCGCAGTCTTCTAAAGGCTGCCGGCTGCGCAGGGGAGCCGGCACTGCAGAGTCAGCAGCTTGGCCAAAGTTCTTGTCTCAAGTTTCTGGCAACTCTCAACAGCTGCATGCGCTGTCTGAACGCTTCCTTGAAGTGGGAGCAGAAGAGCTCTTGCAACAACTCACCATGCTCTGCTGCAGGAAAAATGTTTGTTTTCTTCCATTCTTGATGCTAAAATCTGGTGCCAGCCACGTGGCATTACTGATAAATTATCAGTGCTAGCAAGAGTTTTAGTGCCCTGAGTTACTCGGGCATTAGTTGGGTTTAGGGCGCTGCCTGTTGCATTTACATACTTAGTAGATTTGATGTTTAAATAAAATACATACTCTTATGTTCAATTGTCTTGGTCACATCTCAGCAGTAGAGCTTCATTTAAGTGATCATAATGTACAATTTACATTGAACTGAGTTTATAATACAAAGTGACGTAAGTCAACGTGAAGCCTTACATATCAAGGTCTCACAGGCACCTGACACCAGTCTGACCCCTCCATCCTCAATAAGCTTTCAGCTTTACAGTGGGTGACAAGCGTTTGTTTCTCAGTTGAGCCTGCAAAGTGCTTTTAGCTGCTACAGCACACCCTTAATTAAAGGAGATATTGGTTACAGTACAAGTCTTTAAATATATAGTGACAAAACAGAGATGTCGCAGGATCTCTGGTCCCAGCATACTCCAAGTTTAGAGTGTGGAGAAAAGCTTTCAGACGAAAGCTGAATCCAAGCCTGTCATTGCCATCAAACTAGAACCTACAGGCCTTTCTTGGCATTTTCCAGAACAGATTCATTGCCCACTCTTTGGAGTCTGCTCTTCGCGTTTTCCAGCAACTCTTGGGAATGCCAAAAACACAGAACCAGAAAGCCCTTAGGTATATAAATAGCAACAAGAAGTCATTGAACAAACTGGGTTTGGTTGTCAATAGCAAGGCTTTATTTGAGGTATTCTCTTAAGAAATTTAAGATATCCTGTGTAGTTCAGTGTACCCCTAATTCCATGAACTATGTTATTTGGTAGTGCAGTCATGTACACCTTGGAAGTGTTTGCAGTAGCCTAAAACTACTAGGAAAGAGAAAGGAAAGAGGAGTCAACCCCCTTTTCACTATTTTCATTTATTTCACTTTGCCACTGTCAGCAAACACAAAGGGAATGAAATAGAGTTTCTGTGGGTTTAGGCTGATGCTTAGAAGAAAATTTTCCGTGCTTTTTGTATATCTTTTTCATCTGGTAATGGTTTCCTCTGGCTGCCAGGCTGTAGGAATTTATTTATCGTGGGGATGTTGCTTATTTTTGCTTTAAATTTCTGCAAAACAAAACCAAAACAGCACTCTCCTTAAGAATCATGTCAGACATTTTGGTGTTATACATGCTTTAAAAGTAACATTAGGGGTGGATCCTGCAGAAGAATCATATATACTTCATCCTGTTATGTTTTTGTGGCTATAGTGACAGAAAGTGGCAATAACCACCAACATCTGAAGCTGGCTAAAAGCACTTAAGATATTTGATTTTGATTTTGTGTCTTTCACTTTTCCTCACACACCCCCACCTAATTTCTCAGCCAATTTAAGTCAGTGGACCTGCTTTGATTCACTGTCTGTTAAAGCTGTACGTTCTATTACCTGTAAGAGAGGAAATTTGGCAAGTATATCAGGCTTGCACTCTTCCGCCATTAAAAGGATTTCAAGTAATTGCACATCTGCCCTGCTAAACTGGTTGCCAACAAGAAAGTCTTGTCCATGGTCTTTCAAAACCTACAAAGAGAGAACCAGAAGCATATGCAACTTTTTTTGTTTTTTCTGTATGACATAACATGGTATCTTCAAAGCAAGATCATAAACTGCATTGAGTTTTCCTTGAAAGAAGGAAATGTAGTAAGCACGTCTGTAGTACAAACAAATTATCTGACCACACTATCATCCTAGGTATACTTTATCAGTCCTTTCTGTTCTGCATTTCTTTCTGACATCTCAGATATATCCCTCTTGCTCTCACTTCTGCAGCTCATGTAATCAGCACTGCTATGTTGAAGGCTAAGCTCTATGGAATTCAGTCATCACTGCAAATGCCTATAGAAATTCTATGGGCAGCTCCCTTACTTCTCACTTCTTTCCTATGCACTTTTGGGAATATTGCATTGGGAGCTCTCCACATGTAACCTGTGCTTCATGGTCTTGACACTCAGCTAATCCATCCTCCCTTTTATTACAGAAGGAGCTGTAATGCTTTTACACAGCGTGTATGGTAGAGGGAGTTCTGCACTTCAGGAGGAATCTGTAAAACTGGTGCTCTAGTGTCTTGTATGAACATTTGGGGAGCTCTGCATCTCTCCCAGATTTGTAGTGCTTTCTGTCCCCCTTGTAGTGTCCTATCTCCATCCACATCTCAACTCCACCAAACCCATAGCATTTACATTTAAGTGGTATTTTTTCTTCTCTTGTTTCCTCAATAAAAGTTGTTTGTGTAGATCAGGATAGAGTTTCAGGAAAATAATATTAATTAAGCTACTATTCTTTGCCACATACCTTCTCAAAGACTGGGAAGTATCTGTTTATGGCCTTGTCCACAGCATTAGCCAAATGTTGCTCCTTTTTATCCTCTGGTTGGAAAGGGTAAGACATGAGTAACTCATTCAGATCCATCATTGCTTCTGCATACATATCAATTCTGAAAAAGAATAGATCCAGTTGGTCAAGTCAAACACAGTAGGTCTGAATAGCACCATAGCTACTGGCATAATGCCACCGAGATGCTGGGAACTCTCCACCTCTTGAAGCAGTTTCCCTTGGAGTGCAGTAGCATTGAGGGGGAGAGTGTGAGTGAAAGTGCAAAGTGCCTAACCAAAATCTAAAAGACTGCACCCCATCCATTTTTTGCTAGAGGTGATACTTCTCTGTAAAGATTTTTGAACCTGAGTACAAAATTGGTTTGTGTATCATCCACACTTGTGTTAAAAATCCAATCCAGTCAGGCATGATGAGTTAAATAGTAGGTCTGTACAATTCCTAACAAGTATCTTGATGTGTTTACCCATTCTAATTAGCCTGAAGTAGTTAAAAATACTTATGTATGGTTAAGCCATGTGCCTTAAGAGCCCTACCTTCTATGAACCAGTAATTAATTCTAATTCCTGGTTATCAGAGGGAGAAGTTTTTTGTTTCCATCAAAGACATATCCCTCAATTTGATGTGGTAAAATTGCCTGCTGCTCACTGCAAGAGAATATGAAAAGCAGCACCAGTAAGGCAGTCTGCCATGTGCACTCCTGATTCTTTCTTCTGATATCTGTATTGGCCTTTGATCTTAATGAACAACCTTGCACTATGCTGCTTATCTAAATCTAGATAGTTATTACTGGTGTAGGCATCTCCTGCAGTCACAGTCAGCATATGCTGCCTGAAAAACTGCTGTATCATGCTGACTGACTGAGAGCTGGGCCATTCTTGTGTTATGCAGAGAGGTAGTATGAACTTTAACAAAGAAAGGTGGCAGTGTTACAGTACAGGGCTCTCTCCTTCAGGTCTTTCCCATAGAGATTGTATTTCCCTGCTATGTAGCTGAGGATGGCTCTAGTCTGCACCATCTTCATTCCATCAATCTCCACCATTGGCACTTGCTGAAATAGCAGGGATCCATCTATGATAAAGGGGACAAGACAAAGAAAATGAGAACCATTAGTAGGTGCTTGGCAAAGTAACTACTTGTATTATTTTTTAAATTCAGAATTACAGAATCATAAAGGGTCATTAAGACCCTTAAGATCTTGAAGTCCAACTATAAACCTAACACTGCCAAGTCCACAACAAAACCACGTCCCTAAGTGCCACTTCTACACTGTGTGTAAAAAAGTGCCACATCCTTTAAGTACTTGCAGAGATGGTGATTCAACCACTTCCCTGGGCAGCATATTCTCATACTTGATAACCCTTTCATCAGTGGCAGTCTTAGTCTCAACAATGATGCATGGAAAATGCTTACCATGAAACCAAGAGCCACAGCTTAATGACATGTTTATAACTTCGTATTTTAGAAATCAGCTTCTTGAAGTTTCTTCAGGTATGAGGAAGTACCCAAATACAGAACTCTTAGCAGTCACATGTGGAAAAAAAATACAATTCCTGTGCTGCATGGCCCTGACTCAGTCAATTTTCATGAGGTTAATACAGATGACAAGGACTGAAGGATCTGATTCAGCCAGTTTCTGCCACACTTTGGTATTACAGAAATATGGACTATTTAAGGACTTGGCAAAGTATAATGTGAACATAAATGCATGTAATATCTTTGTGACCATTGTATAGACTTTCTACAATGGCATATGTCTGGGCAGGAAATAATGGGTGAGTTTCATAACATTCTTGCAAAGATATGAGAATGGTGTGAGACTGTAGCCTTGTGAATCCCTTACTAGTCTGCAGAAGCCGCCTTCTGGCAAGGAAAAAGTCAAAATAGCACCAGGAGCCAATCAGAGAAGCAAGTCAGAGTATGCGCTTTGTGGAGTTATGTTTCTTGGCTCAGATAACTGATGGGCTACATCCATCTTTGTATCCACCTAAGGTAACTGTCTGCTGCTAAGGGAGCATTTTAATTTATGCTCGTGTCTGAAAATACTTTTACAAAGCCAGCAGGTGGCAGAGGAATGAAGTGATTGTTCCTAAAGGAGAGCAAGAGTGCAAATGCCAACCCCAACTCAGATTTTCTTGAAAAACCAGGTGACCTGGAAGAGCACAGACATGTAATTTGGAGGAAATGTGAATACCATGTTTACAAAGATGGAAGGTAAAGATAGCAAAGAGTAGTTGCCTTGGGAATGCATCAGTGGTAGAATTTAAGTTCTGAAATCTGGAACTCTGGTTTCATAAGGATTATAAAGCAGTAGGGCAACCTAAAATACTGATGACAAAAACCTGTACTGTTGTAGGACAGGAGGCGATGGGTACAAAATGAAACAAAGGAGAGTCAATCATCTGAACTTAAGGAAACAATTTTACTGTGATAGTGTCTGAACACTGACATGGATTGCCCAGAGAGGCTGTGGAGTCTCCACGCTTGGAGATACTCAAAACCCAACAGTCATTGTCCTGGGTGATTTGCTTTAGGTGGCCCTGCTTGAAGAGGGGAAGGCAGAGCAGACAATCTCATGATGTTCCTTCTGATCTCAGCCCTTCTGTGATTCAATGAATACTGAAGCAACTGGATTGATTATACTGACACACTGCAGTGTGCATGTGATACCTCATGTACAGTCTAGTCTAGGTTTTCTTTTAAGAGACATAAGGCTTCTTAAGTGTTCAAAGACAAACAGTTCTAATTATTACTAATTATTAAAAAGTGAAGGAAACTTACCCGTTTGTAACTTTGTCAGAGAGTCCTTTGTTTCTATAAAACATTCTTCAAACTGCAGGAAATACAGGGGTAAAGTTGTGCTGTCACTGCATATTTT
The DNA here is from genome assembly GCF_027791375.1 of Indicator indicator. Taxonomy (NCBI): domain Eukaryota; kingdom Metazoa; phylum Chordata; class Aves; order Piciformes; family Indicatoridae; genus Indicator; species Indicator indicator. Next base: position 17,252,146 of record NC_072018.1, read on the forward strand.
AGTTTCTGCTTTCCATGAGACAATGAGAGCACAAAAAGCTGCGTTTTGGTGAAATTTTTTTTCTTTATTTTTTTTAAATATCAGATTTGGAAGTGATAACTTAAAAAATTTATTTTGCCTCTGTCACATCATCTCCTCTTCCCTCTCACATGCGATTCATAATTTTTGCAGGTGAGATTTTGGCTAAAGCGGAGGTGTCTGAAAGGCACAAAACCCTATCTGCTGATAGGCTGAGAAAATGATGACCATGCTGCTTCTCTTGTTGGAGCTGGCAGAAGATGGTGCAAGGAGAGAGAAGGATAGGTAAATTCACACTGCAGCAGAAGAACTGTTTCATAGCTTTTTTTGCACAAGCTGGCAAAAGGAGGGAGGAGGATATCATGAGCCCTGTGCAACTTTGTCAACATTGCCCATCACCATGACAAAAACTCACAGCTTTTAAAACATGTATACACCCACACTGTCTCCAGTTTAGTATCAGAAACTGTCAGAGGTGAAAGCAATTGTTTTGTGCTTTATAATATACAGTACCTTCAGGGGCAAGCTACATTGTAGGAGGCATAATAATATTTTGCTATTTTGGACATTGGGATTTAACTGCAGGTCTTCAGAAACGAAAGTGCTTGACCCTTGTGATCAGAAGGTAAGAAGGCAGATTCTGCAGTTGAGGAGTCTTCTGTTTCACTAGCTACAGGGGAGGGGGAGTGTAGAGAAATGGCCAGAAGATAAAAGGCCATGAGCTGCACAATCCAAGCCAAACTAACCATAAACAGGCTGACATGTCCTTGAGAGGCTGATAAGAGAAAGCTTGGCAGAGCAGTAAACAGGAGATGAAGCCAGGTGTTGAAGCTGCAAGGCAGAAAAACACTGCCGATGCCATATTCCAATCAGCGTCCAGTAACGGGCGCGTGAACAATGTATGTCAGCCAATTGCAGGCTAATGTTATCCGTGTGGACAGCACATAATACTGTAAAATCCTGTGTCTTATAATAATAAATGAGCAAGGTTCTGAACTCATATTGGGTCTATGTCTTGACTCTGGCTGAGGAGGACTTTAACTCATATTGAGTCCATGTCCTGACTCTGGACAATCTCCTACAGGGGAGGCATTTCTAGTGCTATCAGTAGGCTTGTCACTTGATGATTGGAAGTGAAACAGGAATTGCCTTCCTGCTTAGGGGAAGCTAGTGGTCACTGTTGGCTTGTATTGTGAGCAATGCACTAAATACAGAGCTCAAAACTGCTGGTCACGTTTTTATAAGGAACAGTAAAAATACATATTTATCATATGCTCTTAGTATAAAAATAACAGAGGCAAACCTCAACCCCAGCTGCTGCTAGTAGCCACCGTATTGGTTCCATTCGGCCTCGTCCATTAAAGTAGTGCAGCTTGGGTTTCCCAGACATGTTTCTATGTGCCTAGTCTCCTATTATCTGGAATAAAAAAGCAAGTTTTGCAAAATAAATATTCAGAGTGCTGGCTGAGTCTCAAATGGGTTCTCAAGAATTGTTCAAAGCTGTCTTGTTTGAAACCCATGATTTATGGTCCAAGACTCTCATCAAATTAGTAGAGAAGATAAAATATTATATTGAGAGGCTACATTGAATCATTTTGTTTTAAGATGCCTTTTATAAATGCAGGTTAGTTAAGCAGAACTCTATTCTGAGAGCAATTGGCCCATGTCAGAAAATGAATAAATGAAAACCCATCCACGTCCCAAAGTGTTCTTCTCTGACTGGAAAGCACAGCATGCAAGACGTCTGTTTTCTGTTTCAAGACTTCTGTTTTCTGTTTATTTTGGCATTATCTCAGGATACAGTTTGCTGTTTAATCGGGGACACAGTATTAACTCAGAAATTGCTGTTTTCTCCAGCAACCATTATGCTCCTTTATAAAGTTCCAGGAAGGATTGTTAAGCTTTCAGTCTCATTTACAACACTCCCTTCTCCTCTTGTTTCTTTAGGCGATCACCCAGAGACGTGAAATTTAATTTTGTCACTGGTAACATCAGATTTTCTAGCCAAAGCCAGGACGCACAGACAGAGCCAAAGTGTAATTATCTGCTTAGTCCAGTTCTAACTCTGCTAGAAGTTAAAGCAAGGGTTTCTAGACAGACTATCATCCACCCCGTTCAGAACCACGTGCACACACATCAGCAGCAGACATGTAGACAGCACCTGGTTTATACTAGCTTCACAGTTATTAACACTGTGTCAACAACAAAGCTGAAACATTAGCAGCAAGGGAAAAAAGGAAAGCAGCTAAAAACACTCTATATTCCCCTTGTAAATAGCATCATCTTCTCTATAGTAGGAAGAATGGGGTGAGAGGAAGTTCTCCACACTTCTGAGATCTACATTTCTTTTCTGTAAATCTGTACACCTAGAAGGAAGTTGATTAAAAATTTAATATTTGATACATGTAACCATGCTAGTAAAGAAAGCACATACAAGTACTCAATCCATAAAACTCATTGGGTGACGGATTTACAAGTATACTAATTCCCTATGCATGTCCAAAATCCAAAAAGCTTACCTTGTACACAGTATGCCTCATTCTAATCTCTCAGTAGCTTTGCCTTGAGATTATGTAGGTCTGTAACCCGCCCTGCAAAGAGAATTGCAAACAGTTGTCTGCCAATGGGATACTTTCCTTCCTTAAACAATCTGGTCTGCTTAGTTACTTTTCACCTACAGAAAGTAAATCACTAGCTAATTCTGGCTGTGTACCAAAGTAAGAGTCACAAGAGGTCATCATCATTGGGAACATCTGTGCCAGCAGAAAATTGTGTGCTTCCTCTTTTCACTTTTTCGCAACCTGCTAGTTAAAAATAATTAGAATGTCTGAAAATCTCCCACAGGTAAAAAGAATACTGTGATAAAAGTTTGATTGCTGATTTTTTTTTTTTCACTTTTAACAGATTGCTTCTTTACATTATGTCACATCAACTAATTCTGCTTGAATCCTTTATAAACTTTCTTCCCTTCCTTAGTCGTGGGGGATATTCCTTCAGGACATTTTTTCTGCTGAACTTCATTCCTGGGCACAGGGTTGTTTTTTTTCTGTTTCTGTCAAAAATGCTTACCTGAATCTCACCTGGGAAAAATGCACACCAAAGATAACTGTAGGAGACACTGAATGAAGACCCAGATCAGAAGACAAAAAGTACCCTCTGTACTCCTGACTGCTTGCTCCTGATAACTCTGTTGACCTCAAAGAAGTCATTGCAGCATAAACTCTCATGCACCATGCTGTCTATTCTAATGCCTAATCTTCCTGGTTAATGTTGTAGATACCACCTGCAGGCAAGGTGAACGTGTTGTATAAAAATCTGCTGAATGGCACTGAAGATAACTGCAGGGTGGGATACTCTTCTCATATTACACTGGGAGGTTATAGAAGCTATCAAGCAAAAAAAAAAAAAGAGTTCTTAGTGTACTCTCCTTCAGGCCCTTCCTGTAGACATACTTTGCTATTATATATCTGAAAATGATCCATGCCCCATCAGTCTCCACCACTGTTGCCTGTTAGACCATGTTCCATGCTTGACAATCAAATAAGTTTATTTATTATTTAGAGCTAGAACCATAGAAGCACAACAGTCACCACTGCATATCTTGTCTTTTAGGAATTCCCTAGGCCCCAAATGGAACATTCTGTACCCTACATAGCACATGAGGAGACCCAGACTTCACAGAAGGGGACTCATTATGGTATTTGATTCTGTGATTCTGTATTGGATATGGCACTTGGAGCCATGGTTTAGTTGTCAGGAGGTGTTAGGTACTAGGTAATAGGTTGGACTTGATGATCTCTGAGGTCTTTTCCAACCTGTTTGATTCTGTGCTTGGCTTGATTAATCATTTGTAGGCTTGGCCACGATAAACTTTATGAGATATCCCATATCTCTGCTGACTACTCCTTTCAGGAATTGACATCCATTGTGTCAGAGGACTGCAAGGTAAGAGAACATGAGTTCAGGCATGAAAGTTAAACATGGTGTAGACAGCTTTGTAAACACCTACATCTAGTCCAGCTTTCTATTCTCCATTAAATAAGTATAAAGTAAATTCAAGCCTAAATTCTTGAGGAATCCCCCGCCATGCACTTGAGCTACAGCTGATACTCAAACTACTCAAAAGGATGCTGCCTTAACTGAGGTAGTTAAAAACTCAGATGAAGTTAGTACCCTCAGTCTTCCCCTACTCCAAAAGGAGAGGAGTAGAAGGAAGTCTTCAGAGTGTGATTTATCCCAACACTGACATTTCTTACCCTGTCAGAGGTATCCATCAAGATTTCAGGCAAGCTATCTTCAAGTTACTAGCTTAAATAAAAGTGAAAAATACAACAGTGTCTGTCTTCTATCTTAAAAGGACTTTTGGAAGTGTGGTCTCACTGAGCTTGTGAAGTATTTTAGAAAGTAGTATGGAAGTGCCATTTGTATCATTCATGTTTGAAGGCATCCGATCTCTTAAGAACCTTTGGGTTCAGATTGACCATCCAGGAATTAAAAGTAGAGAAATGTGTTGCTCACCAGCTTGTTTCTATTTAGCCTCTTCATTTAAAACAATAAGGTATAATTTTTATATATATATTTTTTTTTTTTTTTAAGTTTGGGTCCACTTCCTTTGTGAACTTTCCTCTCTACATAAAACATACCAGAATTGGGTTAATTTGGGTTGGAGCTGTGTTCAAACTTATGCACCTATAATATCTAAAATGTACTTGCAAGCAAAGTAGGTGCACATGCAGTTATGCATTAATTGTTTTAGCAGCAAGGATAGGGACTGCAGAGAAGGGAGCTTCATCTGTGGCTAAGGTTCAGCATGGACCTTTCTTCTTCCTGTATGCAATTCTCTCCCCATGGAGGCAGTCAGTATGTAAGAATAGAAAGGAGCATGGTATTCACAGACAGACAATACTAGGACTTGTAGAGCACCTGAAACCCACCTTGTTATCATCTTACCTCTTCTCAGCTCTCCATCAGTCAGCACAGAAAAGGCCCTAATATTTACAGAAATTCAAGGGCCTCTTAGATCACTAGCAATGATTTCCTCCTCTCTGAACCCAGTATTAAGGAATCAACTTCCTCTGTAAGTATTCCCCTAAGCTGCCCACATTTCATTCTATGCAAAATGGCAGCTGAGGCTCATGTTTTGCTCTTTGAAGTTCTTAAAGAAGACATCAAAACCAAGGCAGTGCCATAGTGCAAGCACTGGAAGATGTCCTCTATGTTACTGAATTGACAGCAGCTTGCTCAGGGCTGTTGGTCTGTGCCCACTGTTCCCACTCAGGTGGCTCCCAGCCACAGTCAGTCCATTCCAGGGCTCAGCCACAACAGGCTGTTGAGGTGTGGTTACCCATCTTTGGGTAATAAGAGAATTTCCTAGTGTGTATATGAGCCAGGAAACGGAGCCTATTGCTTCTTGTATTACTAGGACAAAGATGAAGCTGGCCATTGATGTCCAGAACTGGGGCTAGGAAGCAGCTGAGTTCCCCAAAATGGCAGAGGAATCTACAGAAAGAAGCATGAATAAGTGCTGAATAATTGTCTGTTTGAGGATGTGGCTCTGCCCTCCCTATCCTTTGAGGAGGTTAAATCACATGAAGGGATGCAGAGACTCCAGTGCACTGGGAACAATAAACTAGGTTAAAGGAAGAAAGTAATGAAACGTTGCAAGAGCTGGTTCTTAGACAAGACCTGGGAAGTGTGAGACACCAAAGAGTTTTGGCTTTGGTAGCAACAGGTGAAACTAATACCAAAGTGGAAGTTTCACTCACAGAATACTGTACAAATAATGCAACACTGATCAAAAATCTGCCTTTTTTTTTTTTTAAGAATGATTCAGTGAGTCATCTTCTCTGTTTCCATAGCTCTTATTCTGAAGCCTAAATATCTTCTCCAAGTTACATTGACAACTGCATTGGTCTTTCCAAGGGAATATAGTCCTTAGCCTGCAACATTCTTTGCTTCCATGCTCTGTTATCTTGTTTTGCCAAGCACTTGATATCAATAAAGAGAAATCTGCTGTCACATTGTCAGAGTGATCAGAATGCTTTATTTATTTATTTTTTACCATTGGTTTTAACTACAATTATACTAATTTACTGAGATTTCAAACCAAAGGAAATAGAAGTTTCTGTGGGGTGGGTTGTTTGGTGGTGATGGGTTTTGTTTGTTTTCTTTTTTTTCTTCTTCAGTATTTTGGGTCTCACTGAAGGTAGCAAGGCACTCACTTCTTAAAAATCTTGAACACTTTTTCTACATAAAAGTCATCTGGTGGGGGTTTCTTTGGGCTGCCAGGCTGCAGGAACTTCTTAATTGTAGGCATATTGCTCATTTTTATTTTAAAAGCCTAAAAAATAAAAACACAGCATAAGAGAAATTCCAGCTCACTCAATAGCAAACAGTGCTCCTCACACAAAACAACTACTTCCTCCTGCTGCTAGAAGAGATCTTTGTATTCATTCAGATCTTGTGACATCTACACAGTCATCTTCTGTCCAAGATAAGAACCCAGCTGCTGAAAAAAAGCTAATCTTACTAGTGAAAGCAGTACTGGAACAGACAATATCTAATCTCTGCTGCCTGAAAGAAACTGAAGGCAACAATTCTATTTCCAAGAGCATTAAGGGATGGTTTTGAAGCTGTAAATACACTAATGCAGCTTATGACCTTTTCATTGCTGGTTCTGATTGTTCAAATATTGCATTATGTTTGCATCTTGCATGGCCAGTGTTGTCCCACTGTCCCAGCATTCTAGGTGAAGGTGAAATGGCTTGATGCCTTCTCAGTTCAACTTGATTGTCCAGTGTTAGTTTCTCATAGTGCATTGTAGCCTAGTGTTGTCAAAATATCTACATGAGGCTGGAAGATAACACAGCACCTCAGGGAGACTTATCCCCTTCTGGAGCAGTGGCTGGAGGTCAGGACTAGGATTAGGGAACAATTGGACACCTCTGGTGGCAAGAGATGATTCTGTTAAGGCAACTGAGTCAAGGATCCTGAGACATCTCACTGTACAGACAGCCAGAGAGGACTGGCTGGTACAGACTGCAAGCAGCTGGAAGCCTCACAGTTAGCGGGGCAATCTTAGGTATACAAAACCCTCTTCTAACAACAAGTCTAAGGGAGGGGAGCTTTACAAAGCAACAGCCAGCACTTGCTGGCAGATACATGGACATAATTTCCTCTTTCTTACAGCCACCCCAAACCCCATTTCTTCATCAGTTCCAAGCAGAAAATCTACCTGTGTAGAATGATGTTTAACCGCTTCTTTTGCTAGTGGGAATAAAGCTGAAATCTTTGAGCACACCCCTTAAATTAACAGTTTGTAAGCTCTAAGAAGCATGACCTGAAGTCTTGCACACTTAGGCTAAATATCTGTTACCAACACTGCTTTATGACTATGATTACAGGCACGTGGAGGGCCACTGAACACCAGCTGCCTTTTTCCCCCAGTTAGATTACTTGGGTCCACTGTATCTTAATGACTCCTGTGGGTCATGCCCCAGGCTTATGATTTCTGGTCAGCAGAAGTGTCTAATTTTTATTTGGCTTCAAACTTTGTACATGGTACAGAGGCAGAGAATTTATCCTTTGCTGTATTAAGTTTTAAATGATCAACTTTGGTACAAGGCAGAAGTGAAGTCATTAGGATCCCAAAAATGAAATAGCAGTCCATACAAAAAAAAAAAAAAATGGCACACTGTACCTTCTTCTATCAAAGACTTTAATTTTTATCTGGTATTATATAGCGTCTACTGGCAGGAAACAGGAAACTTAAAACAGGGCAGCTTAGATCAGTGATTCCCTTGGGATGACATGAATTTCTGGGAGGCATATACCACTCAAAGAGGGATAGGCTTTATCACGAGCACAGTGTCTTACCACAAACCAACTAAATCAGTTCCCTCCTGCTTGATGTTAAGCAAATACATGACCATGGTAGTCCTTTGAAGAGGCCGCACTCCTGATTTAGATAGCATGGAGAGATGATCGCTTCAAGATTGCCCTCTAGCTTCTGAATGCTGGCACATTCCAGTACAAAATTACCTGCAACTGAGGAAACCCGGACAGCACAGCAGGTACTTTCTCCTCCACTGCTAAAATGGCTTCAAGTAACTGAACATCTGCCCAGCTGAATTTGTTGCCCACGAGAAAGTCTTGGCCATGCTGTTTCAAAACCTGCAGAATACAAGCGAATGTGGGCTACAGATGAGAACAGAACACACAATGCCTGACAGCTAAGCCTCAGCACAGCTGTAGAGCTGAACAGCTATTATATGTGAAATTTCAGGGTGGAGTTTTCGGCTGGAATCTCTAAGCCTAAATCACTTCATTATGGTAGGGGGGAAAAAAAAGAAAGAAAAAGTCTGAACTCTTACAGTACACAGACTAAAAAACTTTGGCCACCCACTAAAGATGATCGGCAAATGGAACAGGGACAAAGACACACACTTAAATAGACTAGAAGCAGTTATAGAATTAAAATAGAGATATTGAAGGAACTACGAGTGACTCGAAGAATTTACAAAACTAACTTTTTGCTATTATGCCCAGTGTTGATACCAGAATGCAAACTCAGAAATGCAGAATTACAGTTGCTAACCAAAGAAAAGCCCTGCCTTTGGGAGTAAGTTATTCTAGTCATAAGAACTTTTAGTATCTCCAGCCTTTATTATTGTTTCCTATCAGAACTAGATGAATGTTACAAAAGTGAAAAATGTTGCCAGATGTCTGAGTCATATGGGTTTGGTTTGTTGTTTTTGAAACAGGGATGTGCAGAAATCTGTTGTTTTACTAAAGTATTCCTAATCTCTCTACCTAGTTTATTTGCAAAGAATTTTTTGCATTCTTTTAATAAAAACATTACATTTAAAATTAAGTATAGCACATATATGCTCTAAACAAATAGAAGTGTGGAACTACCCTCTTGAGGAAAAACCAGAAATCAGACATGCTTACTTTTACATTAGTGAAAACTTTTGCTGCAGAGCTGAACATATTTCTTTGTTTGCTTTGTAGAGGTTCAAATACCACAGCCCTGACAACACAAACCAACAAACAGAAAACATGCTGCCATGTTTCCCCCTTCTTGGAGAGAGCCAAGAAAGCTGAGGATTTGGAACCAACCTACACTACAATAATTCTCATTTTGGGAGAACTTTTTGGCAATTGCAAATAGAAATTTCATAGACACATTCTCACTATCACTTACCTTTTCAAAGACGGGGAAGTACCTGTTAATTGCCCTCTCCTTAATTGAGTCAAGATTTTTATCCTTTGCCTCCGGTGGGGAGAAAGGAAAAACCAAAATCATTTGCATCAGATCTGCTATTCCTTCTACATACATGTCAATCCTGTGTGGGGGGAGACAGTAGAAAAGGCCACAGCAGTTATTTCATCTGTTTTCCAATTGACTAAGGCAACTTTAGGTAATATTACATCACCACCATAGTGCCAATTTTCACAGCCAAAACTAAACATAAAATAAAGCTACACATTTTTTAAAAGGACTAAAAAGCCTGTTTCTGATCATCAACACTTCAGCAGTCATGGTTAAAATTTAAAGGCTAGAGTACTTGGAGTTTTTTTTATCGTGTTAGTCTTTCTCATGCCTTGGTACTGGATTTACAGGATTGAATTTGTTGTCTATAATGCAGCTATCAAATAACATATTGCTCATTAAGTGAAAAGAGGTGTTGCAGTACAGGGCTCTCTCCTTCAAGTCTTTCCCATAGAGATTGTATTTCCCTGCTATGTAGCTGAGGATGGCTCTGGTCTGCACCATCTTCATCCCATCGATCTCAACCAGGGGCACTTGCTGGAACATCAGAACTCCATCTAGGGTGGAAAGTTGAGGGAAAGCTTGTTAGTTCCTCCTAGACTGCTAGCTTAACTGGAGAGCAGGAGACTGAGCACATTTCTTTTGCAGTGGAGGTCACTGGTGTCTTAACTGTAAAAATCCATGCAGCAAACTGACATTGTAGCAAAGACCAAATATTGGCCAGGCTACATTACACTTTTGTAGCTAGGTGATTGCATTGCAGCTGGGCCCCTTGCTTTACAGCATTGCCAAAGATTCACATGACTTATGGGAAGTGGGCATGACCTAGGCCTTTGCATTGCTGGACCTTGCCTCATGCTGGCAGGAAAAGCCTGAACCAGCACTTTTAACCTATGGGATCGGAAGAGAGTAGAGACCTGTGTTCAACTTGAAGGTTTAAAAAAAAAAATCCTATTATTTTGAATGCAGATTAATTCCCTGTTAGGGACACATACACAGGCAGAAAGAATGAGAGGGTTAGCATTGCAGCAACACTGAGCTACTGGCATAAAGGAAGAGGTCAGGCCATTTTAAACATCCTGAAGCTACGGAGTTAAAAGGCAGGCACTGTAACAGCAGTTGTTTACAGTCACTCTAGGGATAGGAGTTTGAGAGTCCCTGTAGAGTTTCATTACAGGCCTATATTCAGTGTCATTGCACAACATTTTAAGCCTCTTTAGATACACCTTTGTAGTCCTGTTTTCTTCTGGAGTTGGTGCCTGAGCCTTCAGTGAGGCCCTGCTGAGACCTAAGCTTACAGAGATTTGGCATAGCAGAGTCGGTCTTTGCTGGGCCAGTTTTCTGCTGGACTAATTCACTATCTTTAGAGATACTTCCTCTCCCATTTTACACATTAAGGGCAGCCAGAGAACAATCCTGCCCTGTTAAAATCACAGCAAAAATCTAAATCCACCTAGGCAGCTGCCACTCTGCATTGCTCAAAGTTAATTTAATTGCTCAATTTTAATCTGCATTCTTCTGTCAGGTAATAAGGGTTCATGATAACAGGCATGTCTGGGTTTTAACTCTTTTTTTTTTCCTTTTTTTTTTTTTTTTAAAGCTTTGTGGCTCAGGCTTATCCTGCTTAGGACTGTCTGTTGTACTTGCACAGAGCCTAGCACAACAAAAAACTGGCTTTCCAGAGAATTTTGGTTCCATTCAAGCCTTTGTTTTAGAGATTTATCTCACTGAGGTTCTGAAAAAACATGTATCTATGAATGTTTGTACATTGATGTACACAAGTACATCTATGCTAGTCAGTTCAATGCCTCATGCTAGCTAGCACAGCCTGGCCACATCACTCTGTCTAGCACTATCTGCCTATAGAGCATGGTGGTCACACCTAAATGACATCCCTTGGCCTGGGACAACTCCCCGATGATGGCTGGAAATTGCTTTGGGGAATGATATTTGCCCTAGGCCAAAAATGTGCCAGAAACCATGCTAACAGTTCCACAGCACATATAATTAAGTTGCATTAAATAGGAATATTTGCTGCTACTGTTTACTGTGCTACAAGAGACACAATCACAGCAGCTGTGGACTTTAGCTTATAAGAGTTATTTGGCACTAGGAAGAACAACTTACTCAAAACTAGTATTTCAGTATTCTAGGTGTTCACCTAGAAGTTTGCACTGGTTTAAACACACTAATTATAAATCACTAATTTAGCTAAATCACAGTAATTTTTTGAAGGACTCAGCCTCAGGTGTCAGAATTCTTACCTTTGATTAACTTTTCATACTGCTCTCTTGTTTCCAAAAAAATTTCTTCAAACTGGATAAGGAGAGAGAACAGTGTTATGTGGTTGTATTTGAACGATTTCCTTCTTTAAGTGGCGGTACATAACCAAGCAAAAGATAATGGACCAGATCATCAGCTGCCTTATTTCACATGCATCTTCACAGCTGGGCCTGTGAAGAACAGAAGGGCCTGGCCACTTCTGCCTTGGGGCACTTACTCAGAAGTCACCTAAAGGCAGGTAGAAACAGAGCACAGACATCTACAGGAAGAAGAGATGTTGCTGCCAGTGCCAAGGGAAGCATCAAGTAAATCAACTATGTCTAACTCCAGCCCAGGGCACGTAAGTCAACAACATTTATTTATATCTTGTTTGTCGTTACAATGGGTAAGACTGAGTTAAGGTAACTTTGTACAGCTGGAAAATTCCATTAAATCGACATGTTTACCCATTATGATTAATTGCTTCAGAGGACTGATATTAGCTCTAATAAACTGCAAGTTCCACTGAGTTTGCATTCCAGATACTAACCACCAAACAAGATAGTTATCAGGTAGTCCCCCTGACCAAAGTAATTTAGCCACCCTCTTGCACATGGAGGATAAGCAGCTACATGTTAAATTGTTCCTTACTGAAGGCCAGTGGAAAATACCAGTTTGAAATACTGTACCAAGCACCAACTAACCTCCACACCAGCTGCTGCCAGCAGCCATCGTACAGGCTCCATTCGCCCCCTTCCATTCAAGTAGGTAAGCCTGGGCTTCCTGGACATGCTTCTGAGCTCCTTGTTCTCTGAAAAATACTAAGTTGAAAACAGCATCTCATAAAACTGGTGCAAGTACCATTAATTTGAGGGGACATAGAGCCTTTTGTCCTCACTATACCTGCTGAAGTTTAAACTTCTTCTGGTTTAAAATGCAAAAATAAGAGATGAACCAGCAGCACCACTTAGCCTGGGATAGGAGAGGACAAATGTGCAGATTTCTAAAGCCTTACCCAGTGCTGCTAGGGAGGTTTGTTATGAGCAAACAGCTGTCTTTAAACAAATGGCATGAGTCCCTGGCTACAGAGGGAACCTTGCTGCATTAAGACAATTACACAAAGCCACATCCTCAAGGAAGTTACTCACCCTTACTGCCATCACCCTCATTGTAAAGATTAAAAGAAAGGGAAAACATTTCACTGGTACACTGAAGTTTGTCTACCTTTGTTTGCCATTTGTCTAGCTTCAACTGCCATCTACTTCTTTCCTCAAGCAGAAGCAAATTATTTGTCAGTCTTCCCTTTGTTCCATGAAGCAGGCTGAGCTTGCCTGGTGGTCCTATTCAACAGCTACAGGACAATTGGGTGCTGCTTATGGAGGCATTGATATGTCCCTCAAAGCCAGATTTGGAACCTAGTTCAAATGGCTTCAGGTGCCCCCAGAAATATTCCCCAGGACTCTGGGAACATGCGTGCTCATGGGACTGGCACATCAGAGGCTGCGTGTAGCTTGCTGTAACAGCACCATGAGCAAAAGAGTCTGTGGCAGAGACTGGACATCTATATTGAGCTATTTCATACATAGAGCTAACAAGCTGGACTATTTGTGCTGGGCCTTGAGTATAAGTATTTGCACATCCAGGTCTTCATTTCTCTGTGATTTGTTGCCCTAATTACAAAAAAACAACCAACCAACAAAACTACCAATGAACTAAAAATAATGGGACTAGCATTCCCCCTTCACAATGATGTTAGTATCATACATTAATGATTGGGAAGGGAAAAGCTTAAAAATTAATATCCTACACATATCCAAATGACTGAGAAACAAAAGTAAAGTACATTATAAAAAAAAGAAATAAATTTACAAACAGCTCTGGTTTTCTGAGTAGTATAAGCCTAAGCTAATATCACCTCTGTCACAGCCACATGATGTTCCCCACTCAAAACAGGTTCAGAACACTCTAGTGATGTGTTTTTCTTCAAGTCACAGTGCTTTGTAAGTGTATTTAAAATAGTGGTTTTACTAGTTTCTGCATGTTGTGTGACTAGCTTTCACTATATGGCAGTGCAGCTTATCTGTGTGGTTGACAACAGTTTACTATTGCCTCTCATTATCGAGCTTCTCCACATTGCATCCATATCATTTCAACACATATTCATCCAAACTGCTATTTGGATGAATGAAACTTACATTAAATAAGACTTTTCCTTTAATTCATGAGTGCACAAGCAGCCAAATTAGTTGCATTAACAAAAGTCTATCAGCTAGCCATAGGAAAAACAGTAAATATTTATGCTCATTCTCAATATACATCTGGAGTGTGCCATGCTGCTGGGCAGTTATAGAAGCTGTGTGGGTTTGTAACTTCCAGGGAAAGTAAAATATCAAATGCTCTACAAATTACTGACCTGTTAAAATCATACAATTGGCCATACCACATCATACAATGCCATACCACAGCAGCAGAAGGGCAAAAGAAGAGTCAAGAAATAGTGTTAACAGATACTGCCACTACAGCCACAGCATAGCAGCCCTAAGAACCACCAGGCTTACAAGTAGTCCAATGGTCTCATCTGGTGTTGCTCCTCTGTGGAAAGATGTTTGACTGCTCCCTGCTGAAGAAATTGACTCTTGCATAAAGGTACAAGTGACCAAAGGCTCCCAGAGAATTTGGAGAGCAAATATAATTACATAAGCAATATCCAATTCCTATTGCAAAAATGCATCATCAGCCAAGGCATTTTGGGACACTGCTGAAGAATTGGTTTACACCAGGAACTTATACAACAGCATCTTGCATGTGCTACCTTTAGCCTTAATTAATATTTAGCTAAGACTTCAACACAAAATTTGCCTATATGCAAATGTTTTTCTACTTTTGTCTAAACCCTCTTTCCTAATGAGCCTTATACATGCTTGTCTTGAATGTTTCAGAGGATGCTTCTCAGCAACGTAAGAATCATTCGAGAGGATGGTCTTTCAGAATCAGCATTACCTGTATCTAGTGTGAAGTGCCCTTTAGTCCTGGAGCAGAGCCTGATGGACCAAGCAGGCCAGCAGCATTCCTGCTCAAACACAGAAGAAATAAGCACAGTGCTAGAGGCTTGCACTGGGTTCTCCCATGCGCTTTTACTCCCACACACTTTATCCCCTCCATGATTTTATAGCTGCCTTGCTCAACTCTGAGCTGCACGACAGGATTTGTTTCCTGATTTAAAAAAAAAATAAAATATCTTTCTCTTCCTTTCACTGTCCTGCAGCTTCCAGCTGGTGGGTTAACTACTGAGCCCTGCTTAGCCTAGCTAGCACACAAACTAAAGAGAGCAGAGAATTTACATTACCCCAGGAGACACCCAAATAAATTTGGAAGCAGCTTCACTATACAGGCAAACACTTCAGGAATTTTAAAGTTAATACTTACCTTCTAACCTTAACTCAAGCTCCACCCAGCACAGGCAGGTCCCTCTAGGGTATTCAAATTTTAGACCTCTGGGGGAGTTTCCAGCCATACCCAATTAGAGATAAAATCTCCCACTGCTGTTAAACTGGCACCACCCAGCTTAAAGGCATAGGTCTCTGAAAATGGCCATCCGGGGCAGAAGGTGTCTTTCTTTCACGGTTTGTTGATTTGGCTATAGCATGTGGGTAGCCCCATAGTTTGTCATCTAGTCATACTGATCTCTTGGAATTATTGAGATGTTCCACCCAAATACAAAGGTGGTAGCAATAGGCTTTCTGGTAAAGAAGAAGGGGATGAAGAGGTCTGTGATTTGAGGCTCAGGGAAGGGTGGTCAAGCAAAGTATTCCAATGCCTTTTGGATTTGCTAAACATGACGATGTCCAGCTTTGACTGTTCCCCTTCCACACATTCTTATTTGCCAGAAGGACTTTCTCCTTTGTTCTCTTTTTTGCTTCCAGCACAGCCTCTCATAATGTGAGTAAAAAGCTCTTTTAACATATAAAGAAAGAAAGTTTCTTCTTTGCATAACTTGTTAAGCCACACCTGTGATTCTTGATGCATCTGGCATGAAGCCTGGGTACCAATTAAGTACTCCTGGGTTGGGCACTGGCAGATTTTCAATAGTGCATATACCATGTCCTGGCATGTCAAGTTCCCAGGGTGCTCTTCTGGAGACATTTCATTGTGCTGTAGGTTAGATAAGACTAAAGTCTTCTCAACACATATCTGCCTGCAGTCCTCAGCTAGTTTAGGGGACCATGCCTGAGTCTAGCTACCAGCAGCATTCTCTGAGAAGCAGGGATGTGGTATGTAATTAAAGAATGAAACAGGGTAGGATTACAAGTATTCTCTCCATGCTGCTTATCAAGCTCCTGAACTGAAGCACACCACCAGTGTGTTAAAAATTTACAGTCCACATGAATAGTTAGAAAAAGTCATGCATCACTCAAGCCTCGACTTGTTGCAAACCCTCAGCAACTGCTCTAGCTCTGTCCTGAAGCTTTGCCGACCACCTGAAGACAAGATTAAGTAAGCCTATATTCACCCTGACACATAGTTCTGTAAACTGATTGGCGCTTTTCCAGACCACCAGCAAAGTCTGTAAACAGTAACCCTAATTCTGTTTTATACCCATTGTGCTGCTGGTGAGGAGAGATTAAATGAAAAGCTAGTTTACAGAATTTATTATTAGGATTATTTAGTATTTATTGATTTAAGTATCTCAACATGGTAAAAAGTTGCCTTCTAAGAGGAGAATTAGGCAGCTAGCCACTCCAAGGGACTGCGTGGCTATGGAGGATCCTTTTGCATCCCTCCAGGGAAGGAAGCATGCTTGATTACCCCTCCAAAATGCCTGCACACCAACACACCTGGTATGGTGAATAAATGGGAAGAACTAGAGATCGGTGTGCAGTTACAGAGACATGGTAAGATGGCTCATGTCTGAAATGCTGTCATGGACTGCTATGTACATTTTAGGAAAGCTAGACCAGCAAGGTGAGGTGGTGAAGTTGCTCTTTATATGAGAGAGTAGCTGGAATGTATTGAGCTCTGCCTAGATGGGGATGAAGATTTGAGATCTTATGGGTACGAATGAAAGGACAGGCTAATACAGGTGACAGTGCTGTGAGTGTTTACTACAGGCCACCTATCAGCAAGAGGAAGTTGAGGACACCTTCTACAGACAGCTAAAAGCAGCCTCACAATCACAGGCCCTGGTTCTCATGAAGGACCTTGATATTTGCTGGCAAGAGTACACAGCTGGGCACACACAGTCCAGGAAGTTCCTGCAGAGCACTGATAACTTTTTGACACAGGTAGTGAAGGAGCCAACAAGGAGAGATGTGCTGCTGGACCTTGTATGAACAAACATTCTGTAACACTGCAAGAAACTGCCAAGCATTTTAACTTATCCTCCTCAAACGTTCAAATGACTATGGCTATTTTACAATTGATTTAATTATCTGCAGAGAAACTTGGAAAGAACAGAGAGCATTTTCTCTTCTACCATCAGGATAGCTTCGATCAGTTGCTGGATTCTGCCCATAGAATTTTGACAGACATGAAATATTGTAAATTTTTTTGATTCAAGATGAAGAAGGTTTATAGGAATGAAAGAACTAATGACTTTTCTCAGTTTTGCTCCAGTACAGAGTTGATGTTCATGACCTAAACCTACATTTCAGGTTTATTTCCGCATCCATGGACAGTTTTATAAATTGCACCTATACAACAGTTGCTACATTTCCATTAAAAGTACAAATAAAAATTTATCAGAAGAAAATGTAGGTATGGTACAAGATGTATTAGAAGTGGGGAGAATGTTAAGTGGTTAGTCATGTGTGTGCTGGATCAGGTACAAACCTCCACTTGCTTTTATTCCCTTGTTCTCAAGGAGAGGTTCAATGCAAGTTTGATAACAGAATAGGAATCTGGCTCATCTTGCCCAGCTAATTAGCAGTTCTATAGACCTCAGTGCTAAGTTTACAAGGGCAACATCTCACACCTACACATGCCTCTTTTTATCAGCCTGCACAGTGGGAAGTTAAACTGAATGTAGGTATACAACAAACTGAACTGCCCTTGGCCCAGCAGGAATATTGATAGAAGGCTTTGGTGTGCATGAGGACTACACTGAAACTGTGCAGGGTCTTCATGTATGAGGTAATAAAGTTTTAATATGTAAAAAGTAGTCATAGATCAAAAGCAGACATCTAGCGCTTAGAAATCTAGATTTACTGCATCAGGCTCTGTCCTTCAGGTCCTTCCCATAGAAATCTTATTTTTTGGGCTGTATGTCCGAGGATGGCTCTGGTTTGTATGGTAGCACACAAGGTAACAAAATCAAATAGAAATAATTCAAGACTGTCAAATGTCTTACATTTCAGTGCCATGCTGTTTACTAAAAGGCAAGACCATCAGCTGTTAGGCTTGCCACTGCACGTACTGGCAGACAGTCACCTTAGATCTTCTGCATGTTTGCTTGTAGAACATTTGTCTAAACAGTTTCACACCACAGATTTCCTCATATTCTGGCAAGAAACCCCTCCTTTAGTAAAGCATCAACACCTGGCAATGAGGGAAAAGTATTCACAGTGTTGAGAATTTCAGCTGTGCTGAAGCTTAGGAGATCGATGAGTTCCCAAGTGGGGAACTCATTCATCAAATATTAGATGAGTATAGTCATTGCATTCCAAGGTCAAGCAGCATCTTATTTCTCAACCCATAGCTAACACAGGAATTAAACAGGGCCATTAGGGATCAAGCACAAATCTTTTCTTGTAAACAATATCATTAATATAGAACTACATGTAACAGTACCCCATGATAACATCTTACAGAGTAGCTTTTCAAAGCATAAGTGCCATTTATTGAAGTGATTTATAAAAATAACTTAATATTCCTTTGTCAAGTAATCTGTTGAAACCATAAATTAAAAAAAGAAAAAGGAAAAAAAGTAAGAAGAGGAAGAAAACATTGGGTTTGGCAGGTATGAGACCTTAGATAGGAACTACACCAGGTTTGTGTGATGGGTTACTACCTCTACATCTCATTTATGTAATTTTAAATGCAAACAAAATATCTTTGCATGAGGCATATGGGTTATCAAGGATCCCCTTTATATCAAATATAAAGAATTTATCCTCCAAGAAAAGTAAACGTTTGCAAGCTCCAACTTTCATTCATGACAAAGAGTGATATGACCACATAAAGTTTATTTGATTAGAACAGATCCTCCAGTTACACCAAAAATGTTATTCCTGAATTAGAAAACAAATTAAAATGAAGTTTGAAGTCACGATGCTGACATTTCAGAAAAGTTACTGAGGAACTGGCAAGAGAAATGCCCCTCTCCTTTTTATTAAAACCCACTTGTTTCATTTGCCTGCAGCTATGTTCAAAACAATGAAGAATCAAGAAGACAGCATGCTCGGTGCCAGCTTGTTGCCATTTCACTTGTTTAAAATTACCTGTAAGATCTCAAGAAGAATGAATTAAAAAATAGACTTGTAGTAAAGTGTTAGAAAAGATACCTGCCTATAGTATTTTGTATGAGAGGAGATACTGCCATAAAACTCCTTTTGAAGACCTCTTCACCTTCTTTCTGCAGTATAATTGTAGAAGTGCCATCTGGTAGCTCTCTCAACAGCTGTTGTTGTAGCCAGGCACGTTAAATCGCCTTTACGTTATAGTACATGCGGAGAACTCTCCTCACAGTCTCCACATATTTATCATCAGGAACAGGTTTTCTTTGGCTTCCTGGCTCTAGAAACTTCTTGATTGTGGGGATGCTGCTTATCCTCTTTTTAAAAGCCTAAAAGGTGAACAGTAAGTACAAAGTGTTTAAAGAACAGAAAGTAACACATGAAGAAACTATTTCACTGATTTGTGAACCACCCTTTAAAAAGTTGGACGTAGAGGCAATACAGGAAATATAATTTTAGCCATGGATAAATTTTACTCCCCCTCACTCCAAACCTTGTTATTTTTAAACAGTAATAAACCAGACCTCTGTCATGTATTGGTATGGGATGAAATGGAAATAGCTATCTGTGGTTTCAAATCTGTGTTTTACTCAAATCACTTCTCATGATACGGGGAACATCTCCTGCTTAAAGAACTAAAAAATAAAATTTAAAAAAAGAGTGAATTTCTTCAGGTCTGTACAGGGATTATGCCAGAAAAGAAGAGATTCTTCAGACGAAATGTATTATGAGGTTCTTCCCAAAGCAAGAAAAGCAAATGCTCTTCTTTTGTGGAATTATCAATGCACAATAGATTGAATTATTCTTTATCACATTACAGCCACACGAGTGCCTTGTTAATGTAAGGTACCTGTAACTGAGGAAAGCCTGAGAGCACGTCCGACTTCTTTTCTTCTACCATTAAAATGGCTTCAAGAAGATGAACATCTGCCCAGCTAAAACTGTTGCCAACGAGAAAATTCTGCCCATGGCCTTTCAAAACCTGGAAGTGTCATAAATGAAAGCATTTAGATGTGGATAGTCAGCTGGAGTTGATGTTTTCAAAATGCACAGACACACCTTCTTTGACAGTACTCACTGCCTCTTGTTTTCTTTTCATCTTTCTTTCCCATGCAGCTAGGGATACTTCTAGACTGGGGATGTCAGAGCAGTGCCTGTAGTAACTCATCGTTTTACAGGATACCCATGAGCAGTCCTTAAAGTGGCAATATAGAATCTCCTGTCCTTCCCTCCTATAGCCCTAGGTAACACCATGTACTGGGCTACAGGGTTAGATACCTCTGTGTTCACTCCTTTGCAGCCTAAAAAGTCTTGAATTTTTCACTAGCAAAATAGAGAATATAAAAGAGAGCTGGTAAGCCTAAAACATCAGGGCTAAATGCAACTAGTGGAATCTAGGACAGAAGGAACTGACAGCCATCTATCTATAGGACAGCTGATAAGTGGGAAAATGTATTCCCTTTAGTCTTTAAAACAGAAAATTAGCTATTTCTGACAAACTATCCAGTTTATGTATATTAATTTCCACTGAAAGTATCTCTTGGGTCACACCTCCCAAAGGATCAGTTAGAGAAACACCAAGATTCCAGTATGGGTTAAGCAGAAGACCATTCACACTAGAAGACAGCAGTGGCAGCGGTATATTGCTGTGGTTAGAAAAACATGTAGATGTATTTGAAATATTAAATAAAGCTGACTATTAGCTATCTAAAATGACATTGCCTTTGCAATGCAAGTTACACATTTTCGTGTTTCCTAAAACCAGGAAGCTGCTATTTTAACTGTACAATATAGCTATGTTTACACATTCATTGGATCGTAACAGTTTTGAGCCAAAGGGGATAGCTGGATCCTTCAGTCTGAATGTTGATGCTAGTCAGACCATTAAATCTTATTTAGAAATTTCTGCATTTTACCCACCCCAACTTGTGTCATACTGCTCTGACCTCCCCCTCGTCTCTCCAGCTTGCAGACTAAGTATGATGTCCTCGTTTACAGCACTGCACTGAAATCTTCCTGTTTCTTCTGCTTTTGGTAAAATATTCACTGTTCCCATTGTTATCCTTCCAGAACAATGTTAGGAAATGGTCCTCCTACATACCTTTTCATATACTGGGAAGTACCTGCTTGTTGCCTTTTGGACTATATCAGCAAGTTGTTTCTCTTTATCTTCAGCCGATAAAAATGGAAAGACCAAAATGAGCATCATAAGATCATCAGTTCCTCCAACATACATATCAATCCTTAAAACCAAAGCAAACAAAAGTCTTAAATAAGAAAGCACCTTCATAGGAAGGGTTTTCTTAGATTTGTGTTGTGATAGCAACGTTGAATTCCCCCCTGCCCAAATGAAAATGATTTTTGTAGTTAAAAAAAGTCACAGTGAGTTTCATTCATAGTTGTGGTGGTGTTGGCACTCACCTCACTGTGCAGGATCAAACAGCACTGCACAGAGTTAGCAAGAGTTTAACCTTAGTGTTACGGACCTCTTCAGATTCACTATAGAAAAACACAGCACCACAAAAAGTCATTCCCAGCTGGCTTAGTCTTCTGAATATATACCACCCTCAAGGTTTCATCCACGGTCCAAGTGGTGACAAACAGATTAATAACGGGGTTGGAAACCTGACCTGAAGTATACCAGGTTCCACATCTAGCTAATGGTCAGTGCAGCAGTTCCTCAAATAGTCCCTTTTTTTCATTTTCCCAGAGCTCTGAAAGCAGGTTTTGTATTGTAGACAAGAGTCAAATTTAAATTCTCCTCATGAATATAATAAAATACTTGGTAAAATACTCTAACAGCATTCTAACCAACCACCATATATTGTAAGAGACTTGAGTTCCTGCTCTGTAATAAGACTAACTGCAGTTTTTGTTGTCAGACAACAGCTTCCTCTGTAAGGATTAACCACATTATGTGCAATAAGAAGCTATCAGATATTTCTGCAAGGCTTAATGTATGCCAGCTTCTCTCCTGCAGCTATCCAGTCTAAAAATGTACCTCTGCCCTGTAAAGATTAGCTATCCGAAGTACTTAAATCTGGAGCTAAGTGAAGCATGGATGCTTCCTTCCCCCTAGTACAAAATCAAATCAATAAATAAACTTAATTTATGTTTGTGCTAAGACAGCAGGAACAGGCCTCGATCTAAAACTCAGAAGAGAATGCTGTTTGAAAGAAGAGGTATGCAAGGAATGCAAACTACAGGAAATGATGGTTTATTAACAAAGCAGCCATGACTGAGGCTCCTGTCCATTCTTTTTGTTACTTCCCTGAGCCTGTCTCAGGTAATTCTTTCAACCATTTGCACTGCTTCATGACAGTTTATTGTAAAGTACTGATTAAAGTTAGGTGCTTCACTAGTTACTTGACCTTTACTTTTCCTTCTTTTGAAAAACAATAGGAAATGGAAATTTAAAGGCTACATATTCAGATAGCCCAATCACATTTTTTTTTCTTCACACAGACACATCATTGCTCAGCCTGGAGAAGAGGAGGCTCAGAGGAGACCTTATAGCAGCCTTCCAGTACCTGAAGGATGCTGGAAAGCTGGGAAGGGCATGTTTACAAAGGCATGTGGCATTAGGACAAGGGGCAATGGTTTTATATTGGAGAAGAGTAGACTTAGATTAGGAAGTTCTTTACTGTGAGGAAGTTCTTTACTGCCCAGGAAGGTGATGGAGGACCCATCTGTAGAGACCCTCAAGGTCAGTCTTCACAGGGCTCTGAGCAACCTGATCTAGTTGGGGATATCCCTGCAGGGGGACTGGCCTAGCTGACCTCTAGAGGTCCCTTCCAACTCAGTGCATTCTATGATTCTATGATCAAGACTTGGATTTAATTTCACACAAAACCACCAACTCATAATACCAAACCTATGTACTTTCTACGGTGCTGTGGAACATCACGCAGTCAGAGATGACATCAATGCTTGATCTCATTTTGCAACTAGAAGTTAAAAACTAAGCATTTCTTTTCATGAAGTTTTCTGTTTACGGAAGTAGTTCCAACACTTACATGTCAGTCACCTCTTGAATACCTGTGTCAAGCTGTAGTAAAGTACAATAAAACCCTTAAGGATTAACTGTAGAGATAAAAGTCCTCTGGGACTTTCCAGCCCCTGTTTTTATGTAAAAATAATTGCATTAGGACAAATCAGTTTGCTTGCATTTAGCTGTGGCCTTTCAGCCTCACTACAAGTTGGGTGTCACTGAGGCATACAGGTGATTATCTGACTGCACAAGCATGTAATTAATTCTAGGTGTATCTAAGCTACTATAATGAATTTAAGAAGAGAAATACTGTCACAGTACAGGGCTCTCTCCTTTAGGTCCTTGCCGTAGAGGTTGTACTTTGCTGCTATGTAGCTGAGAATGGCTCTGGTCTGCACCATCTTTATTCCATCAATTTCCACCATGGGCACTTGCTGAAACATCAGGGATCCACCTAAGGGGAAAGTCACACATTGTTCTACTGGATAGTAGCATTCTACTGGATAGTAACACTGCACCCATGTTTAAGAAAGGTAGAAAGGAGGACCCTGGCAACTACTGACCTGTCAGCCTCACCTCTGTGCCTGTGAAGATCATGGAAGACATTCTCCTAGAAGCTATGCTAAGGCACATGGAACACAGGGAAGTTATTCAAGATAGCCAGCATGGCTTTATCAGGGACAAGTTCAGCCTGACCATTTGAGTGACTTTCTACAGTGGAGTGAGTACATCAGTGAACATGGGGAGAGCTATGGATGTTGTCTGTGTGGACTTCTGTAAAGCCTTGGACCTACACAACAGCCTTCACTCTAAATTGTAGAGATATGAATCTGATAGGTGGAATGTTTGGTATATAACTGACTGGTTGGATGGCCACATCCAAAGGGCAACAGTCAATGTCTCAATGTCCAGATGAAGATCAGAGACAAGTGGTGTCCCTCAGGGGTCCGTAGTGGGACAATACTGTTTCATCAATGACATAGTGGGATCAAGTGCACCCTCAGAAAGTTTGCAGATGACCCCAAGCTGAGTGGTGCAATTGATGTGCTAGACAGTCAGGAGGTCAGACAAATTAAACTGCTGAGCGCAATTATTGTGGATTAAGATTCTTGCTGTAAAAAAATTCACTGAAGCTGCAGTCAGGACTGTGTACAGCACCTTTTATGCTGAAATTGAAATACAGTGGAAATAATCATACTAAACATATCATCTGAGTAAGAAGTGTCTAATTCTAAACATATTTTAAAAAATTATATTCAAATATTTAAAACACAGTTGAAGCAAACATCAGACTCTCCACTCTCTCTCTTATAACCAGTATCTTAGGGTAAATCAGGACATTCAGTAAGTTTTAGTACATGTTTTTTCAAGTAGCTGAAGCCCAGGGTAAGTTTATGAGACTAGGTGAGACAGAAATTGAAAACAGAACAACCCAGAGGCCTGGGAAACTCTCCAGATGGAAACACATTCAATTTTCAATTGCATCTGTCCACATAGGGGAAAACTAAAATACTCAATCTCTGCAACTATTGTCAGATCTGTTTTATTCCCCTCACTGCTGTGCTGAAATAAAGTCCCACACAATTGTCAAAGTCTCCTCTTCACATGTCTTTTCCGAGACTAAGTGAAGTCTGGTCACACTTTCCTTGAGGTTTCATGTGGACTCACCCTGCAGAAGCTTCTCATACTGCTCTCGAGTTTCAAAGAACTCTTCCTCAAACTGGCAAAAGAGAATGAGAAGAGAAAGTGAGTGTCTTTTCACATTTCTGGAATAGATAAGCTTTTAAAACATCATAAAACGACAAGAATATGCATCATGGGTCCTTTGGTTTCAGACATGTCTCTAAAAGAGAGCATACCAAGGGCAGAAGGACTGGCAAAATCTTTTAGGCTGTCATATTTGACAAATGCTGCTAAAGGCATCCCTAGCAGAAAAGCAGGCAGTAAGAACTGGGGTGAGGACAGTTGGTTTGATATTGAACTGGCAATTTAAGGTGGAACAGTCAACAGCACAGACTAGGCCATCCTAAAAATGCTTTTTGGTATACGGAAAAAAGCTCTGCTGCGGGGTATTTTGATTTGGGAGCTGGTCAAGAACAAATTCTTAGAAAGTTAAACAAAAACTTTTATGAAATAATGCAAAAATATTATACCCAGCAGGAAGTTTAGTATAGAGGCATGTTTAAGACACAGAGATGATTTCTCCACTAGATGAGAAACAAAAAGATACAGGCTTGCCTGAAGTCAGAGTGATGTAGATATATTCAGTATGGTTGAGGATGGCTGGTCCAATTGGTGCTACTTACAGAGAAATTCAGTTCAAGACTAAAGGCACCAAAGCCAGAGGTCTACAAGTTTGCATGTGCCACACGTGTCTATAGTCAGTGTAGACCATGGAGACCAGGAAACAATTGAGCTTACAAGTCCTAGATGCCTAGCTGTGGGCTCTCAAGTCAATCAGTTCCTCAGTCAATCTCTCTCAGAACATCTGTGTAAATTATGCTAATAATTAATACTTGCTGGGTTAGGGAAATCCCAGAAGAATGCAGTGTAAGTTCTGAACCACGGTAAGTGTCATCGCAGAGCCTAAAATTCAGAACCTAGGTTTCCGCTGATGAAAAGTGGGGGAAAAAAAGAAAAACAACATAGGAACAAACGATACAGAGAAGAAGCCACTTGGGTCTTCCAATGAAGACTGGTGGTCTTTTTGAAAATGGGGTAACCATATGAAGTGTAACAACCTACCATAAAAAGAGGACACTCAGGGAAGCTACTAGTCCTTTCTGTCAAACTGAATCACCACATTTTATTGCCAAGGTATCAAGATAGATAAATTAATAAGTAAATTATAACCCATCAAAAAATATATTTCAAAGTCATGTCTTACTTCTTGGTTTATCCAAATATTTTTCTTCCTGCTCTGAGATTTCTAATTTCCCTACACATATGGGTCAGCTTGCTCACTTCACCCTGTTAAGCCTCCTCTAAATGATGCCAATAAGACAAATTATATTTTGTGCTATAGCTTACTGTGGAGGATGCAGCCAGTGGAGTGAAAAATAAAACTGGTGGGTGAGCACCCAACTGAAAACAAAAAGACTAGAGAAAGTAAATTCATCACTGTTTTGTTTGGCACAGGTAATACTTGTTGTGCCATGAACACATCTATCACTCAGTTCAACAGCTCCTGGGTCAGTAATTGAATACTTAATTAAGCATTATGAAGTCTGGAATTAAACAAGAAACTGGTTTACAGTGTCACTGCTCAGAAGACATGTAACTGAAGCCAGACTTTTGCATACCTGAAAAATTTTCAATTACACTGAAAAGCCAAAGCTCTTTTCTTACTGCATCTTAGGATGCCTTTTTTGTTGTTGTTAACTTGTGGTCTACCTCAAAGCAGCTTAAAGTTAAAAACATTAAAACAAACCTCAACCCCAGCTGCAGCTAACAACCAGCGAATCGACTCCATCCTGCCTCTTCCATCAAAGTAGTAAAGTTTTGGTTTTCCAGCCATTACTTCAGACTTCCTGTTACCTAAAACAGCTATAAAAGGTACTAAGTTAATAATGATACTGGCAATGGCAGCTGGCTGACAGGTCACTCACATAACAAAAATTTAAGTTCATTTTTGACAAAACATTTCAATAAAGTTTTAGTCTAAACTGATTAGGGTTTATGCTGTTCCGTTGAGTCAGAATATTTAATAGTCTTCTCATTTCCCTGAAATTCATGAAAAGTAAGCATCAAGTTTCTAAGTAGGAGATAACCAAAAAAAATAAGTCATGACTAAGGAAATCCTTAAAACACTTCAGAAAAATGTAAGTTTTAGCACGAAAGTTACTCAATCACCACTGAAAGCCAAGGTTCAGTCAAAGGGGAGAAGAAACAGACTTTTTTTTTCAAATCTGTCAATCCTTATATCAAAGAATGCCAAAAGTATCTGAACGTCAATTCTATGCATACTTAGGTGCAGTATGGGAACATATTTTCAAGGCCTCTCACTTTTCTTTCTAGCTGTCATGATCCAGGGTAAGTGATCTGGAATTGGTGGAAACATCAAAATAACCAGTTTCTTCTGTAAAACCCAAATTAAAATACAGAGATTCAGACTTCTGCACTAATTCTGCTTCTACTGGTTGCATTTCTTTCTATTAATAAGCCCTGTTGCTAAGGAAAGTGTTCTAAACCATTCAGTTGATAAAATACACCATGCTTTGCTACCAGCAATTTAGTTCTTGAATAGCTTAATAAAGCTGGTGTTATTTTTTTTTAACAGACTTATATTTAGGTCTCAGCAGGAACTACATTCAACTGTACAGCCATAAGCCAAAGTAGCATCAAATTTCATACTGGCATTTCATACACAGTACTCTGCACCAGCAGCTCCTTGCTGCAGCTAAGAGCTGTGTTCCCTCTGTAGGAAGATTTCTTGTCACTCCAGTCCACGGTCCAAATAATGCTGGGAAAGAGGCTGTTGGCACACAAACAATAGCCTCTAGTTCCCAATATTGCAAGAGCTCTTTCATAAGAGGAGGGCAAAAAATGAACCTTTGAAAGACCTCAACCACACAGAAGGCAAGTGATCTGCTTGTTAGCCAACAGGCATGAAAACATAACACAAAATATAAGACTGCATCTACCACGGAAATTCAAAACAAGCCAGGCTATTCAGCTCTTCAGGCCTCCTTAGGAACTAAAACATTGCCACCTTGTATCTATAGTGCTAACATAAGAAAAAGAAGCTAAAGGTGACTTTTAACTTGAAGTTCAGAAAATTAAAGCAGCATAAAGGACACCTTTTCTTCAGTGTGTCTTTCTAAGATAGGCTTCTAAATAAATGTCACAGGAGATAAGCAAGTCACTGTTGCCAAGCACACATCAGCACAGCAAAGACAAATGGAAGGTAAAGACACGATGGATGCTTGCCTTGTAAAACAAGCTTTAGACAGAGCCTGTCACACAATATTTGAAGGGAAAGCCCAACTTGTGAACTGAAAAAAAGGGCACCCTAGGGATGGGCAAAGATCTTCTCCCCTCCCCACTGTTACCACCAGAAGGGAAAATGGCAACTTGCAGTAAGGAGCTGCAGTTGCAGGAAGGTTGTTGGCCACTCCCCTCAGCCTGGGGCCTTTGGGGAGGGCAAAAAGGCAAAACGCAAAAGGGCCTTTGGGACAAAAGGATCTGAATTTACTATCTTATTGTGATTTATGAAGGCCACCTGGGCTAACAGGGGGGAAGAACATCAGTATCTGTGCAAAAAAGTCACCACTCCCATGCTAGCTACGTGCACCAAAACATTGGTGGGAAACGACTAGCAGACCACGGGCACTGAGAATGTCTTGCAGATGCAGGACTTCAGGAACCAATGCTCACTGCTGGCATTATGCAACCTTCAGCTCAACAGCAGCTGCTCTTCCCTACTCTGCATCATGTAACAACCAACCTGGAGGGGAAGTCCTCTGCTCAGTGTCTGACAGCAAGTAACCTCCGGGCCATCAACTCCAATCCCTGCTATTTTTAACAAGTTCTTCACAGACCGACCATGAGGAGTGGTTCACGTTATCATGTAGGAAGCCACCACGCTGACAGCTGGCAGTAGGGAAAGGGCTTGGAGGCAGAACCGCACAGAGCAAGTCCTCACCTAAGAAATGAGAAATGCTGAAGTACACGCTGCTTGTAGAAGCGCTCTGATCAGACACCCGAATGCTAGCACTGACCACCATACCGCGAGAGCCAAGCAAGCCAGGGGACAGCAGAGTGATGACGGGAAAAGAGAAATCACAGAAACTCACGCTAGTCACATGAATTAGGTGGGGAAGTGGAGCAAAAAAAAATCACAAAAAACAAAGCCCAGCCACGCACCAACCTGACCCACGACCACGCGCAATCGCCGCAGCCCCTCCAAGCCACAGCGCTATGAGGCGGTGGTAATCGGGACAGCCACCAATCGAAAGCCATCACTCTTCTAGGAGGCGGTGATAAGCGGGGAAGTCGCCAATAGAAATACGCTATTCTGCATATATCGCAAAGGCTTCAGGGAGTGGGAAAAAAAGATATAAAGAAAACAAACCACTAAAAGTGCCGAGCTACTTTATTCTAAAACGTGTCCTTTACAGACAGGTAATTTTTTAGCATATGGCATTTAATTTTAGTCTCGGTAGCTCGCTATAACGGAAAGATGGATGAAATCTTGTTCCTTATATACTACAGCGAATGCTTCTTTAGTCTGGATGTGAGGGCGATCTGGCTGCGACATCTGTCACCCCATTGATCGCCAGGGTTGATTCGGCTGATCTGGCTGGCTAGGCGGGTGTCCCCTTCCTCCCTCACCGCTCCATGTGCGTCCCTCCCGAAGCTGCGCGCTCGGTCGAAGAGGACGACCTTCCCCGATAGAGACGGTACCGTTCATCGGTCAAGGGTATACGGTAGCTGCGCTCCCCTGCTAGAACCTCCAAACAAGCTCAAGGTCCATTTGTAGGAGAACGTAGGGTAGTCAAGCTTCCAAGACAGCAGACACATCCAAGTGAGGCACTGCATGGGGCAGTCTGCCATTATTTTGTGCTTATTTGCAGCACAAATATTAAAGAACAACTGATGTTACAGATTCACTTTTTTTCATCTGTAGATGGAATTTCTAATACAAGCCAGGATGTCATTGGCTTTCTTGGCCACCTGGACACACTGCTGAGTCATAGGTAGTTGACTGTCAACCAATACCCCCAGGTCCCTCTCCAAGTCACAGCTTTCCACCCACACATCCCCAAGTCTGTAGATTGCCATGGGGTTGCTGTGACCCAGGTGGAGGACCTGGCACTTGGCCTTGTTGAACTTCATACAATGGCTTATTGATTTAACCTGTCCAGATCCCACTGTAAAGCTTCCTTACTGTCTAGCAGATAATACAGCCACCAGCTTGATGTCATCTGCAAATTTACTGAGGGTGCTGCATTCAATCCCCTCATCCAGATCACTGATAAAGACATTAAAGAGGACAGGGCCCAGTATTGAATCCTAGGGGACATCACTCGAGACTGGGCACCAGCCAGATTTAACTTTGTTCCGCACTACTCTTTGGGCCCAGCCCTCCAGACAGATTTTTATCCAATGCAGAGTGCACTTATCCAAGCCTTGTGCCCCGAGTATCTGAAGGAGAATGCTGTGGGAAACAGTGTCAAAGGCTTTATTAAAGTCCAGGTAGACAATGCCCATGGTACTTCCCCCATCCACTAGGCAGGTCACTTTATTGTAGAAGATCAGTCGGGCAGGACTTGCCTTTCATAAACCCATGCTGACTGGGCCTGATCACCTGGTTGTATGTGCCATGTGATGGCACTCAGAAGGACCTGTTCCATAACCTTCCCTGGCACTGAGGTCAGACTGGCAGGCCTGTAGTTCCCTGGATCATCCTTTTGGCTCTTCTGGTAGATGGGTGTCACATGTGCCAGAATCCAGTCAACTGTGACCTCCCCAGTCAGCCAGGACTGTTGATAAGTAATGGTGAGCAGCTTGGTGAGCACATCTGCCAGCTCCTGCCTGCGTGGATCCCATCTGGTCTCATACACTTGTGCACATCTAAGCAGCACAACAGACCATTGGTCGTTTCCTCCTGGATTGTGGGGGCTGCTTTCTGCACCCCATCTCTGTCTTCCAGTTCCAGGGGCTGAACCCTCATGGAGCAAATGGTGTCACTAACAAACACTGAGGCAAAGTAGCTGTTTAGCAGCTCAGGCTTTTCCTTGTCTTCAGTCACCAGGTTCTCTCCTACACCCAGTAGTGGGTGGACATTCTCCCTAGCTCTTTGTTTACTGCTAATATACTTATAAAAGCACTTTTTATTCTCTTCAATGAGACTGGCAACACACATGCCAGTTACAATATGGCATCCTTGCATATGTAAATGCATTTTTCATCTAGGCCATCACCTCCACAATTAATTTTAGGCCACTTAGAAAAAGGGATGGGAGGGGCTTTTATTAAAGCTAGAAAAATATATTGAGACTCTAGTCAGTCAATAGTTCTTCAGGAGTACTTTTATTCTGAGCAGGAGACTTGACACAGAAGGAATGAAATAAACATTTATGGTATTTTTGAACAAAACCACTGAATAAACAAGAACTGTTATTTCTTTACTGACAATTCCACTCTCTCCTTCCATCTCAGTTCAAAAATCTCCTTTCAATATGAAATATCCTGCTTATATCAACAGCCTTATTAGACAGAGAAATATCATGGAAGTGGGTTTTCTGGCTTGGGATACTCTTTTGCTAACATCATGGCACTTACACAATACTTCTAGGAAAATCTGGATGACACAAGTGAATGAGTCCACTGTCAGGATCGTTTCTTTCCAACAATCATTATTACATGTTATGCATAAGCCTGAGAAAATGTAAACAGTAGAATGCCAAAAAACATTTTGCATAAAGATACTGCTAAATATTAAACCACATAATAATAGGTTACATAGGATAAATTCTCAGATAAGCTGCTCATCCAGATTGCAGTACAATAAAGGCCTACATCTTTTCCATATCTGTACTGCACACTGTGACAGCACAGTAAAATACACAGCTCAGTCAATTCAGTCCTTACTCAGAAAGAACCTTCTCCAGCTTCAATTGGAATTTATTGAGTAAAGGCTGCAACTGCTACTATTACACTTTGCTAATTTTCCATCGCAGTAAGTTAAAACTAGCAAAAGTGATTCTGATTATCAAGATTACCAGGTTCTTTCCAAAACAGAGGCTTTAATCTGGGAAAGGGGGAGATATGCAAAATCAAATACTACTTCTTTTTCTAATCTTTGCTGGACTGACCAAAACTTGAATGCTAGTGAAAAAAAATACGCTGCTGGGCTGATAAATTCTCAGAGGTTACAGGCCAAGTTCAGATCCATCCTGTATTACTTTAAACATGTGGAGCAGTCCCTACGCTTAGTGGAGAGACACAGGCATCTCCAGACAGCTATGAAGTTCACAGATGAACCAAATTTCTCTGGAGAGGATTCTCACTCACCAGTGGTTTAACAAGGCAGGTCAAAACAAAGAAGCTCACACTTAGGTGCCTGCAGTTAGGTAGAATGAATCCAAGTCTCAGCAGCCTGGTCTTGTGACTTGTTCATCTCCTGTTTCCACTAGTAGAAATTAAGCATATGGAACAGACTGGTTAATTGCCTGTTTAGGTCCAGGGATACGTGGCATAGGTTCAGGGTGTTCCCTCTTGAGACCAAGTTTTCAGTGATAAGATAAATTAAATTTTATCTAGACATACAGTTGGTTTTTTTTTTCCCACCAAGAGAAACAACTGTCTTTCCATTTCTAACACAAATATACATATTTTCCTTTCCCCTTACCCTAAGACACCACTAGTGTGTGCTTTAGAAATCAAATGGCTGCTTTATTTTACTGCTCTGAACTAGCATCTCTGCTTTGGAAGCAGTTAGGTATGGTGTGGAGTTAGTACTTGCCATGAACAAGTAACAGAATAGCTGTTGGCATGTGTAAGTCTTATATGTATGCTTTTTTTTTAATGCATAGACCCTTTTGCTCCCTTTTTGTCCTCTGCTGTCTCAATGTGAACTGAGCACATAAAAGCAAACAGTGGCCAGTGCTCCTCACAGCACTGAGCCAGTAGCCAGCTCTAGTTGAAGTCCCACATGTTCTTCATGGGACGTGCTGCAAAAGCCGGTGCGTGTTATCAGTCTCCAGTCCACAGTGGCTGCTCTGGCGGGTGCTAGCAAATCCCACAGGAGTCACTGTGACACACTACCCATTCAGCTCCTTCAAAATGGGCAGGTGCTGAGAAACATACTTGCTCTGATCCATTTAGACTGGATTTAAGTCTCACACAATCTGCCTCTTCGGTTCACGAAATGAGCTCAGAAAGGCTGAGCATTTTGCATTTCTGTACACTTCTGCAGGAAAATGCATTTTCACAGCATACTTCAGCTTTGGTGGTGCTGTTCCAAAAGGCAGCTATAAAAGGTGTTCCTCAGAGCACTGTACTGTTTTCTCTTCCCTTTGTGGAAGGAGGTGCAGCCAAATGCTGACTGTGATCTGAATGAATCTTTTGCTAATGGCTAGACTCTGGCACTCCTTTCCAGCACAGATTTAAACCAGATTATGGGGCTATTTTCTTTTCTCTAAAACTTGATACCTCATTTTACCTTATAAACAGAGTTAAACTGGATTTCAAAAAGCTGCATCAGCGTCTTTGAAAGCAACCCAATTTTAGAAGGTTTTGTCAGAAGGATCAGGCAAGGTCCTGTTTTTAACCAGTTGTGCCCAGGGGTCAAGTCTACAGAAGCTGACATATTCTCCACATTGTAGGTGAAGACCTATTGAAGTGAAGAGGAACTAAAGGAAGTCTTAAACTGACTCATTTCCTCTGCATTGCTTTTTTTTCCAGAAGTGATTTAAAACATTTGTGAAAAGTAAGTCAGCTGCACAGATATTGTCTCCTTCAACTCTGCTGTTGGCGTATCAATATTTTGTTACTGTGAAACCAGCTTTATAATTGTTAATACTGTCTCAAGTCTTTCTTCAGATCTATATTCACAACAACAACAAAATAAGAAATAGAATCCTGTTCTCTTTAAAACATTTAAATGAATTTAACAGAGGTAGGTCCTCACTCTTTTTCATAATGAACAATGCCAAGAAACAACTGTGAAGCAGGACAAAAAAGCAATGCCAGTGAACAGATGTACAGAAGGGTATTTACCGTTCACTAAACAAGAAGATTCCCCAAGTTTGGTGAAAGCACAAGAATGAAGCTGGAAAGCTGGATAACAGTCCAACAAAAACCTTTTAAAGGCAAAAATAAATTTAAAAAACAAGCCCATCACTGACTTTCAGCAGTCTCTCAATGACTGCAAAGTAGAGTTTAGACTGTTAGTCACTTATTCCTTTAATGTTAGTACAAAGCAAATGAGTATAGGACAACCAAAGCATGGCATGAAGATGCAGCATCACCGAAATTACACAGCCTCATTTAGCACATAACCATCAGAAAAATCTCTAATGAATGCCCCTTCCTTAGCACTTCCATTGCAATATTGCACCATTTTGCCTTTTTTTAAAATTCACTTTTATTAAAAAGTTGAATCTAATAAAGAAAAAGTTAAATTTTAAAAAGGCTCATCATAAAAATTTATCATATAAAAATGCCAAACTCCCTAAGCCATATATACAAAATGTATCAGATTTATGAAAATAACTGGACCAAATTATGTAACAAAACCATTTTATACAAAAAGGTACAAGACTGCATTCAAATTAATACAAATAAAAGTACAAACCCCCTTCAAAATCTCTCATTCATAGAAGATCTCCCTCTTTTAAATGTACAGTTATATAAAATAGTATCAAATTGTCTCATTAGCTAGCCACCACTTCATGGGAAACACACACTGGTTTGGAGAGCACTTCCAGGTGTCACCGGTGAGCACCATACTTTGCAGACCAGTCAACACGCCCATGGACTGGCTGAGCTGGTGGTGGGAAAGACATTAACCTTGGTGTGTTTTTTGTAGGTGAATTGAATGATGGCTGCCCAAGATGAGGTCTTACTGACTTCAGAGAAGCATAATCTAAAGGACAAAAGAAAAGTGTCATGACATAAAGGTTCTGTGAATAGCTGACCACACTGAACAGCAAGTGGATGCAGGTCCAGATCCTCATTTCTTCAGTAAATAAGGCTCCTTTTTAACAGAATTTGCTGATGTGACACAGTGGATTGGACAAGGAGTATTTATGTCACTGATTCGACAAGTGTGAATTCCGTGCCAGCTTTCATGCCAGTCTCTAGTCCATGTGAATTATGTTGTCGATAACAACACATATTCATAAATAAAGTAAAAATAACCCAAATCCTTCTCCCTAGGAAGTTCTGCAACTCTGTGCTTCTAGTGAGCCAAATATTTCCAAGTAAAGCAAAGGTAAGTACTCAGTGCTGCATATACACAGCATTACCAGAATAATGAGCAAGGGACCAAGACAATTCTAGTACTATACTTACTAGAAGATGGATCCACAACTGGTGCTAACTGAACCCTCTGCCCAGCAGAGCCTACTTCCTTCTTCAGAAATGAAGGGATATAACCACCAGTTAGATTGCTTGAGCCTATCGGTCCTGAAAGAAATGGCAAGGAACACTTGAGCTCAACACAATGGATCTCCCTTACTAGGAAGAGATGTCAAAGATTTGCACTGATAGGTCATATTCAATATCAAGCCTTGTCCTTAGGATGAGCAGGAACAGAAGTGAATGACCTGTAGGATAAGCTGTGGAAACAGGAACTAGAAGTTATAAATAACACAGTCTAGTGTAGATGGACACTAAAGTTACCATGCACAGACCAGAACCATCACACATAAGCCTATAATATTCTAGAGTAGTAGAGCAAAGCACATTGTGGGAAATGATGTGGGTAATAAGTAGAAAAAGGTAAAATCTGCAACTACAAAAGAAGGAAAAACCTTGTAGTAAAGCCAGGAAGGAGACATGTCCTACATATATAGAGGTTCTCATGTAGCTTAGTATTTACAGCATCCTCGCATCTGGAATCCTTAAGAAGAGTGTTCTGATTCCATTACATCCAAAATTTTAATTTTTTTAAATTTTTTTAAACCAGAGTTTCTAATGGCCCAAAATGTTCCTATAGGCTGCAACCTAACAAAAGTTTTCTTAATCAAACATTTGCGTAACAACAAATGCAAAACAAGTACTGCACTGCAGAACTGTAACACAAAAACCTGAAGCCAAAGCAGACTTAGAGAGGAAATACATAGATATGATCCACAAACATCAACCTATTTATGTATATCTAGTAAAAGTTAATGTAAAAATCTACAAATATATTACTTCAAATAATAGGGATTAGATACTTGAAACACCAAACTCCCCCAAAATCTAAAGAAAATGGGTGGAGTTGTGCTTTTTGTCTGGATTCTTTAAAGCTACAATTATTTCACCGTTTTAAACATCATCAGTTAAAAGACACAATGACAACTGATAGTTTTTATTTGCTTTACTCACATAACAAGTGTGGTGTGTACAGCTAGTTCAATTTAGAGCAGCTTCCTCCTCTAGGATAGGCACTTTTTGCACCACGCTGGGCTAATGGGAAACCTGAAAGCATGACTTACAAAAACTGGTGTAGGAAACCGAAGGCAAGATGAAGTACTTCAGGTTGAACAGACCTAAATTGTTCAACCTTCTATGCATGTGGTACTTCAAAACAGACTTTTAGGGATTCATTAGAAGAAAGTACTGTGCTTGAGTTTAAGGCAGTCTCCAAATCCACGGAACCTAACTGATTTGGACAGAAAGAACACAGAACCACTCTCTTTGGAGCTGACAATGTATTAGAAAGGGGTGAGCTGCCAGAAACTGTGGAGACATCACCTCTTATCTTTTCTCAGAGTGTAAAACACAGCTTCTTACCTGAATTCATCCTGTTAATATCTCCTCCCAAACCAGAAGCTTTCCCAGGCAAACCAGAACTGGGCCAGGAATTCGATGGAATAGACTCTTTGTTTGAAGTGGAGACTGTGCTATTCCTTGTGCTTAGTCCTATTACAAAAATGCAAAAGTTGCCGTGCTTGAAATCTCTTGGTCCACAGGACTGCATTTGCTCCATCTGATGCACAAGCTTAAAGCAGGTGTCTGGTTCAGGGAACTTCACTGAAACTTTTTCACTCTTAACATGCTTCTGGGTTACCTCCCATCCCCTCATACAGGAATGCTACAATAAACCATAGTCCCTAATCCTGCAAGATAGTGGTGTAAGTACTTCATCTAGCATTAATGGCTCCTTATGGACAGGAGTCTTACCTCAAGGCCACAAACATTCTCAACTCACAGAAGGGTACAGAACTGTCCTAAGTAAACTAAGGCCATGCTTCACATGAAACAACATTTTACAAGTTAAACAACATTTTACAACTTGTAGCCAAACAGTGACAAGATAACCTGAGAGTAAATAATGTGAGATTACATTTCTTATAGCATTGTACTCTTCTTTGGTCTGCCTACTGAAACCACAGTTTGCAAACAGTTTGCAGTAGAGTTCATGTGTCACATAGTACCTGTACTTTATATACATCCTGTATTTAAGCAGAGTATGTAATATGAAGGTTGTGTTCACAATCTATGGTAAAGCAAAAGCAGGCTTGGGAGCAATGTGTTTTACAACCTGCTCCAGCAACACAACTCCTATCTACCAAAACTCTACTTCAGTGATCTAATTTGAAAGTCATTGAAATTAATGGTTTCAGGAAAAAAAGACATGAGTCACAATACCTTCTAGTCTACATAATTAATTTTTAAGTATTAGTACTAC
Organism: Indicator indicator; assembly: GCF_027791375.1. Taxonomy (NCBI): domain Eukaryota; kingdom Metazoa; phylum Chordata; class Aves; order Piciformes; family Indicatoridae; genus Indicator; species Indicator indicator. The sequence goes on from NC_072018.1 coordinate 17,289,489, forward strand.
AAATGAACAGCTAACACTGCCTTTATGAACAGAAATTATGAAAGAGGATACATTAATATTCAGGTCATTTTAAACACAGGTAGACATGCTGTTCACCTTCTGTACTTCACTCTGGCCCAGTGCTGGTCTCTGTATAGCAGAGGTTAACATGAAGACAGGCATGCTTCATCTATAAAGACATGCATTTGCATTCCATTTAACTCCAATCTACAGCAAAAGGTATTGCCACTAATACTTAGCTTCTGTTGTTCATGATATTACATAGTCATGAGGTAAACCTAGGGCACTTTCTTTTCCATTCTAGAGAACCAGTCTTACCCTCAGGGAAGCAGGGAATAGCTTGGCACATTAACAGCCATCTTCTAACACACTTCAAAGTATAAAAAAGTATCCCTCAGGATGAAGAGGTACTGACAATTATATCCTTTCTTATAAGCTGTGTTTATCTCAGTTGCTAGATTGCAAGAATGTAGTTTGAATCATGGCCATCTACACTAGCAGAGCTCTTGCTCTTCTCATTTTCTTTAAGCAGTAGGCCTCCCCTCCACAATCTCAAAGGATAAAGCCTTACGTACCAATGACTATTTCATACTGCTGTTGGAATTACAGGAAGAAAAAGAAATAAGTATTTTTTACTCACCAGGTAGATATCTGGAATGCCTCAAGTAGTGCTGCTTTGCTGCAGAAACTCGCAGTGTGGGAGTATCCTGCCGCTGAAAGGTGGCATGGGAAGGTGCACTGTTGCCAGAGCCTATGGCATCTGAAGGCCTCAGGTCCAAAATGCTTTCAAATCTACAATCCCAAAATTGCTACACTTAGTCCAATTCTGATGGCATATGCTTATCCACAGTTAGCCTTTTCATCTCCATCCTGTCTCCAGGAATTATTTCCTCACACTGTTTGCTACATACAGACACATTGTAAACATACAGACAACAGGGAATGTTTTCAGCCTGAGGCAATACAAGTGCCCCAGAAAATCAAATTTGAAGTTCTGGTACCCTTATCTACTACTTTTAAAGTATTTATAAATCATTCAGTAAGTTTTTCTCTGCTGTGTATGATCCACGGGAACTTCAGCTTAGAATCACCCAAAACACTTTATTATGTGTAAAATATGTTAAAATGTTTCATATCTCAAAGCACATTTTCAAACAGTAGCTTGGAAAGACTTAAGCAATGCATGATTTTCAGTGGAGAAAAATGAACAAGGAATTGTATTGAAGGGTGCTCTGTCTATCACAAAACGTGCCGCAAGTCAAAGGCCAACATTCGACATGCAGCCAAGGCAAAGCAGAAGAGAGACAAGCTGTGTGTCCTTCCATCAGCCTGCATATATGCTTGTGCTGCTAGACCCACAGAAACCATAAAGAGCAACAGTATGAAAAAGGAGGTGAAGCACACGGACATAAATGAAACCAACTTACCTACGAAGAGTTTCATCACTCTGCCTCTTCTTGTTTATCAAGTCCACCCTTGTGACGGAAGAGCTGAAATCATGGTCATCCACATCACTCCAATCTTCAGAATTCTTTGCTGTTCTAGCAAGATGTCCCCATCTTCGCCTAGCTTTTGGTTGAAGTTCACCATTTATATTCTCAGTCCCAGCAGATGTTTTCTGTTATAAAGATTGATAAGAAAACTTGGTGACAGTAACAAAGAGGACTTTTTTTTTTTTGCTATTTCAAAGAGTAATAGTGGTGGAAGAGCTGTAACAGCAGATTCCTAATCTTTCACCAAACATGCTAAGAACACATTCTTAAGCCTATGCAGATGTTAGTATGTATCTTTTACATTTCACAGAGTCATACAATCATAGAAGGCACTGGATTGAAAGGGACCTCTAGGTCATCTAGTCCAAATCCCATGCAGTAAGCAGAGACATCTCCAACTCAATCAGGTCGCTCAGAGCCACATCAAGTATGACCTTGAATGTCTCCAAGGATGGAGCCTCATCTTATAAGAAATTTCATCTTGTAATAAGGTAACTTGAACTGATAGTAAATTTCTTAGCTCTCAAAACCGGTTCTATCTTATGTTTCATTATAGACCTCTCCAACAATTATCTCACACTCCATTTTTATTTCTTGGCCCATCCTGAGAGTACAGAACTGCATGCACATTGATGTGTCCAGAAGCCTGTGCCTAGACATTTTTTAAAATGCCTTTTTTTTCTTTTTTTTTGCAGGACAGCAGAGGTAGAAATTGCCTTTTCAGCCATTTAAGCTCATCAGTACATTTCAACCTTGTGTGATTCTGTACATGACCAGTATGGACCCTACTTGAGATTGATCTCCTGGCAGCAGCATTCACACTGTCTCACTGTCTGTCCCACAAATCCAGTCCTCTTGTATCAGCAACAGAAATGGTAGGTTCTTATGCTGCAAGAATTTGTTGATTCCCATGGCCAGTACAGAACCCCAAAGGGACTCTCAGTCACATAAATCTCCTTAAATGGATGAAAGCAATAGCCCTCCTCTCCCTTATTTCAATACTATTTAGCTTAATGCTTTTTCTCTCTAGCATCAATCCTATTAATATTCTGACCACTATATATTCTTTTTACTCCTATGAAATCACAGTATGATCCTTTAAGGGTTGCTTTACAACAACAGGAACTCTAAAATGGCTTTGAAATGAGTACATGACCTGCTTGTTTTACAGCAGTTTGATTTAGATTTCAATAGAGTAACATCCAGTTTCTACCAGGAAGTTCTAACTATTCCCATTTCCTGTCCTTTTAGTAAATAACAAGAACCTTGAATGAGAACAAGAAAAAGAAGCACAAGTAGTGGAAAAAATAAGGCAGTCTATCGGGAAGCATATCTTATGCTAGATGGACTTTTACCTGCTGAGGAATCTTACTGTGAATTGCTGGCAAAAGAACCTGTTTAGACTTGTCCTCCTGTAAGTAGTTACTGTGCTCAGCGCCAGAGTTGTCTGTCTTGTATGGGTACACCAAATGCTGAGAGGACTGGCTTTGTTGAAAAGGCCTTGACGAAATGCGGGCATGAGGTTTTGGAGGAGGTTGGGCTGGAGGGACAGGCTTAATGTGTGAAGATGATTTATTATGCAGTTCCTTTTGTTTCCCCAGCTCCTGAATTCCCAGGGCATGCCCAACCTGGAAGTATGGATATCGAAGTGCCTAAAACATAATGAAGATGTTAGGATCCAACTTAGGAAACCAGAGTTTTTAACTTATCTTAGCCCTAGGAGAGAGTACAGATTTGATTTCCTATTTTCTGGGGCAAGAAACAGCAGAAGACCCATCTCTCAACACTAGATTCAAGTGAGCACAATCTACTTCAGAACAATGCCGCAATAGTAGCAAAGTTTCAACAGATAGCAAGTTATCAAATGCCCTGTGGACTTGTACAAAAGAAAAGGTTCTGCAGGAGTAACATACTTAATCACGCATATGACATCTAGATGCACGTTTCATTACGTGCTGTCTGTGTGTGCGCACATCTGTCATCAAAGGTTCAGCCAACAAGACCTGAATGACCCCTGAAACATCCCATCTCTTCTATGCTCCACTTCCAAGACTGAATCAAATGAAAGTATGTCCCTTACAAAAATTAGCCTCTCTCTTTTTTGGAAGACGTTTTGGTAAAAATACCTTTATCCTGTCTTACATGTAATTAAGGAGTTGTCAGTAAAGAAATTAATTAACCTTGCTGTTTCAAGAATACTCAACTTCCCTTCCCAAAAATCTCTCACTGCAAAAAGCTTCCAAAAGCTCAGATTCGTCATCATATTCATACCTTACTGTAAAGCACTTGTTAATGGCTCCTGACACCAAGTTGTAGGCAATATTTTTTGCTTTTCATTACCTTTGAGAATTCTTTTATCTATTTTACTTTTTAACTGCTTTAGAGATTCAACAGCTTTTAAGTTTTTTACTACAACTTGTACTGGGGGCCTAATACAATCACAAAGACTCAGCTATGGCCATAGTGGAGTCAGATTTGAACCCACAATCACATGTTTTTCAAAAAGTGTCCTGTTCATTTCATTAGCTGGGTACTGCCACTACAGCACTGGTACCTTAAATCACTAGCTACTGCCAACAACAACCAGCCCATGAGATGTACAATACTGGTGACTTGGGCTATGCTTATGGACAGGATGTTTGGACCTATCTACAGTGCAGCTGAGCTGAGACTGCTCCTGCAAACTGCTCTGCATAAATGAATTTATCCAGGCAACACTGGGATGGATGAGCAGACAGTGAAGTGGACTGAAAGCTGTCTGAATAGCCAGACCCAAAGGGTGGTTGTCAGTGGAACAAAGTCTGGTTGTAGGCCAGTAGGTACTAGTGTATGTCAAAGGTCAACACTGGTGCAAATACTGCTCAACATGATGTTGATAATGGTGCACAGTGCATCCTCAACAAATTTGCTCATGACACAAAACTGGTAGGAGTGGTTGATAAACTCAGGGATTACGTTGCCATCCAGAGGGACCTGACCAGGCTGGAGAAAGGGGCTGACAGGAAGCTCATCAAGTTTAACAATGGCAAATAGCAAGTCCTGCACCTGAGAAGGAACAACTCCATGCTGGTGTCAATCACATGGAAAGCAACTTTAAAGAAAAGAACTTGGTAGACACCAAGTTGAATATGAGCTGCCAATATGCCCTTGCTGAAAGTAAGGCTAATGGCATCCTGAGCTTCATGAGCACAAGGGCTGCCAGCAGGTTGCGGGCATTCTGCTCAGCACTGGTGAGGCTACCTCTGGAGTGCTGTGTCCAGTTTAGGCTTCCACAGCAGGAGACAGACATAATGGAGACTCCAATGAAGGCCACAAAGATGATTAAGGGACTGGAGCATCTCACATATGAGAAAAGACTAAGTGAGCTGGGAGCGTTCAGCCTGGAGAACAGAGGGGCCAGGGGAATCTTACTGAAGTATGCAAATACCTAAAGAGAAAGTGTAAAGAAAATGGAGCCAGGCTCTTCAGTGGTGCCCAGTGACAGGACTAGAGGTAATAGACACAAACTGAAACACAGGAGGTTCCCTCTGAAATCAGGCAACACTTTTTTATTATTAGTGACTAAACAATGGCAGAGGGGCTAGACCAGATGACCTCCAGAAACCCCTTCCAATCTCAGCCATGCTGTGATTCAATAGCAGGGAACGAACAGCACCACAACCTTCAGCTGCACATCCTACCTGCGCTCTGTTGCTATTCAGTGACTGGATTGTACTTCATTTAGGTTTACTTATACACACTGCAGTCACACATTTGATTGTTGAGCACACATTACATGTAGCTGATGTTGCATGCAAAAGACTGATTACTCTCTTTGAATTAATCCCCTTTGTCTTACAAGTTGCTCTTGGCTTCTGCTCTTTTCCCTTCTAAGAACTGCATGCTTGAGCAACTGTTACAAAAGGTGGCTTGCAGTGAAAGGAAGCATCGCATGCAGGTGTGAGAAAAAGAAAACAAAACCAAACCTGACTAGCTGTTGGCCGCTTTTTGGGGTCCCACTGCAGCATGTCCCGCATGAGCTGCACCGCTTCACTGCTAGCATTAGGTATGAGGGTTTTTAGGTTGTTAGGTACACACTGAGGCCAGTGAAAACTCATGGAGGCTGAAAGTTGGTAGCCTTCAGGCCAGTCGTTCTGGAAGAATGAGATTTCCAATCACAAGGATAGTTCAGCTGTAAAATATAGTGACCGAAGCACACTGACATATACTCTGCTATCAGAAACAAGATGGTGTCCACTCAACTATAGACTATATTAAAGATTTCACTAGGAAAATTTCAGGTCAGACCTCTGGTGAGAGGTAAGTGTTGCTCTACGTCACGTTAAGTCAAAAGCACAAATGGTATCAAGAGATAGGAGTCTTGCCATGATTCCAGTTTCTAGCCACTTAAACCATATGTTCAACCTGCAATATGCAAGAGGAATTTCTGCACAGTGAAATCGCAGTCTAATGACTTTGTTTGAAGTTCAGGGGTCTATTTCCCCTCCTCTAAATGCAAGAGTTCATAGCATAATTACATACTATTTATTTCAGAGAAAGTAAGTTTTAATTTAGTTTACAATGTACCATTCTGAATTGTAGAGCACCTCTAGTATTGCAATGTGGATTGTCATTTTAGTTACCTTCTTTGGCGTCCCCAAAACTTGGCAAATTTTGAATATAGTATCAATTTCACTGGCGCCTGGGAAGAGAGGCCTTAGTGTGTAAACTTCTGCCATAATACAGCCAACAGCCCAAATATCTATTGGAGAACTATAGCTGGTGGATCTCAAAAGAACTTCAGGAGCCCTGTACCTGTATGGAAAAACAAAACAAAACCAAAAGAAACAAATCCCAACAATCAACACATTCAAACAGACACACACAAACTGTTTGGCTAGTCCCTAATTGCTGTTAGGAGCAAGCACCCCTTAAAAAATTCCTCTCCTATCCTATACATAATACTTCATTTTTTTCTTCTAGAATGAAGACTTAAAATCTACATAATCTATTGTAAGCTCTCTTACGCCTTCCTGACATGCAGCAATTCCAGCATGTCCCACCTGCCTTATCAGGCTCTCTCTTTGGTCCTGTGCTGATGCTGTCTGTACACCATCCTTCACTAACTGAAGTGTTATGACTTATGCACTAACTGAAGTGTTATGAGTTATGCCAAGCTTAAATAAAAGTTTCATAAAGAGGAGGCATCAAAAGTGGTATTACATTCAGCACAAATTTAATACTTCTTTAAAGGCATGATGGTAATTTTCCCACAATGTAGGCGATGCTAGCACTTACCATCTTGTGGATACATAATCCGTGTAAGGAGGTCTAGATCGGATTTCTCGGGCTAAGCCAAAGTCTGCTATTTTCACAAGTTCTGGTCCCATGCAAAGGAGATTTTCGGGTTTCAAGTCTCTGTGAAAGAACCCTAAAATTCAAATGAAATACTGATGTACACTGCAATGCCACCACCAGCTGTAGCCTTTATTTTCTACCAGGATTGTTTTGCTTTAGTTCTTACTGCTGAAGCTTGACTAGCACAATACAGAGTTTAAAGTCTTATGTGATCAACAGAGCTGGTCAGTGCAACTGTTGTTCAGTCAGGCTGTGAACAGCAGTATGTGAGTTGACCATCCTGTAACAACTCAGAGCATTCAGTTAGCTCCCTTTCAAGTGACACTTCTTTAACATCAAAAATGTGCACCATTTAATGTTAATTTCATTCTAATTGTGTTGGAAGTCTACAGAAAAGCAAACCTCCAGACTAAAGTATCAAACATAAAAGATAAATGCTGTCAGTAATTGGAATCTCTCATATAGTGCCCTTCTTTTGCTCATCCTGTTTACTAAAGCTAGCACTGTAATTGTTACTATACTCATTAAAAAACTTACACAGATACTATCTTGCTCCAATTCAAAATGTTTGAATTAGCTAAAACATAACCTACCATGTTTATGGATAAATGCAAGCCCTTGCAGGATCTGATACATAATATTCCTAACTGTAGACTCAGGAAACAGTTTGTTTCTGTGGGATAAAAGGAAGAAATAAATATTAATGATTAAGTTCACACATTAGCTTCTGCTATGTAAGGGACCGAAGATAAGAGGTAACAATGACAATAAAAATGCTAGACATATTTTACGCATTCTCATGTAGTTAATTTTTCCAATAAAATTTACACAGTATTTGCAGAACTACTGGTATCACGTTAAGGCTATGTGGGGCAGCAAACTAAAAAAGGGAAAAAAACCCACACCAAAACCTAGACAAACCTTAACAAACCTGTAGGTCAGGAGGCACACTCCTTGAGACAGCATGGGTTCATATCAATTTAGTGCTTTTCATATTAATTTAGTGCTTTTCTTGCATTGTTTCCTCTGGTCTCTCTTCTAGAGAATATACAAGCAATAATTTTACTTTTCCTTACTATCTAACAGCTGATTTGCTCCTTCTTTCTATTCTGTTGTCTGAAAAAAACAGCCTCATTTGCTCTCACTGAAAACAAGAAACTCTTCTCAAGTTTGAGTATTCAGGTGAGTAGATTAGCCACCATGCAAGGCAGTTTAATGATAGCCTCTCTCACCAAGAGAGGATTCTGATCAAACAGCTCTGTAGTAGCTGCCTCTATGCATGCCAAACACAGCGTAGATGGGTCGGGGTGGAAATTAGTAACAATTTTATTCAGAAAGAGATGAACAATGAATGAAGAGGATGGTCTGGGCCTTATTTAATTTCCTGAGCTCAATTTACCTCGAAAAAAAAATGGCCATCACATATTTGTGATGCCAGGTGTTCTGTATATTAACCCGTTGTTAAAGAAGCCAAAATTGTTATGGTGGCTCCAGCTATGGAGTCATGTATTAACAGACTGAATTCACCTGTTTATTCCACTATGGCTGCCTGCAACTGGGAGAAGAGACAAAAAGATAACCTGCGCCCCGGAATTCCTCACCACCCGTCCCAGGGCACAAAAGTCTCTTTTGATTGTTTTTAGTCATAGCCTGCTCTTCACCCAGATGGAAGGTAAGTAAGGGATAGTAATCTGAGAGCCATTAGCTTTTTATATCTGCTTATTTTTTTAATTACAGCAGAAAGAGAATCATATTTCCTCTACTCCTTTGAGTAAGGCTTAACTTAGACTTTTAACTAAGACCTAAGGAAATGAATCACATTCTGAAAGGCTTGATTTATACAATGTCTAACCAGTCCAGGGCCTAGCTAAACTGTAGAGAATATGGTTAGTAGCACACTTGTACAGGCACCTGCCCATTTTGTTTTCAAAAGGAGGTAGGATATATCAAGCATTTCTAAGAAATTCTTGAAAATAATTGGTTGGTATGTTATGCACTTGAACTGTTTTCTCAAGGTTCATCATTCCATATAATTAACAATCAGCCATATATATGTGCCAAATTTAGATGAAGTTGTTCCATACCTGTGCACACGTAAATAGTATTTTCATTCTTAAAAAGGTATTTTATGTAGTATTCACAGAGAAATCCTGTAACAATAACCTTATTTTGTTAAATCAAGTAAGATTACCATCATCTCCCAGGCTGCATCTATGGTCCATAGAGAGAAAATGGCTTCCTGAGCCAGCAATTCAAAGATGGGAGCTATTTTGCACCAAATTATTCTCTGGAGGACACTATCATGGCCCAAGGGCTAAAATGAGCAGTTTAATAATGCTCCAGCAAACATAAAAAACCTAGATTTTTTTGAGAATGCTGACAAATAAAATAGGCAGTCTTTGGACATGTCAGTTCAAATTAAAAGGAAAAACATAATTTCTAGAAGCAAACCAGAATTTGAGCTTTCATGATTAGCATTTCAACCACTTTCTTAAGTTATTCATATATTTAAGGAAGCCATAAAAGAAGAGGTGATAACACCACTATCTATTAGAGAAAGTACTGCTGGTTGGAGTACTTCCCTAGAAAGGATCAACACCTTCTCAGTGTAAGGGCTGTTAAAAGTCCACAGTTCCTAACTCTCGAAAAAGTGGTTTGCTTATCTGCCAGGCTAATCTGGGAAGGGACACTGGAAATTCTCACTAAACTTTCTGGCATATGCTCAATAAGAGCCACAGCTCCCACTGCAGCACACAGCTTTAAGCCATAGTGATCTATCCCTAAATAAATGATCACAAGTCAAGTAACAAGGGTGCTACAAGCACATTACACAAGTAATTAATTTATATCAGGAATGGGTAATGCCATTACATACCTTTCTTTCATTAGCTGATAAAGATTTTCCTTCATGTACTCAAACACAAAATACAGATGATCATTTTCCCTGATAACTTCTTTCAACTTTACTACATTGGCATGGTTTAATTTCTTCAAAGACTAGAAATAGAAAATACAAATAGGATTTTACAAGGGTCTTACTCTAGTGAAAAAGATTAAAGTCTCACTAATGCAGAAGATTTGGCTTCAAGAGCTCTTCAATATTTAATAATCAAACAGCTCTAAGAATGAAGATGAGATCTACAAGTACCACAACCTACGTATACAGTACACATATCAATTTAATGTGCTATTCATTCAGAGATAGCTATCTGTTATCACACAGCAGGCACCAAAACAATCCCTTTTTCTCCATAAGTTACCTGGCAGAATTCATACTCTTCTTGTACTTGTACTGGCAATAGCCAGATTAGATTCCAGACTACATATAACCATGGAAATTCTTCCCTGGTATTGTGGATGAACCCTGGTGGGAAGCTGAGCTTACTCCTGCCCCTCAGTGGGATAGGGAGAGAATTGGAAGGGTAGAAAGTTCAGCCATCTCCAGGACAAGAACTTCATCATGCAGAACAGTTACTCAGGAAGACAAACATCATCACTCCAAACTTCCCCCCCTTCCTCATTCTTCCCCCAGCTGTTATTGCTGATCCCAATGTCCTATGGGAATTCCCTTGGACAGCTGGAGTTGGCTGTTCTACCTGTTCCCCACCCAGTCTCTTGCCCAGTCTCAGCCTACTGGTTGACAGGGTATTGTGAGAGCAAAAAAGGATTGAGGTTGTGCAAGCACTGCTCACCAATAACTTACACATCCCTGTGTTATCAACAGTTTTTGTCTGAACATAGACCCATATGAGCTGCTATGAAGAAATCAACTCATTTCATACTTGTGTCTTCACCCTTCTTTTTAGATTTTCAGTGTATTCCACATTCCTGCTGTAGCAACATAGTGCCAACACACGCTACTCTAAGAAAAGTGACCTATGTTTTCCATATGTTTAGAACAGTGATAGTAAGGACTAGAAATTAAGGGAGAGCCTTAGAACATACCCTTAAGCTTTGTTGGTGTCAGAGTTTCATGCTAAATGCCTGCTCCCAAACCAACTATCTAGAAACAACTGCATGTACAGAGGTTACTGCTATGCAATGGGCATGTGTTCTCAAGCTCTGAAAAACAAATGCAAATGAACTCCAGTTTTCTGCTTTTTCACTCACACACCTCTCACTGCAAGGAGGAAGCAGCTCTCTACAACCAAATGATTTTTGTAAGGCTACAGAATCTTAGTAAGAATTAACATGACTACAGACACCCTGTTTGAATGCAGCACCAGGAAAGAGAACTATTAATGTCGTATGCCACAGCACATATTGGGGAGAGTTTTTGATAAAAAAGTGGAAAAAATTTGATGTTAGTAAGGTCCTGCACCTATGTTCGGGCAATCCTAGATATCAGTACTGGCTGGGGGATGATGAAATTGAAAGCAGCCCTGCAGAAAAGGACTTGGGGGTACTGATGGATGAGAAGCTGGACCACCAGCCAACAGTGTGCACTTGCAGCCCAGAAGGCCAGTCACATCCTGGGCTGCATCAAAAGAAGCCTGGACAGCAGATCGAGTGAGGTGATTCTGACGCTTTGCTCTGGTAAGACCTCACCTGAGTACTGCGTCCAGCTCTGGAGTCCTCAACACAGAAAGGACATGAACCTGATGGAAGGGGTCCAGAGGAGAGCCATGAAAATGATCAGGGGCCTGGAACATCTCTCCTATGAGGTCAAGCTGGGAGAGCTGTGGTTGTTCAGCCTGGAGAAGAAGGCTCCAGGGAGACCTAATAGTGGCCTTCCAGTATCTGAAGAGGACCTACAAGAAGGCTGGAGAGGGACTGTTTACAAAGCCCTGCAGTGATAGGATGAGGGGCAATGGTTTTAAATTAGAGAAGAGCAGATTTACACTGAATGTTAGGAACAAGTTCTTTACCATGAGGCTGGTGGAACATTGAAACAGGTTGCCCAGGAAGGTAGTTGACACCCCATCCCTCAGAGCTCAACAGGGCTCTGAGCAACCTGATCTAGTGGAGGATGTCTCTGCTTACTTCAGGGAGGTTGGACTAGATGACCTTTGAAGGTCCCTTCCAACCCAAACCATTCTATGGCTCCACGATAAATTAAAGTCAGCTATTGAATGAAACAAGTACCTTAACCTCTCGAAGGTTCATGCATTCTTCCCAGGAATAAAACTTTCTCTTCATTCTGCAATGGTAAAAAGGTAAAAAACTGATTAATGCATGGTCGCTATCAGCTGGTCTTAGACCTGTAATTCTCACTACACCTTAACAATTCAGTTCTTCCATCAAAATATAAAGTGTTATCTCCTTTGTGAAAAAAACTTTAAATCTCTAAACACAGTACACTCTAATACAACTCAAGTTTATGCTATTACACAGAATTGTCTTTTTTCATATATATGTCTTGCTGCAAAAATTTCAGAGCATTCAACGAGTTGTGGCATGCTTTTTCTTTCCAGTACGTAATGTGATGGAGTAGAGTCTTAGTGGTAAAAAGAACAAGGGTTATGACACTTATGAACAGCTTAGACTGTTTTGAAGCAAATCTAGTGAAGACCAAATTAAATCACTTCACTAGGTCTCAAATCCCGTAATTCTTCTCACTCCTCTTCTCTATTTTGATTTCTCTGTAGTTTCAATGCCTTTCCCCTCCAAGTTGTATTTCATTCATTCTTCACTATCCAATGCTCCCCATGTTTCTCTCTCCCTTACGAGTCACACCTACAATACCAACTGCTTTTTGAATTCTGCCCTTCCTTTCAAGCCTGTAAGCAGCTCTGCTCTAATAGAAACAAACTGTATGGCAGATCTGTTCTCTCCTAAGCCAGAATGTAATCCTGAACATAGGGTTTGTGTGTAACATATGGCCCTATTTGTTCATACGCATTTTGATAATGACTCGGTTCTTTCACATGTAACTCCATGCTTTAGGTCCAACAGGACGAAGGCTCACATGCGCATACACACATGGAAGAGCATGGATTACAAAAATACCCAACTGCTTCAAGCCTGGATTTCAAAGGGAGCTCGGAACCTTCGGAAGAGCCAAGTCTTTGTCAGACTTAAATAATAAGTCAATATTACTTGTTATAGTAGCAGGTTTCCAGTTCGAAATCAGCTGCCATCATTAGAATACTTTAAGAATTACAAGCACTTCACTGTGTGAAGGGGTGTGGATTTTATTTTATTTTATTGTATTGTATTTTGTAATGCTTCTGCAATTACTGTCTTGTGCATTTAGCCACCAGGTCATTTCTGGTTTTAGTAATGGATGGGCATTACCATGTAAGCTAAGAGAGTACCATCTTCTGGTTTTGTTCCAAAATGTCTGGTTTCTACCATGTTGCAAAATTGAAATCAAAGATGTCTCTGATAAGATTTGATACAAGAAAAATTCCCTCAGCACAGAGGATTTAGAAAGCTGCTAAATCTAGCTATTGACTGTTCACACAAAACAGCACTGTATTGAAAGCTCTTTTGACAAATATGTCCCTGGGTCACGGCTGGAATTCCAGGAAGGTGCCCGAAATACTTTGTCACTGTCTCTTACCACAACTAGGACAAATAAGCCATTTACAAACTGAGGTCACTGCTGAAGCAGCAGAGAAAATCAAGCTGATTTCTCAAGGAATTTTAAGAAAACACTAAGCTGAACAGACTAATATGCAATAGCATATAAAGATACAGACAATGGACAAATGAGATCCATTGTGTTCATTATCACTGCAATATTAACATTAAATATCAGACCTTGAAATGGATTTTCCATATAAGCAACAGGGCAGGGGCTGCAAAGCAACATTGCAGAATATTCTAAACAATATACATAATACATGTTTGACTCTGCATAGTAGCAGATCATTGTTACAGCAATCCTTGAATCTTCTTTATCTTCTGGTGGGGCTTTTTAGGATAGAAGGCTTTGCATGCTGCCCCAAGACAACTTTAAATACAAATGTTGTGTGGAATGTGAGTATTCAAATAAGCACAACCAAGTGATATGGACCATGTAATGGAAAAACGTGCGCCATCCACTGTTAAGTAACAAATGATAGTACTTACTTTTTAATGGCTATTAACTCTCCAGATTCAATGCTTCTCCCTAGGAGGACAGAGCCATAGGTCCCATCACCAAGCTGTCTGATAGTTGTGTACCTATTCATGATGAGGATACTTTAGTTGCAAGTGCATTTCAGTCCTTAGTGTTTCCTGCGTTTCTTCTCCGAGTGTAACCAGTTCTTTCTGTGGCAGCATAAATATAGAGCACTCAGGACAGTGTGAACAGTTGCAGGAATCATGTTTTCAAGACTTAGCCTTTGGTCTGAAAGCACAGAACATAATCCGTTTGATTGCTACACCCTTCCAAGATCACTTGTTTTGCAGACACCATTCTCCTCCAAGAGATATTCCATGTAAGCTTTGAACAAACCCTTGTCCTGGTCTCTGACCAGATTCCAGCCTGCAGGTGACTGGGTATGTTCCCCAAATCCACTCTTAATGCTAAAAGCTAGAAGTACTTTACAGCAAGCTTGCAGGCAGCCTTAATGGAAGAAGCCATTGCTAAAAGCAGAAAATAAAGTCTCATAGCTTGGTGAAAACAGGTTGCTATCAGAAAAGTGAAGCATTACAGGAAGGTAGAAGGAAAACTCTTCTAGCCAAATTATCAGATATGCAAGTGACCATTTCACAAAACAATCTCCTGACTTTCCATAAGGTCCTAGGTTAGACATATAGCCATATGTATTCCTTTAAACTATCTTCAGAGGGAGAATATTATATTCATGTCAGGTAAAACCAAATTAATTTCACTACAGTAGCCCTAAGCATGGATCAGTCTCTAGAAGTACTGGCTGTTATCAAATTCTCTACTCAACCTTTTGTCCTGGCACTGCATGAACAGAATGGTAGGTAATAAAGCAATAATGTTCTTGTTCCCTCATTTAATCAAAATGTTGCTAGTATTTCCTACACTTTTGCTCAGAACAAACATGTCTTGTTCTATCTAAATTAACCATACATTTGGAACAAACCACAACTCCTCTGCAATGAGGGTCTGGTCTCTGTATTCTCTTTTTCTACAACTCTAAGAGGACAATGATATTCATGGCTCTGTCTTCTGTAATCTGCATTTAAACTACATTTCCACTTTTTTTCCCCTTCGGTAGCACTTTAAATATTTTCTCCATCTTGCCTTATTTCACAAAGCCAAATTACGATTTTAATGGGATTATGTTGCTTGAACTCCAAAACTAGCATCAAGGCAGACTCCCAATCCTGTAGACACAAGATGTTGTGAAGATCCTTTGTTTTCAGTCTCCTAAGCCTATAAACCCCACTAATACTGATACAGGAACAAATAAAAATTAGGAAATATTATGTTAATACATTTTTTGCCCATTTTATATATCATGTATGAAAAACAGCGTGTCTCCCACACTCTCTTAAACACTGGGTGATGTCTCAGATAGGCAGGAGGAATTGCCCTCTACCAGTACCCATTTCTCTCCACATACTACAGGGAACCAAAATTGAGTACCTTAAATTAGAGGCCTAATCCCGTATTTTGTACTGCTTGTCAAGGAACACAGAGCCTGTCCAGAAGAACAGCACTCTGGAGTATCAGTTTCTTTTTGGCTAGTTTTCAGGCTGTGCACCTGCATAGCATAAAGCTATGTTTAGATAATGTTCTGCATCCACGTTACCTGGTAAGTAACTGGACGGCAACTCAGAAGCCTTGGCTCCCAGGCCTTTATTCAGATACGTGCTGAAAATTTCAATCAACAACAAAACCTTGCATGGTCTTCTAGTCTGAGAATGTATTATTTATCCAAACAAATAATTTTATGCAGTAACTTGAAATAGAAACAGATGGCACTTGTGGATTTTTCAGCACACACTCTGCTAATAGTTCTCAAATTGTAATCCTATCAGACGCAATAGCTCACAATTCACGGACCATTACGCTGCAGCTGGCATACCATTCACATGTCCCTTTCCAGGAACTGCGGAGAGGCTGAAGGCAGATCTTATCACTCTCTACAACTACCTGAAAGAAGGTTGTAGGAGGTGGGTATCGGTCTCTTCTGCCAAGTAACATGTGATAGGACAATAAACAGCCCTAGGCTGCATCAGTGGAGGTGTAGATTGGATATTAGGAAATACTTCTTTACTGAAAGAGTAGTCAGGCATTGGAATAGATTGCCCAGGGAGGCGGCGAAGTCACCATCCCTGGACGTGTTAAAAAAACGTGTAAACATGGCATTTCAGGACATGGTTTAATGGCCACTGTGGTGTTAGGTCAACGGCTGAACTAACTGTGACTTTGTATGAAAATTCACTGATTCACAGTGAAGTTGATTTTAAAAATCTATTTTACTTTGCAAGATTTATTTCCTGTCCTTATCACTTTCTGATACCTATCACCTTTAGCTCTAGGAATGAACTAAAGCGTGACCCACATATCGTTTCACCTAAGTAGAGCCTCACTGGCATCACTGAAAAAAGCACAAGGCTCTGACAAACAGTTTGCAGAGTGACAGCATATACAATCTAGACTTGATTCTAGTATAGAACTAGAATCTAGGCAAAATTACTTTGTTAGAGGATGTAAATATAAACTGCAAAACTATGTTGAAGATACTACAGAGAAAAAAGTAAAAACCTTATTTTCACCATATTTTGTGTTAAGACTCTACCTATAAACATTTTTCCCCACAGAAATCAACCAGCAAATCCCTTTTAAAAGAAAGCTTAATTTAACATATCACGAATACTTTCTGACTATATCTCGAACTTACTGGTTTGCGACACGTACTTTAAATAAATATATGCTCCCGCTTAAAGGGCTGCAGTGCTGAGAACTTAAAAGTGAAAATGGCCAAAGCTGAAACATGCAAACAATAAACAATCTCCGAGAGCCTTTTAAAATGTCTTGTGTATTCTGGCAGAAACATGGAACTGTTGGATGCTTTCAACAGGATGCAGAGAGAAAGGCGCGGTTTAAAGCCATGGGTTTCAATCGAAGTTGTCCCAGAAGCCTCTGTTTGTAAACGAAGGCTTTGGGAGTTCCCCATGACCTTCAAACCAAGGCAGCAGGAGCGCTGGGAGGCGTTAGCCCCTTAGCAACAGGAAGACCCGGGCAATTCATGAGTTGGCGAGGAGGCGAGCTACAGGCCCCCGTGGCTGTCCGCCGCCACAGGCCAGATTGTAGCTCCCACCAGGCCTTCACATCGAGGCGGTGACCGATTTCCCGCCTGGGTCCCGACACACTCGAGTAACCCCACGGGCAGAGGCGCATGCCCCGCGGTCATCGCGGTCCCACGGCGGTACTCACCGCGTACCGGTTTTCCCTCCTCGGGCCACGGGCCGGCCTACGAAAGCGGTGCGAGAGGCCCCTAATGGCGGCACTGGGGCTCCGCGGCCCCGGCGGCTGCCACCGCTGCCCCCTCGCTCAGCCCGCACTGCCTTGGACAAGCTGCGGCCCACAGCAGCCGCGGGCCTCGCTCAGAGCACCGCCGGCCGCCGGGCCCATGGCGCAACCTGCCGCGCCCCCCTCCCCGGCCGCTCCCCGCCCGACTAATAGCGGGGCTCCCCGCGGGGGGATAACGCCCCACGACAGCAGCGGAGCGAACCGCTGAACAAACGCCGCGCCCAGCCGCGCCGCGCGTTTCGCCGGCGCGGCCTCAGCTTCGGGGAGGAGTCTAGGGGTCCCGCATACACAAACTGCCAGCTGTCGGGTCCGAGACGGGAGACAGGGAGCAGCTCGGCACTACCGCTTCCCAGGGAAGGGATTATGGCTGAGCTGGGCTTTAGACGTCATCAAAAAATATTAACAGTCCCCCGATGACTGGCCTCTCTCACATCCCCGAGGGCAGTTACATAACAAAACTGGAACGCAAAAGTGCCAAAATGTGAACGCACGGCAAGAATACCGATACTTAAACCGCTGCCTCTGGAGCTTCAGTCTTCATCGCCTGAGCATCAGAAGCGCTCTAGTAGGGTTAAGCCAAGGCGGGGCGGGAGGGGCAGAGAAAGGTAAACAGGAGCTAAAACGTCGGCTCTGAGCAATCGGTCATCATATCCGATTGAGTAAGTCTTAGTTTCTTTTTCACCGTATCCATTACAGTTTTAGAAGTAAAGCACAGAGGTACTTCACAGCGTTTGCATGGCAAAGTGAGGTGGTGGCACAATCCAGGAACTGGCACACCCAGCTCCTCTGGGGGTTGGATTTTACATCAATGAGCCCTGCAGTGAAATACAATTATTTCACAAGATCTAACATATTATTTAACATATTTAACATGCATTTGTTAAAGATAGTGTGAGGGAACTCCCAAAAAGCTCTGGATGCCCTCACTCCCTATATCTGAATAGAGGCTAGTCTTTGAACATTTTAAATTTCTTAAATAAATGAAAAGGCGAAAAAAATGAAAGTCAAAATTTCCTCCTAGGGATTTGCATGACTTAGTGAAGCCAGCAGGAGCAGTGCAAGCTTACTGATGCACTGAAAACTGATTGTTACTTTAATACATCCCTATTACATCTCATATGCATAAACACCTATCAGTACCCAGCCAAGGGGCAGCTGTAGTACCCTGTTTTTCTGTCGCTAGAGTTAGGGCTTCTTCATGCCCAAAAGAGGAGACACACACCCAAGTAGGAGAAAAGCCTGGCAGCTTTGACTCCAACTCCAATCCAGAAGCAGTATTGAAGAGAAACAGTTGTGTCACCCCATCTCAAAACCTCAGCTACGCTGATTGTCAAATCAGCTATTCACACAGAGTCTGCCAGCAGCCAAAGGCTTCCCAAGCTCCATCTCACCTCCAACCACCCAGCCAGGGATTGGCACCTCGGTTGTCAGACAGCCCTGCTGCCCCTCACACTCTCCTCAAAACATCTCTACATCCACTTAGATTTAAACCCCACTGCTGGTACCAACTCCTGCACCCCTCTAATTCGCTCTGCCCACAATAATTTTACGTGTGGCCTGCTTCTCCTGCCTATGTGTGAGCTGTTGCCTGCCCATCCCCAGAACAGGCACATGCTCCATTTGCTCCTAAAAATATTCAGGGCTTCAGGTATGCATAAGCCTGCACAGGTCCTAAATACAGACTGATACACACGGCTTTCTCCTAGAACAAAAAAATACAATTTTAAATAGTGAACCTGATGAGGTTATGACATTATGACAGCACATAATGACCATTCACAGAACTGCATGGGCAAAGGACAGGGGAGCAGGATATTGACTCAGTAACATCGCTATCTATGTAGCCACAGTAACAACCACTTCGTTAACCGGGTTCTAATTTGCCTGTAATAACGGCCAGATCTGTAACAACGCTGCAGTCACAACGGAAATGGCAGCTCCCACAGAGCCCGGCTCCAGCTGAGAGGCCGCACCGAGAGGGCAGAAGGCCCGGACATTGCCGCGTTCCCTCTGCTGCGGGGCCGGAGCGGCGGCAGCAGCAGCAGAGTGCTGGCCTGGGCCTCAGGAGCAGCGGCGGACACCGGGCAGACCATTTACTACACGAATCATCGACACGGCTTGCACAGGGGGACTACACTTCCCGGCAGCCTCTACTCCGCCGGCGGGCGGGATCGGCCTGGGAAAGAGCCGCTCCCCCAGCCGCCACCGCCTCAGCCCGACTGGGTGTCGCCTCGGGACTACGTTTCCCAGCAGCCAGGGTGCTGCTCACTGCAGGCGAGACAGCCACTCGGGGCCGCGATGCGTGCTGGGACACGTAGTCGATGGAGCCGGCGCCCGTGCCTCGGAGCGGCCCGTGCGTCAGGCGGCGCTCCGACCTTGCGGGTTTGTCTGGTCGCGTCTCCGCTGCTCCCGGTCTGCCTGCCCCTCACTCGCCGGGAAGATGGCTGCCGTACGCCGGGCCCGCAGTTACTCCCGCTGCGTGGTGCGCTTCTCCGACCGAGAACTCTGCTAATTTCCTCCCGCGGGGAGGACACAGGGACCGAGCAGGGGGGCAGAGACCCCCGGGACGGGACAGCGCCGCCCGAGCGTTGGCAGCATGGTGAGCGGGCCCGAGCCAGCCGTGCCTGGCTCCCCGCCATGGTGGGGCCTGGGGCGGGGGGACGGTGCAGCGGGGTGCGTGGCACCAGGCGCACCGCAGTGAGGCAGCGGCGGCGCAGGGTCGGCCGCCGTGGCAGGTGCGGGCGGAAGGCGGCCCGGCCACGCCCTGTCGCCGGGGGCGCTTGCGGGGCTGGTGGTTGCAGTAAGGGGGGGTGTGCCCCGGGGCGAGAGGAGCAGCACCCCGAGCAGTGTTGCTGCCATCAGCCCGGTCCAGTCAGCCCTCCGCGGCCGCCGGTTACTAGGCGGAGTGTGCTGTTGTCCTGGCTGTGACGCCGCCGCGAGTAACCGCGCCGCAAGGAGACGCGGCAGCCTTTCCGCAAGGGATTTTGGGCTGATGAGTGGGACAGCTTGACTCGGGACCGATCCAGCTATGTTCAGAAACACCTGAATGAGTCGCCGTGTCATTACAGATGAGCGTGTCCTACCTTCCTCTTCCCTCAAAAAACGAGTGGCATAAAGTCGCTTGGTATTTTAAACATCTCTGTGGGCCGGGCACTCGACTTATTTGAGTTTGTGATTTAGCATGTCAGAATTACAGTTCGATTCAGTATTGCTTTTCTGTCTGCACCTCAATATGGATCCAAGTATCAATGATGAGAACTTGATCATTCAAAGTTAATCTGTTTACATCGTTCAGGAAGTCTTGAATCACCCTACCACTGTGATTAAAATTCTTGGTTTTGAACAGTGTTAATTCCATCACAATAGGTGTGACTTTCTCATTTTCTTCTAAACCCAAGAAGAACATTAGCTGTTGGTCACTGTTTTGCTATGTCATGCTTGCTTCTCCTGTAGTTCTGTACTGTTCACGTGTAGCCATGTTTGACTGGTGACAGTCAGCTTTGAACTGTTCCTGGTCTTAGTTTTTTTTGCTGAAACAAAAGTCTAAAGTATTGAAAGACTTTATATTACAGCCAGTTTAGTAAGTTATTGTTGTACTCTGAGCAAATCAACCTGCAATTATCAATTGCAAAACAGTCAAAAGTAAGCTGTCCAAATAAACTAGTTTTGCATTTGACAAGTGATTTGTAAAGCTTACAAACAAATCAGAATCAAATCTACTCAGCTGACTTCTTTTCACAGGTCACAGTCTAATTCAGATGTTTACTTTTGACATGTTGACCTTTTGGTGGCTTGAGTGGCTACCACTTTTCTCATGGAAAATTACTTGATCTGATCAGAGACTAAGGATGTCTCACTTCCAAGCAGGATAAAGTCACTGTTCCATATGGTAACTGACCTGCATCAGGAAGGCCAACAGCATAAAGATGACCAGGCTAGATTTATCTATCAAGTAGCAATTACAGTGCAGTGTTCTGTGAACTTATAAGTACAATTTAAGTATTCTCAGATGGGGAGCAAGGAGACATTTTTTACAAGTTACAGCCCTCTTTAGGTATGGTCTCTTGAGCTGTCCTAGTGACGATCCTTGCTCCAGCAATTACCTGTGTTTACTCGGTTGTTCTAACAAAACGATAGGATTTCAATGTATCAGATAAATAGTGGCAAGCTTCTTCATAGAGATCAGTTTTCTAGCCAAGTTAAGCATACAGTAGCAAAGTGAATGAATTGCTTTCCTGGTAAATTTAGAGGGATGGTCACTTAATGCCGCATAACCTTTGGTATGAGAGACTGCAGATCACACATTAACTCAGTATAGAGGAGGTAATGACAGAAATCGTAACTTTGATTGTAAGCAATATCAATTTTTTTGAAGCTTCTAGGCTATGGACTAGCTTTTCATAGTATAGTATATTTTAGATTTATATTGAGGACACTTTCAAGTTCTAAAGAGCATTGAAAGACATTTTGGAAGTACTTGGTCCAGAACGGTAAGTGACAGACTCAGAAATAGGAACTCAGACTCAGGAATAGGGCAGTGGAAAAGAGCAAGGTGAGGAACGTGAAGATTCTTGGACAGATTACTAAAACAAGAAGGTTTTGAATATGAGGTAAACTTGAGACAGCTTCAAACCTTCTAAATAATTTTCAGTTAGTTTGTTTACATGAACTAAGCATTTTAATGGGCGTGCCTTTATGCACAAGAGGATAGTGTGTTGATTTAGTTTAGAAATTGCTAGTTTCTGCATTTTGCAGATAAACCCAGGTTTATTCCGCCCAGACTGAGAGCTGACTGGTCATAACTCAGCTGCAAAGCAGAAGCCTTGCACTCTGCACAGGAAGAGGTAGGCCTTATTTGTGTCAACCCAGTGCCATAATAAGGCACTTACAGCCATCTATTTCAGTGCTCGCTCATTCCTAGGCTAAAATAGTATGGTAGGACTGCTGTAACTTATAGGTCATTAACTGTCTGGAATCAAGATCAGGAACCAAAACTCATGACATTTCTAAGTTATTTGCTCCATCCTCACATTTAACACTGCTGGTGCTTTGGAGTATTCCGGTTTAACCTGTCTTCTCCACCAAGAAATTAAAAATGCGCAACCTTACAATCAGATGTGATGTCTGTTTACTTTAACCAACCAACACTGTCTGCATTATCAATTGTAAAAGATAAATCAAGACATTGTTGATACACATTCACAGATGACAAACCAGTAAGATTGTGGTGTTTGGGGAACCTGAGACAAGTGCTACTACTGAGTCCCAGGGAGGTGCTTTGTCACCAAGACAAAGAGATTAAACATTGCCTTCCTCTCAGGTTTGCCAGTATTTTGTAGTTTGATCATGAACTTCCAGATGCTGTAAAAATTTTATATGTTTTATGAATACAAGAAGGCTTTAATTTTTTTTACCTTGTGCAGGAGCTTGTAATTTTTTATGAGAATTCTTAAGAATTTCACTGACAGAATGTCATCTGGAGTTTCCGAACACTATCTACAATAGGAAGGAATGTGAAACAAAAGTTTCACAAGTAGTTGTGGTAATCTTAATAGCAAGTTTACCTTCTTATAATCTCACTTTGCATTACGTACTTGCAGAGCTACAGATATGAATTGCAGCACAGCATGTAGAAAAACTGGGATGCTTCAGTTGCAGGAAGAATGTTAGACAAATGTTTTAGTTTTGGTCAAGGGGTTTTCTCTACTAGCATCTTGTTGCTGTTGTTTTAGTGGCCTTTCAGTGGTGCTCAGAATTAGTTTTTGTTTGTTACAGATTTCATAAATCTTATTATATTTCACAATGAGAATGTCTGTCTTTTTAAATTTTGTTCTTAAAGTAGCTAGCTCCTATGTAGAGCTTTGTTAAGTTTAGTTAAGGGTCTTATTTGAGGTCTTGTTTAACCTGTCTGACATCAGTACTGTAAATAAAACCAGCTGTCAAGCTCTCAGGCTAGGTTTTTTCTTTTGCAATACATTTCTTGTTTAGTTGCACATGTAGTTTTGAGATTGCTCCTATTGTCCCATGATTTTTGTAAGGTGTTGCTACTCGAGGCACTAGTGCATTAATAAACAAATCAAGACTACTGTTTAGTGATTAAATGTTAATTTCTTATATGAAGCATACTCCTGTTTAATACTGAAGCTTTGGTTCTATGCTTTGACTTAGACACTGAGTGTATTCATTCATGTACAGTACACTGTATGCATGTAAACCTTCAAGTGATAGATAACTAATCTGGATTGATGTGCCTGAAATGCAGATCTCAACTTCATTGGATTAATAGGGAAGTGCAAACAATACCAGTGATTTTAGGATAAATTTTTATCATCAGTAAGGTAGACCTGTGTTGTAGGTGGGTAGTAAAGGGAAAAGGGGAGGATTCTTGAATTATTCTTAATGTGTGTCCATGACAATTGTGTTTTGTGAGTATGTTGTAGGCCTTTATGCAGACTATAATCACATCTGACTGATCTTTACTAGGCAGAAGCTGAAGAAGATTGTCACTCTGATTTGGTACGGACCGACGACCATGAAAGATCTGGTGAGGCAAATCTTCAGGTAGGTCCCTCCTGGTAGTGGTTTTTTACAAACATAGTACTGCTGTGATTTAAGCTGCGTTACCTATGCTTGTTTCCTTGCCACACAGTTGTTGATCTGACAAATGCTTCATCTGTCTGCCCCACCGAAAGTGGAATAGATAAATTCTGCATAGTATTCCAAGTGTCACATTCAGTTGTCACTTACCTGTGGTGATGAAAGTTTGTGGCAGATTGGGGATTTCTTTGAAGAAGTGTAGAAATCAGCAGTTTCTGTATGCATCAAATTCCAGTTTAAGTTGTCACTGTCTTCTGGAGCAGGAAGTGGATAAAAGCAGTCTAATGAAAAGCGTCTTCTCTAACAATACTAGATTTCTGTGTACTTGCTCCCCAGAAGTAGTGATGGTTGCAAGAGACCTGTAAAGTGTAACTTCAAAGATGCTGAAGAAATGGATGGCAAGAATTACAACTTGTTTCACAGAATATAGTCCTTTCCTTTTAACAGAGAAGGGAGTGTAAGGTCTTGTTTATATATTATATAACTGACAGCCTTGATTGTAATAAGGCTCAGTATGCTTATGTACAGAAAAATGAGGTTTTCTAAATTTTAATTTCAAGAGCTGATTGACTTCTTGATTAAGATAACTCTGCGTGAAGAAGAATAAAAATCATGTCCAGAAAGAATACTTTTCTGTAGAGTCTTAGGTCATAACTATATTACTTACAACCACTTTTTGAAACATTAGTTTTTCTGCTAAGGTGAAGAGTCCAAACAAAAGCACTTATGTTATTAAATGAGACTAATCAAATACTTGTGCCTTTATAAAAAAAATCTACTATCAAACAATTATTAACTCTCTTGTGTCTAAACTCACTGAAACCATTTAAGACTTGGACGTGTAAAGCATAATTTTGAAATTCTCTTTTGCAATTGTATTTTATAATTCTCCTCAGAAGATGTACTGTCTAAATGTGTGATACTGAATCACAATTAATTGAATTTTTTTAGGCAGAGCTCCAGATGTTCAGAGCTCAGTGGATGTTTGAGCTTGCCCCAGGTGTGAGTTCTAGTGGGTTGGAACCTCTGCCATGCAGAGCATCTTCAAGAGGACCTGGAGTAAAGTCTGCAGATTCCAGAGGAAAACAGGAGATAGCAACAGAGGAAAAGGTACCAAAAATAGAATTACGGTTTTGAGATTTTTTAGTATGCAATAATATTGCAGTAAACTATCCTAAAACCTAATGCTGAATTAAATCTAGAGAAACAACAGAGGTGATTAACCTGTTGTCTCCTAACTTATATCTTTCCATAATCCTACACTGATCTTTCTGAAAAGAAAGAGGTAAGGGGCAAGCAGCAGGAGTATGGATAGTTTGTTTATTGGGAATTTCAGTTAAGGCTTGTACAACATGAACATGTCTTCTCACATATTTGTGAGAATTATTTTATTCATCTCCTTCACATGGTACAGTAGGTAAGATGAAAAACCATTCTAAGTCAAGTGACAACACCTTGTATTTTGAGGAATTTAAGAAGTGTTCTGTGTAATTTATTGTGCAGGCAAAAGAACTTTTCCTGAAGGCGGTGGAAGAAGAACAAAATGGGGCCCTTTATGAAGGTAATGTGGAAGTCTACTACGAACACCCTTATTGCAGAGGAATCTAACACTGATTTATGTGCAGGACTGCATGATGCCAGTGAATTTAAACTTCAGGCTAATAGTAATTTGAGAGCTTAGTTATTTGGACAAGGAAACAAACTTGCTGTAAAAGAAACTGTCATATCACAGTTTTGAGGTAAAGCTAAACTGAGATCAAGGAAAGAATATCCAGCTTTCAGACAAAATGACATTATTTTGAAATCTAGCAATTGAATGCATTGCTTTTTCATACAGCATGCTTCTTTATGTAAGTTTGTAATATGAAATAAGCATAGCAATTCATCAAGGCAATATACTATATTTTACAGTTTTCTTCATTCCATTATGATTTATCGTTTGTGTTTTGCTTTTGTTTGTTTCTTTGTTTTGTTTTATTTTAATTTAAACAGCATGCTAAGATAGCTTCTTAAAGAATTCCTGAAGCAAATGTTTTGATGTGGTAGTCTTATTTTGTGAGGTTTGCCATAAATACTGAGGCAGTCCATTTAATCATTGTGTATATCAGATGAAAGCTAGAGTTCATTGCTTGAGTGCACTTTCTGTATGTTAAACATAGCAGAGAAGCAGTAACACCTAGCAGAGTTGCATTCACAGAAGTGTTTTCAGGCGTCTGGATTGCGTGAATATGAATTCATTCTTAGCTGAATTTGATTTGAGACTTTTTATACATGTATCTATATAAGACCTTAGAGACAAGGTCCTAGATTAGGCACAGATATATTAACTGAGGACATGTTGGGACATCTGTTTCCACACCACTTCTATTTGCTGACCTGGCCCAAGTCACCAGAATCCAAGTGGCATTTCAGCCTGCTTCTGAAATCTGCTGATACCTGACATTTGTGAGACAGTCATGTGCATCAGCTTCTTGTTAAATGCTAAAGTTGAGACTGATCTCTGTTCAGCTGGCTGCTGATTTTCCTCATCCTCAGCAACAAAGAGCCCTACTTGACAGTCACTGGCCCTGACACGAAATCGAGAAAACAGGAAGATGTACATTCCCCCAAACTCAGGCTTCTCTGACTTACTAGCATGCCAGATTCTGACCTTCACGTTCCACACTGATGTTTTATTTTAGGTTTTGTTTGTAAGAGTTCAAGCTGGGTGAGAGCTGATCTATCACCACATGGGCATACAAAAAGATGTACAAATACAAACATGATCTTTATGCCAGTATTGAAACAGACCAAATGTACAAGCAGTGAATCAGCTTAAGGATCCACAGAGTTAGCTCAGGAGAAAGATGTTATGCAGCTTAAATAACTTCATTCCCACAGGGTGATTTTCCTGGGCCTATTTCTCTACTCAGTAGTATTTGCAGCATCTTTGGAGTGTTAAAGGCAGAAATACTTTCTCTGTGTGCTGGGAGAAACTCGTCTGTTAGTTTTCTGCTCATGCCACATAGCCTTGTGCTTGCTATGTAGCTTTTTGAGAAGGCTGCTTTCTTCCAGTCAGGTTTCTCACCCTCACTGTTTTGCATGGCTTGCTTCTCTTCCTTCAGTAGTCTCCAGGGTTTTGCCACAGTAATATGTACTTGTATCTGTGGTTGAAGTTTTACAATTACAACAATATTTTGTTGATCCTCCTCACCCTTATAATGTTGTGTATGTCTAAGTGACTGTCTCTACTATCCTGGGGATGTAAGGTATCCAGCTCATCTTTCAAATTATCTTTCACGTTCTGGTTATTTACAAATATGATGCCTAAAATGTTAATGGCTTGCTGAGAAAGCTTTGTAATTGTTTGCCAACAAACGAAATCTGGATTTTGTCCCATGCTTATGTAAAATTGAACTCCGTAGTGATTTGTAGTAGTTAACGTTAAACTGTTAAAGTGGAAACTTAGCTGAGAGGGCTCTTCGTTATGAAAGAACATACGAAGGTTTTAGTTTTGAAAATAGGTGCTTAATGTGCACTATTGTGCAGAATTTGAACCTAATCTGTTTAGATTCAGTAAGATTCACTAGGCAGAGGTATTTTTCGACCTTTTAGTGTTTTTAGCTGAAGCTATCTGAAAAAAATCTTTGCTTTGATAAGCTAGTCCAGACATCAGACATACTTAAACATTAAACTTTATTTT
Source organism: Indicator indicator (assembly GCF_027791375.1). Taxonomy (NCBI): domain Eukaryota; kingdom Metazoa; phylum Chordata; class Aves; order Piciformes; family Indicatoridae; genus Indicator; species Indicator indicator. The sequence goes on from NC_072018.1 coordinate 17,316,982, forward strand.
CAGCCATCAAATTTTATCGTCTAGCCATGCAGCTTGTACCTGACATAGAGTTTAAGATCACCTATACAAGATCCTCAGATGGTGATGGAGTTGGAAAGAGGTGGTAAGGATGAAGATCTTCTATTTATGTGCATAGGAGTACTGAAATGTGAATGATTTACTGTGATATGCGGTTGAAAGTCCTTATTATTTGGAAAACATGTCTACTTCCATTTGGAGAGACTGCTTCATAGAGAGCTTACAGATGCATCAGTTCAAGGAGGACTTCTCTATACTGTAGTTCAAAGGAGACAGTTAAGTTCAAGTGGAAGGATTACAAATAGTTATATTGTTACTAAAAAAAAAAGCATCAGTCACTTTATTACTTTTGTTTGATTTTCAGATTTGAACTAAGCATTTAGGATCATCTACAAAATTGTAGGTGACAAAAAGATCAATTAGTAAAAGCTTTGTACCATGGAATAAGCGTTATAATTAAGCAAAGGAATATACTACTGTTCTTACGCTAACACAGCCAAATGGGAGCATTTCTGATAAGTAGAGCAACGGATTTAGAAGCTTGTAGATTGTAAGGGGAGTGGTCTGGTCTTTCAACATTACACACATAAGAATCTCCCTAGCCTCAACATGCTAGATGTGTAGCAGCTTAAGGGTGGCCTCGCTTAAGCTCAAGACTTCTGTTTGAGGACAGGATTCAGGTTAGGACTAAGACTTCTGCAATAGCTTAGATAGCACAGTGAAGACAAGCTTATGGAACAGAGCTTGGCAATTCACTGCTTACTGTTAGCATACTTACATGCTGGTAGTAGCTATAAGAAATCAAGAGTTTTAAAACTGTGAATGAAAGAGGAAAGCACAACCATGTCTGTGTGGTGTTACTAGCTCAGTGTTGTTGCCCCAGGACAGTACAGCTTCCATGCAGTAGTTGACTCGATATAAAAGAGACTAGGATGAATTAAGTGCTTTATTTACATGCATTACTTCAGTTTCTGAATACATTGTTGGCATGAAATCTTTGCCATACGTTTGTGCACTAGGAAAAATACTGATGGTAAACTACAATCACATCAAAATAGAGGTTTTTCTTTAGAATAACTTTCTCTACTTCCTTCATTAAGATTCTGAAACTAAGTTGTGTGGGAGTGTGGATCTGCTTGACGGGAAGGTTCTGCAGAGGGATCTGGGCAGGCTAGGTCAATGGGCTAAGGCCAACTGTATGAGGTTCAACAAGGCCAAGTACTGAGTCCTGCACTTGGGTCACAACAACCTCATGCAGTGCTACAGGCTTGCGGCAGAGTGGCTGGAAAGCTGCCTGGTGGGGCTGTTGGTTGGTAGCCAGCTGAACTTGAGCCAGGAGTGTGCTCAGGTGGGCAAAAATGCCAAGAGCATCCTGGCCTGTATCAGCAATAATGGAGCCAGCAGGAGCAGGGAAGTGATTGTCCTCCTGTACTTGGCACTGGTGAGGCCACACCTTGAGTACTGTGTTCAGTTTTGGGGCCCTTACTACAGGAAGTACATTGAGGTGCTGGAATGTGTCCAAGGAAGGACTGAGGATTGCACTTCGGTTAAATGCAAGAATGAAAAAAAAAGTTTCTTAATTCTTTTCACTACCTTGCACTCTGACAAGGATTACAAAATAAAATTATTTCACAATAATTTAGTTCCTGCATATGACTTACCTTAGAGAGTGTAAAAGATGAGATTTGTCTCTTTGTGAAGTCAAGCGATTCTTCAGTGTCTGTACTAAATACAGTGAAGAGTGAGCTCTCAAATCTGAAAAGAAAGTGGGGTTGGAATTAAATGGGGAAAATATATCGTTACTGTAAAGGTTCCAGCAAACTCTAAATAAACTTGGGAAGATTGCAATAGTTGTTTTATCATATGATGAAATGAGATTGCTTTACAAAAAGGGAATAGCTATTCTGGATAAGAGTAAGACAGTGGATTGATGCCAAGACAAGGACATCTGTTGGTATGTTTTGTCCAGTATAATAATGTTGGCATTACCCCTTCTCTAGTGTTGAGGATAACAAAGAGGATGACAAAATGGCTGATCTCCTGTCGGATTTCCAGCAGCAGTTAACTCTTCAGGAATCTTCAGTGAAACTTTGTCAGCCTGAGGTTGATGTCAGCCAGACCCATATGTCAGGTATGAGTTAAGGTACACTTTAAGAGTTCAGAGGCAGAATTTATAGAGACGTTTCTCTATTAAAACATTTGTCTTGTTCATTCTAAAGCCATCTTTAAAGAAATGTACACAATCAGTATCAGTGTCATACTTAAAAGTATCAACGTGTGGGACCAGACTTGTTGAAGTAAGTGTATTCTAGTTTTCCATTCGGGTACTGTTTGAAAAAGTGAAATGTAGGGATTTCTGGTTTGGTTTGTAAATATGTGTTACAATATTTAAGTGTGAATAAGAGACAGTTGTTCTGTGAAGAATATGCATTTCCTGTTTAACTGATTCTGTATCAGATTTTTACAACAAATATGTTAGCAGGTTCGTCAAGGCTATATAACACAGCTAGAACAGCTTTTGAAGGTTAATGATTTTTAGTGCTTCAGTTCTAGCACAGTCATTCTGAGACCTCCTTACGAGATCTAAATTGTAGATAGTGTGTGTAAGCTATGAAAATCAGATGTCTCTGAAGCATGTGTGTTTTGCATCCCGAATGATCAGTTGCTTTTGGAAATACTGGCCTGATCTTCTCTGTTCTGCTCAAGGAATGAAAATATAGTAAATGTAGCAAGCTGTTCAAGTCCAAACAAAGAAAACTGGATTTTAAAAAAATTAACAGCTGTGACATTGTATGTTTGGGAAATAATATTTACCTTTTTGGCCAGTCAAGATGTTACAGACCTTACTATAATGTGATCTCAGGAGATGTCTCTTCAGAGCAGCAATCTTAGTATCTTTCTAGTTTTACTTCCTGCCTTCCTGGGAGTCCTGTAACCAATACCTTGTTTACCAACTCTTACAGCAGAATGAAAGCTTCTCAAATCATCATGTCTGCTTTGGAAGTTGGTAGGTTGGATCCCTCTTGGTCACCACGGTAGTACAATAGTCACAGACCTCAGCAACCCAAGGAAAACTGAAACAATGCGAAGCAGTGTATTTGGCTGAATTGATTTCCTGTTTTCCATTTTATTGACATTCATAATATTAGAGCACTGGTTAACCTTTAGTACAGGATTAGTACAGGATTAGACCTCTGCTATGTAACTGACATAGTGAATATATTTACTGCCCTCCCTAGTATATAAGCATAGTAGTTACTGTTTTACACAAGTAAAGCTTAGGACCAAGATAACATTCTTCAGCAGAAATACTATATTTTTTTTACAGATGTGCCCGGTATATGAAGCAAAGTGTCTTAATCACTAGTTTGCTAGAAACTTAGAAACATGGATGTGGAAAAGTAGAATATTTTTGTGTAAAGTCAGAACTTCATTTATGGTCAAACTTGGAATTACAAGTGACCGATTGTCTTACAGATTATCATCTAACAAGGATTTCTTTTTTCTTTGCAGCATTGCCTATGGAAGTACTAATGTACATTTTCCGATGGGTGGTTTCAAGTGACCTGGATCTGAGATCATTAGAGCAATTATCTCTTGTCTGTCGAGGATTTTACATTTGTGCCAGGTATTGTAGATAAATTACTTAGTGAAGCTTCTCTCTGCTCTAAGGAAGAGAAAAAGAGGGTTTTTATGCTCAAGTACGTGTAAACACTATGTGGAGACGGATAATAAATCCATAGAGCAAAACTGCCTGTGTTGGAAAGGTGGGGATTATGGTTTGGTTGTATTTTGGTTTTTATTTTTGTTTTTGTTTTGCTTTTAGGCTGCTAAATCATAGGTGTAGGACTATGTCCTGCCTTTTCTTCCCATGGCAGTTTTCATGTTACGTTCCTCACAATGCTAATCAGCTTTTGAATACACCACTAAATGTGGTGTATTAGATAATTTCATTGTAATAAAAATGTTGCTGAAAGTCTTAATTGCTCTACTTTGTTTGAAAGTCAGAATTGCAAAATAATGCCTATTCTGTTGTCATCCTTGTATGGCCACACAGGGAATTGCCAGGCTGCTGCAATGTTGTTGTTCTGTACTTGGCTGAAAATGGCATTGTGTTCTTGAATTTCAGTGGGAGGAGAAAGCAGCTTTCAAACACTCCAGGATTAAGTAAATTAGTCAGTGATTTTAAAGTATAAGCTATTGTTGTTCAAGAAAGTTTCTTTTCAGTTGTACCCAAACTAAATAATGGAGTATGTTACTTTCACTGGCAAGTTATGGGGTTTGTTTTTTCTAATTTTCACTAGAGATCCTGAAATTTGGCGTCAAGTTTGTTTGAAAATATGGGGCAGGAGCTGCAATAAACTTGTTCCCTATGCCTCTTGGAGGGAAATGTTTCTGGAAAGGCCTCGTGTTCGATTTGATGGTAAGATGTGCTTTTCAGAATAGTTTTGGGGTTTTTACTGCATGTTATCATGATGAAAGCAGTTAGGTGGGATTGATGTTTATGACGTTGTTAGACCTAATCTGAGTTTATTTGGGCTTTTAATCAGTGGAATATATGTAAAGAGAAGGGAAGGATGGAATTATTGGGGGGTTTATTGTAAATATTTTTGGTACCTTATTTTTGCTCGTATGCTTGTATCTTCCTTTCCTGTAGGGGTGTATATCAGCAAGACAAAATACATACGTCAAGGAGAACAATCTCTTGATGGTTTCTATAGAGCGTGGCACCAAGTGGAATATTACAGGTAGAACTGTAGTGCAATGAGTGAGTGAAATGTTTCTCTTAAGTTCTTCAAATCCAGCACTTGATACCACAAACATTAATTATTCTGTAAAACTCAATGGAACTCCTACAGTATGTAAAGCAGTTTTTGAGATTAGGTTTTAAGAAATAAGATTTATTACAATAATTAGAGATGGGCTTAGAAACACATTTCTTCCTTAGTTGCACCATTTAATGTGGATAAAACTTACACAGTAACAATAGTAATACTTACCTGCAGAGTCCTTTCCCCAAATCACTTCTGCTTTACATTTGAGATGTAATAATTGTTTTCAGTAAAGGGAAAACAAGCAATAATAGAAGAATTGTTTTTTAACTTATTTGTAACCAATCTTAAACAATCAAGAGGCTGGGCTTTCTCAACTTGCTATAAATACCTTGCCATTGTTTCCTCAGCCTGTTTTTCTGCTGTGCTTCATCTTGCCCTTCTCAGCATTTATTGTTCTGTTCTGCTTTCCTTTCTGAGGTTGGAAGGTGTTAGTAGAAACATAGAATCCTATGGCTGTTTCTGTAGCCTCACAAACATCTGCATGGTATCCAAGTACTGAAAAAGCCCGTATGACATTGTCTGTTCTGTGCTGATGCTGTAATTAAGATTCTGTTGCATTTGTCTCAGTTGATACTAGGAATGGGGAAACTTACTAGAGGTCACTTTTGATTCCAGGGTAGCCTTCTTGCTTTGACTAGAGGTGACAAAATTCCTGAACTTCTGCCTTCTTTCATAAGTCTTTGTAACTTGATCTTTAAATCTTCAAAGCTCTCTTATTTCTGTTGTGTTGTGTGCGAAGGAATGTGTTTTCAAATCCTATTGCCTGTTAAGTTCTGTACCCTTCTGGAAAACATCCTGTGATTAAAAGAAAAAAAAAAACCAAGGAAAAAAAAAACCAAAACATCACCACAGCAGAAGAAGTATGTGTTTTCTAGGTTTATCCTGTATAATTATATCTTTGCAGGTATTTGAGATTCTTTCCAGATGGTCAAGTTATGATGCTAACAACTCCTGAAGACCCTCAGTCTATAGTTCCTCGCTTACGGACTAAAAATACAAGGTTAGTGAAATAAAACATTCTACAGTTTTTCTTCTTGTTTTTACCTGGCAATTTCTATTTATTTTTGTCTCAAATTGTATATCCTGGCTTAGCAAAACAAGAGTCAAAATACAATGGTATTTATATTGTATTATTGATGTTTACAGTTCTCTTCTGAGAATAGAAAAAATTTAGTTTTGACATTGTAATTAGCTTTCCTTTGCAGGTTATGGGATTTTAAACTCCTAAAGGAAGTAGATAGAAGAATACATGCTGTTAGCTTGGTGGGTTTAGAATCCTTTTAAAGATACTATTTTGTTACTGACTGCCATCTCACACACTTCCTTCTCTGAAGGAAAGTGAAGATTTTGGTGGGATATGACTAAATTATTACTGCATTAATTTTTTTTCTATGTTTGCACAAAATTGTTTACAATGTAGGAGATAGTTTGTGACTTCAGAACAGGTTTGAGCTGTTCACCAGAAGTCTGAAAATATTTAGCCATAGGCTATGTAGAACTGACAAATGTATGTTTACTGTCCTGTCTGGGAAAACTAAAGGCAACTTTCCGAAATGGTTTCTTTATTTTGTATCATCAGTGAGCCTGGTACTTTGCTAAATGAATATTAAAAACAGTTGCCTTAATCATGATGCACAGTCAGTTGTCTTTTCATTGCTGATATTTATATTACAAGTAAATCACTCTTCAGAGACAAAGAATATTTTTATACCCTTGACACTATCCTCCTCTTAACCTTCCAGAACAGATGCAATCTTGCTTGGCCATTATCGCCTTTCCCAAGAAACAGACAATCAAACCAAAGTATTTGCTGTAATAATGAAGAAAAAGGATGAGGTAGGTGGCTAAATAGAATAGAAGAAAAGTAGTTTAAGGGGTGGTCTTTTTTATAATTTTTTTTCTCAGAATGAATGTGTTAGGGCAACTTTAATGACTTTAAAGTGAAATATAAATAGGCATAGTGATTTGTCTTATTTCCCAATTCTGTGATAATCTTTTTGTCAAGACACATAAATAATCTGCTTCATATTTGAGCAACAGTTTTCCCCTCTAGGCTTCATTGCTTTGTGGTGCTGTTAGCTAGTTTGTTAACACTGTGAGAGAGTGAAGAGGTAATTTTTCGAGTTCAGTTCTGAGTGTGTGCTGTTATGTCCCACAGTATTAACTATAAGTAAGCAGTACTCGTTAATTGAACTCTGAATAATTTGGTCAACTTACATACATCACAACATTTTTAATTAACAAAGTGTCTGTCAAGAAAAACTTGGGAAGAGTTGTAAGTGCTACTTTGCTGTACAGTGAGTTTGCATAGTTTGGGTGGGTGCCCTCCATGCTTATGTTTCTGTGAAAACTTCTTCCATGATTACCATCTACACGGGTGTGTTTTGAAGGAACACCAGTACTTGCTTTTAATTATGAGAGCTTAACAATCTATCTTCACAGTTACATAGGCCTCAGGATAAATAGCTGCATAATGAGTTCTTCGTAGGTCACAAAACTTCTTTACTCTTTGTACAGAAACCAATTGACTACCACAAGTTCAGGTATTTCCGCCGTGTTCCTGCGCAAGAAACGGATCACAGTTTTCATGTAGGACTGCAGCTGTGCTCCAGTGGGCGCCAGAGGTTCAACAAACTTGTCTGGATACATCATTCTTGTCATGTAACTTACAGGTAAGTAAATGGAGAATAACATCAAAGAAGGCTAACTGTAGAAACACAGGTGACTAATTTCTCCAGTACTAAGTACAGAAGACGTAAAGACTTACAAGGCTGTAATAAAATGTCTTGAGAACAGTAACTGATACAATATATAGTAATGAACTTTTAAGACATCCCAAGCTTTTAGTAACTTTTTATAAGGGTATGGGAAGTTTCCTAAACAGTAGCACTGCAGTATTTTAGCTGTTCAAAGGATTTATGCACCGTGTGTTTGAATGATTCCAGAACTGAATCAAGCTTGAATGACAGTGTGATGCTAGTAAGCAGGTGTGGAAAATGTCTTAGTTAAGGTATACTTCTTTTCCTCTCTGGCTGTGCAAGCTAGAAATGTCTGCACACATCATGTGGGAACTGTAACACTTAGAAACTATGTAATCCAGCCATGTAAAATAGGGACATGTGGCCAGCTGTTCTGATCACTAGCCAAGCAAGAGCTATGACCGCTATTCTTGCACCTGACACTTGAAATTGCTGCCAAGTAATGGCTGACTGTCCAGATATTCGATATAGGCATTTTGGTTAGATTTAGGCTTTGTCTTCCATCTTCTTAATCTCTATATTCAGTGTTTTTATAGGGACATAGCTCAGCTACTGAGCTGTAAATATATGAAGTCTAGGAAGAGAACACCTGGTGGTTGAGAGTATAACTTCCATAAAGAGAAAAATCAGGTTTATAAAAACTAGTATTTTCATACCTCACAGAATCACAGAATGCTAGGGGTTGGAAGGGACCTCCAGAGATCATTGAGTCCAACCCCCCTGCAAAGCAGGACCACTTGGGGCAGGTCATACAGGACCATGTCCAAGCAGGTTTTGAAGATCTCTAGAGGAAGAGACTCCACAACCTCTCTGGGCAGCCTGTTACAGTGCTCTGTCACCCTCACAGAAAAAAAAAAATTCTCATGTTGAGATGGAATTTCCTGTGATTGAGTTTACATCCATTGTGGCTCGTCCTATCATTGGGTGTCAAGTGACAGTATCACAAACATCAACTGGGTGTCAAGTGACAGCATCACAGACATTCTTTATCAGCACGAAGTTTTCATACCGCTCAGGCTCTGGTGTACCTCTCAGTATGGGGGTATCCTTTTGAAACTAGAATGAAGATGAGTATCAAAACAGCAAGGAGGACTTACTCTTTTTGTCAGCATTCTTCTTAAAGTTTTGTAAACGTACCAATTTTTGCTGTCACTCTGTGTTCTGAATTCAGTGAAGTGACTTCAGTAACTGAAGTGAGTTACAGGGGATTTTTGCTTCAGTATTAATATGGTGACGAGTGACGTCCTGCGCTGTTTCAAGTCTTGGAGCTAGTAAGAGTGGAAGGGGAAAGCGGTTTCTTTGATACTAAAATAAAAATGTATTCTAAATAAAGGGATTTGGCCAACATTCAAATGCTTTCAGAATGGCAGTATAAAAGCCACTTAGGTTTGGTGCATACCCTGTATGGCAGAACATGATTGCGTTATTGAGGATCTTAAAACAGCAGCTTGTGCCTAATTTAAGTTCTACAATACTGTTTTCAGGTCAACTGGTGAGACAGCTGTTACTGCTTTCGACATTGACAAGATGTACACCCCTCTGTTCTTTGCACGAGTGAAGAGTTTTACTGCATTCTCAGAGAAGCCGCTCTAAGAAACACCTTTTTCTCTCACAAGTCTTGCATGAATGAAAGGTTATAGTTGATGAGCACTTAAGTTATAAATGTGTATATACTTGGAACATTTTAAAATTCTGGAGAATTTTTTTGAAGGTAGTATGTTTTATTTGATTGTGAATGGCTGGGGTTTTGTTTTGAGATCATGCTTATGAGTATTAAACACCTTTACTTTGTGACAAGAATTTGATAACAAATTTTTGTTGTTTGATTTGGTTTGGGTTGGGTTTGGGGTTTTTTTTGGTTTTGTTTTTTTAATAGGTTTTATAAATCAGTCTGCTTAAAATGTCAGCCTTCATCTGTCAGGACAGTAGTTTGTCCAAAAGGGCTTGTTATCGGAAAATCTCACTGTTCATGGAATACTGTGTGTGGGGTCTCCAGTGAAGGCTTGAAATGTGAAGGGAAGAAAGTTGTCTTATATCTGTTAAACTATGTGACTTAAAAGAACTTCAAATAAATGTTTTCTTTAAATTAAACTTCCTCTGTTTGCCTTTAAGATCTGGCATTTTGTCAATATCTAACCTTAAGAAAAAACAATCAAGGGCAAGCTAGCATGAAGTGTAAAATTTAATCGCAGATGAGCATCTCCACCAATGCAGTGATGTCAGTTGGTCGTAAATGTAATTTGTGTCTTGGTTAGAAGCTCAGTGGAGCCTGCCTTCTTGACAGGATGGGCAGAGAGGGCAAAGGGATGGGGTGGTGAGTTGTTCTCTTGTACTGAAATGAGTTTGCAGGGTGTGTGGCTCTGCTTGGGAAGTGTCACAGTGCAGTGGTGAAATGCCGGTGTGTGTGGCCTGTGCATTGGCTAGGCCTGAATGCACAGGTAAGCCAGGGCTCACTTGGACGTGACTGTAATGTGTTATAACCCTTCATCTAACCTTGCTGCAGATGCTGTAAACCCTTTGAGCATTTGTTGTACTAAGATAAATTTTGAGGCTGCTGTAGATGTTGAGGTGCTGTGTACTGCTAATCATGAAGTGTATCTTGAGGTTTGGTGCAGGTACTGTATGCTGCTTCTCCTGCATATATTGCTTGAGGGGGATGTAGTGCAGACGCTGTAATGCTGCTTATTATATATGTATCTTGGATTCTCAAAGAACTGAAGCTTTTTATTATAGTAGTATAGTTTTTCTTCAAGCCATTTTGCATAATTTACATTTGAACATCTCATTTCAAATACTGACCTGGAGTTGAGGACTAAAACGTGAAAGCTGTGGAAAGAAGTATACTGGTTCCATAATTTATCGAGTGTATCGTTGCAAGGAGCTACATGATTAAAAATGCATCAATAAATCATTATTTTAAACATGCAATCTCTTGGAATTCCTTCTTTTGCCAAGAAATCATTATTTCTATAGAGTTAAAGCTGATTAATGAGGAGTTGCCATGTATAAGCTACATGCTAGGCAAGAACGACAGAGTTCATTCACCTCTTAAGACTTTTTATTGTACTACTTACAGGTTATCTGAGAAAAGTGGAGAAGCTTTCAGGTACATGAGTTCTGAATAAGGATGTGTATATCTGAAACGTCGTGCTTTTTTTTTTGGTAGTCTAATTAAACACTCTGCTTGCAGCCCTTCTTTGGCCTGTATCCTCAGACTGCTGTTGCACTATTACTTCATACAATAGAGTGTTTGATAAGGAGTGTGTTGTGCTTTCATTGCTGAGGAGAAAAACAATTGCTCAGAGCGTAACTTTATGTTTTCAAATATTGCCAAGTTTGTTCCTTACCTGCACTTCTGTTAAGGATGAAAGATCTGACTGCCTGCTGAGAAATATAAAAAAAAATTGTCACAAAAATGAGAATATGATACTGATTACTGGTTTAATTTTGTTCAGTAGCCAAGTTGGGTATAGTAGAAGAGCCTTTCAGTTCAAAGTTCTTTTCATACAAGACTTGCTGCTTCTGAGCTACTGTTTTTTCTTACCTTGACCATGTTTGAAATATACTCTGGGTTTAAAGGAGAAGCTAGCTAACGTCCTGTTAGAAATGGAGATATTGATTCAACAGAACTTTCAGGCAATCATTTTAAGATTATCTGAAATACTCCTTCAGCAAGAAAGCCTTCCATCTGTGAGACTGAGCTGTGATGGATAGGCTTGTTGCTCTGCATTTAGAAATACAAGAAAATTAAGATAGTTTTGTGTTTTGAAATGGTTTATCAGCAGGTACTACTGCTGTCTGCTCATGTGCAGCTGTTAAAATAGTACTTTCAGAAAAGAAACGAGTGACTAGATACTCTACAATAGTGATTTTTGGTGCTCTAGGGCTTTAATTGCTAGAGATTCTATGCTTTTATAATTTAGTTTTATTGTCTTTTTAATTACCATACAAGGACTAGTTTATGGCTGGGAAATTGTCCTTTACTAATTATATCAGTAACTTCAGTAAAAGGTGAGGGTATACACCTATGCAGTCTTTCTTCCCAAGAGTTTATGGTGTGAGTTTAGAAAAGTTCACCAATAAAAATGGAAGGAGAGCTACAAGAGGTGACAGAAACGTGATTCTCAGAGCTGTAGATCTCTTATACGTGGGATTAAAGACAGCAGAGTAGACAGTTCTGAGCAGGTGCTCAGGTGATGAAATGTTATGCTGATCTCAGTCAGTCTAGTTGGAGAATCAGCAGCAGTTAAACCTTTGTGTGCAATTCTGTGCTGTAGATGAGGGGAGGAAGTAGAGGCAGCGGAATTCAGCGCTTTGAGCAAAGGACCAGCACTAGACACTCCATCTGCTAAGTTCAGCTCCTGATTCACTTGGTAACCATGAGCTAAGCTGGTCAGAATTTCAAAACCATGTGGTGTTTACACAAGCTTTTTTTGTTTAAAGGAAAAAAACAATACAGTCCATTTAGATTTCTTTAATCCAAGAAAATTCCCCTGGAATGTGTGCCAGTGTATTGGGAAGCTTTGGTCAATGTCAGAATGGCTGAACCATTGAGGTGCTTTTCTGTTTTGTCTTTTCTGCTGTCCAAGGTGAGAAAAATGTAAAAAATTCTATACCTTTCAAAAATAGTTTAGATTAAGAAATTAATATTACATATATTATTTAGTATTAATAGAACCTGTAAGAAAATCAAAGACTTCCATTTGATAGTCACTTAGCCTGGATTCAAGTTTGTCCTTTATGCTAAGACTAGCAGCTTTCTTAGTAAAATGACCTGCACAATTGTTTGCTTAAAAGGAACAGTGCTTTGCTTTACCTCTGTTTTGTCCAGAATACAGTTCCTGAGTCCTGAAATAATTATTAAAAATACAAGTCCTAGATGATGTTAGCTGAAACAAAGGATTTGGAAGAGAAACTAGAGTTGGTTACTGAATGGAACTTGCTGGGGTATATAAATGTAGCATCCTCTCTTAGCTAAAACTGCTTTCATCTTTGGTAGCGTAGCCTATTTGTAAGGGTCCACATGCACCACATTGACATGTACCTGTCATTCAAGGTAATAAGAGACAGTAAGGTGTGGTTGTGTGGAACACATTCGGAGTATGAATAGAAGAAAAATCATGAAACATGACTTCTGAAGACAATATTCCTACATCTTTTAAGATTGACAGCCTCTCTAGCTTGCCAGCTGCAGGTATTGTGGCATCTTTTGAAGGTGTCTGTAGCATGTTCATTAATTTAGTCTCAGAATGCTCTGCAAGAAGGAGCTGGATACGATGCAGAGCTAAGAAAAGCAGGACTAGTAAATCCTGCCAAATTAAATTATTTTTTAATGTGGAAAGCCAAGATGTGAAGGCATTTTTCCCATGCATTTAATTTCTAAATGAATTACTTTTTTCTTTGAAAAGACCCAAGCACTGTGACGCCTACATGTTTCCATGCTAAATTTACACCTGAAGTAAATGTCTTTTCATTGATTCTTTTTCCCAATGGTAAGAGATGGCTAAAGTTGCTAAAACAGAAGTTCTACCTGGTTTAGTTTTGCAGTGGAGTTTGCTTGACTGTTTTTTGCTTTTAATTTATTTTTTCCCTCCAAATAGCACAATACTTGCAGGTTCTTGCAGCTTAGTAATAAACAAGAGTTTAGGGATGTGTACTTACCGGTACCAATGCACAGTGTTACTGTTCTGCCATTAGGTGGCATGCCACAGTTTCAAGTTTTCTTCTGTACGTAATCATCTATAAACAATTTCTTTTCCTTACAACATGTTTAAAATTTGAGATAATTTCAGAGGAAATAGAGAAAATGCAACAAGCAGTAGTTTAGCATGACATTTAGCCTGGTGAAGTCCTTAGGTTTCATGCACCAGAAAGATGTCCACGATAACAAAACCGATTGGGAGCAAATAGAACCCAGAAACCCTATACAAATGGTAGATGTGGATGTGAATGGACTACTCCCCACCCAGAGGGGAGAGGTGAACCCATGAGCTGGAAGTGTGTTACCTTCTCTGCAAGTCTCCTCCAGACTTCACTGTTGCAGTGAAGTCGCCTGCTGTCTTTGGGAATCAAAAAGGAGCATCTTATCTCATATTCTTAAGAGGATACTGCAGGTGTCTCTCACTGCAAAGGGAGTTCAGAAAGCTTATTCCTACACTGCTAAGGAATTAGTTTAGCTCCAGTACTTCACACTTTTGTGTTTGTTAACCTGGACTGACCAATTAAGATATGTTTTTGTAGGGACTTTAATTCTTATCAGCTCTCAGGTGCACATTTGGGAAAAAAAAACCAAACCAAAAAACACCCAATCAACCAACCAAGAAAAACCCCAAACCAACCCAAGCAAACAAAAAAACCCTCCAACAACAACAAAACCTCCTAAGATATTAGTCCTTTTTCTCCTCCCTAAAGCCCTGTATTCCAGCCTTCTGACTTGAGCTGTGGTCACAGAAATAGCTGACTTTGCTTTTATGACATCTACGAGAACAGACAGCTCAAGACTGTGAGGAATGGGATTTGGTGACAGCATAAAGGAAAAGGCACAAATCTCTTTATACTATAAAAGAAATTTGGTAAACTTATATGAAAGTAATACTCAGTTACAATCAGTTTTCATTAAAAGTAGATGTATCAGGGTGTTTAGGGATTCTGTTTTCCTTGCTGACTTTTCCCAATGGCTGTGGCATCCTCTCCAAGAGAGGCAATGCTGAAGATCATAATGTAGACAGAGATTAATCTTTTGCCACCATTTCTGACATGATGTGCAGAATGGAAATGCTTGGTCCTGGGCTACGTGATGTCTGCACCAATACCTGCAGAGCTGTCTCCTGCTGGGGATTGCTGACCTGTGCTCTGTAACTTGCATGTACAGAATGGGGCAGCTGCACTAGGACCTACGTAGTGGAAACTGTGTTTAAGGTAAAATTGTTTTTTTCTACCACAGACAAATCATTCCCTATACAGATTAATATCAGGGTGGGTATTATCAACCTGACTGCTCCTCAAAAGTTTCTTCATTTTTCTTTTATAATAAGCAATGTTAACTCATGGCTTGTTTCAGCTGAATCTTTCTTCCCAAGCTTCATTGATTTTGGGGGAATTTGAGTGGGATACATGAGAAAAAGATTGTTGCTATTATACAACCTTCAAGAAGACCTTTGAAATTCAGACTAATTCCCACACCTTCTGTACCTTGGTTTCAGTAAAAATCAATGAAAAGGTCTTTAATTTGTTTTGGATAATGTGACATCTGCCTTAAATGACAAATGTGAATATAGTAGGTTGGTTTAGTGCTGCCTGGAAATTTAATCACATGGAGAAGAAAATATTGAGTATCCCTAAACTCACCTTGAGTACACATATTAGTAATTGACAGTGTCTAGACAGAGGGTGATCTGGAAACTAAAGTCTGGGAAAAATAAACTTACAGATATTAAAGTCAGCTGTGTTTCCCAGTGGTAATAAAGTGGGAAGCCTTGGCGGGGGGCGGGGGGGGGGTGGGGGGTGAGCTGTTAGCAGCTGACAAAATACTTGCAGCAGTTTTGCTCCCTCTTTAAGAATTGTGCCTTTTGAAACATTCCATATAATAACCCACCCAAGTCTGCGGAACCTGAAAAACCACTACAAAACTAACCTGATGATAAGAAGAATATTTGTCTGGGTATGTGCAACACTGTGAATCAAGTTTTTCTTCTTTCCTCTTGAAGGATTCTACTTTAGAGTCTTTTATGAGACCAAAATCTTATAGTTTGTCACCGCTATGTGGTTAATGTTGTTCACAGGAATTAAAAAATAACAATGGGTGCACTGTTGATCAGCTGATGATCACTGGGCTTCAGTACAGCAGCATTCTTGATCATCTTACACTAAAACTGCCTTTCTGCCTCTCACCAGTCCTGGAAGATGGTTTGCTACAGAACAGTTGTAACCTAAACAAAGTTTAAACTTAGAATCATTTTAATTGGAAGAGACCTTTAAGATCATCAAGTCCAACTGTTAACCCAACACTACTGGGTCACAACTAAACCATGTCCCTAAGCACTACATATAAAGAGAGAAAAGATTACTATTAGCCCAGTTTTATAGTCAAGCTTGAGCTGAAGTTTTACAAAAGATCTGGAGAAGTAGCCACTGTACGCTCCTTCAGTGTAGTGCTCTTTGCCCTGCCATAGTACTTCCAGACTACTAAAATACAGAGGTATTAGAGCGATGAGAAGTTGAAAATGTGGAGAAAAACAGGAGTCTGCAAGTTTTTCAGGAGTCCTTGTGTTTCAGAAATGTGTAGAGCATGCCCACTCTTTTGGACAGCATCTCTATGGCTAAAAGCAGGTTGGCAGAAGCATGGTGACACACACTGACTCTATCACTACTTGCCTTGGGGATGGAGCAGCTGTGCACTCGTGGGAACAGCTCAAACAGTGGGGCTCACTCTCTTGCTGTGCAGGAGTCTGGGCCTTCTTCAGAGGACACTGACTGACCCATCTCCCTGGCATTGGCTATGTGTTATCATCATGAGGCATGTGGGGTTAATGATGGAGAATTTGGCCAGGCAATTCAAAACCACCCACAGGTCATGTAGGAGTGATCTCAGCCTACAAGGAAGATGAGTGTGAGCTTAAAGCTTTGCCTCATTTTGCTTTGAAGCTTTCCTGGAGCCCAGACCTGGGAGCAACCTTGGTTCCTTGAATGGGCAAGAACCAGGCAGAGAAAAAGACTTGTTTCTGAACCAGAGGAAGATTCAGGCTGTGACTGCATGGTTGAGCCTATCATGTACAGGAACTGAGCTCTGTGGAGGCAGTTCCAAGTCCCCACAAGTCTGTGTTTACTAAATATGTTCAGCCAGTCTGCACAGTTAAGGTTGCGCAGGACTTTTTCTCCCTTGCTATAAATCTGCTATCAACAGGACTAGGATGGGACAACAGGTGAAACACCATGGAGATGAAGAGACTATTTTGATTAAAAAAGGACCTCATTGTATAACTTACCTGGGTAATAACAACAACCTGCAGCAGCAAATACGCCTGTGCTGCCCTCACCCTCCAGTGAACCGGTATCAAAGCCTGTCTGGATTCCAAACCATATGACTGCTGCACGTTGATTTTTAGCCAGCTCCCTAAGGAAATGAAGTATTAAGAAGTCATCTTGTCAGCCTGGCACTTTCCACCAGTAACATTTGAATTTACTGACCAGTTTCCAAACTAATTATACCAAGTTCTGATGGGTTTGATGGAAGTAGGTGATGTGTGGAAAGAGATGCTACTAGTATCTCCATGAAGGGAAAGCCTGACATGAGATGTATATGCAGTTTTTATATCATCACAAATGATCTTTATAGTACTTCAATGGTTCTTTTTACTGTTCCATTACTAGACCCCAAAGAATTCACAAGGGAGATTAGCAGAGGAAGTCAAGACACAATTTCTGCCATGTAAGACTATGGTTTTAATCAAGTAGGTAGAGACTCTGAATGAGTTTTTTTTAAAGTTAATTTAACCTCCAAGAGTCAGTGTGGGAAAATGTGAATCTACTCTGTGCAATGACAGGAGGGAGGGAAGAGGCTGTCTCTGGAGTTCAGGATATCGTATTCCCAGGATGAAGAAGAGATCAAACTTGGAGGAAAGTAGCTATACACTGCCTGAGGAGGCGTGAGCAGCCAAGAAAAATCTATTGACATACATACATGCTGCAAAAAGTAATTTTTTGGTTAAATCAGAGCTGTGATTGGTATCTCCATATTATGAGACAAATACCCACCATGCTGATTGTGCCAAAAGCAGAGGGAGTTGCTGCCAGCACAGAAGTCATTGTGAGAATGTGGAAAGGTCAGACTGACCCTGGCAGCTCGTAAATCTGGAAAGCCTTTCTGTGCATAAACTTTGGAAAATAATGAAGTCTTAGTTTCCTCCTTTTTAAAAAGGAACAACCCTGAAATGTGTTCCTCTCAGAAACATATTGGGTGTGATGAATAATGCCTGAACGAGGGCTGGGGGTCCTTCTAAACTGCGGGGCAATGCACAAGATTATGATCACAGGACCTCTGAGAAGGCATGGCCCTGCTATGGCAGGTAGCTCCTGAGTGGAGCTGTGCTCACAAGAATGGGTTTCATTTTGGAAACTTTTTGGTTCAGGTTTAAAGGCATACCAACAAAAAGCTTCCTGCTTCTCAGGCAGGAAGACAAGTTTGGTAGCAATTGTCTTTTAGGGAGGTTTGGTAGTAATAATCCTTTAGGAAGTCTGTGAAACTCAGTAACTAGATACTACTCATCTTCAAAAACTTCAAGAAATGGTTGGTCTGAATCACTGAAAATCAGACATGAGGGAATACATAGTAATAGCTGGGATTGAAATGGTGAAGCCATTATCAAATTGGTTATCAAATCCCCTTTGCTGGAAGTTTTTAGAAACAGAGGAAGGGATTATTGAGTGTTAAGGGAACAGATGGTACTTCAGTTCAGGAATAATGTCTGAGTAGCCTCCCAGACACGTATGATACCACTGCTGAAAGGTGATGCTGGCAATGGTGCAGTGGAGAGGTAAGGAATTCAAGAGAGGGAAGATGAGACTGAGCAGGGTGGTAGCAGGCAGGGTCTATGCCCTGCATGGCCCTTTGCTTGTGTGACCAGTTTGGCACTCATAGAGGAATCTTAGCTTTGGGACACGAAGCCCTGGGGAGCCTGCTTGTCCCTCCTCCTGAAGCTCACCTCCTGAAGCACAACTGCTTACAGCTCCTGTTGACTTTCCTGGAGGTTGTTATTACCCTTGATTAAAGTTTCTTTTCCAAGTTACTGATCCAAAGAATCATCATAGACCATACAAAGTGGTATTAATGTTGGAGTAACTCACAGACTAAATAGAAGTTTAGTGAACTTCACATGCAACAGTAGACTGCCATTTTTGTGATCTACATTTAGATTTTTTCCACATAAAACAAATCACTATATGTCCTCTGTTTCCCAAATTACAATAAACATTTCAAAACACTCTATAAATATAATTTGTTCTTGTCTCTGAACTCCACCCTTTAGTAATATATTTCAAAGTCTTTTTAAAAAAGCAGGAATCTAAAAAGATGAAAACAAGCAAAACTGAAAAAAAAAGATTAATTAAAGGATTGAACCTGTTTGACAGACACAAGATATACCACAGTCTGAGGTACTGTGAAGTTTTTATTGCCACTGGTTTTGTAATATTGTCCTCCCAGACTCATCTCAATAAAAGGTTTATTTTGCCTCACACCACTGGGACACAGCTTGCTTTGCAGGCAGGGCAGGGCATGGGTAGAACTACCATGTGGGCAGCCCTTAAAGCTGAAGCTCTCTACCTTTGTGGTGGTTAAAGAGACCAGCCATGAAATGTGTTGCCACATATGACATCCCTCAGCTCTTTCTCGGAGGTGGCAGTGGGGATGTGTGTCAATGCCCTCCTCTGCAGGTGAGGGCCAGTAGTCCTTGAAACACAGTCCAAAGAGCAGCGGACTGTAGTTACACAGAAAAGTCGTTCTGGCTCTGCAGCACAAGAAAGGCATGGAAATGCTAGAACAGGTCCAAAGGAGAGCCATGAGGATGCTCAGGGGGCTGGAACACCTCTCTCATGAAGAAAGGCTAAGAAGAGGTCTTGCAAGAAACACAAAGACTTTTTACCAAAGCCAACAGGACAAGGGCAATAGTTTTAAAATAAAAGAAGGTATGTTCAAATTGGATTTAAGGAGGAATATTTTTTATGAGGGTGGTCATATGCTGGAAGAGTTTGTCCAGAGAAGCTTCCATCTCTGGAAATGTTCAAGATAAGGTTGGATGGGGCTTTGAAATATCTGGTCTAGTGAAGGATGTCCCTGTCCATGGCAGTGGGGTTGGACTACATGGTTTTTGAAGGTTCCCTCCAGTCCAAACTGTTTTGTGATGATTCTATAAAACATGTTTGCAGGACTGGTGCAGGAGAGGGACTCAGATCACTACCTGAGGAAGCTGGAAGAGTACAGAGGATTGCACATGACAGTTGTGGTGCTCGAGGTTACCTGTATGCACCTTCTACAGTCCCACAGACTTGAGCAAACTATCAAGGAGGATTGAAATGATACCAAACCAGAATGGTAGTGAGGTAGTCTGTAAGAGGAGCTGATACCTTTTATTAGATCAATAAAATAGTGGGAAGAAACATAACAGCTAAAAGCCCCAAAAGTACTAAGACAAGTTTTCATGTGTGAAAGCCTCTCCTGAATCCTGCAAGAGGATCCAAAGACAGAACCTGTCATGGTAGCACTTTCACATCTGTTTTCAACGGTGATGGAGAATCAGGCCTATTGTCAGCGGAAGGGGGAGAGAGGACATTTAAACCCGGTCACCGTAACGGGTACAGGTTAAAAAACATGTCCTCATTGCAGCGGCTGAGACCCACAGAATGTCCTCTCTCACCCCTGTCTCCTTGGCTTCCCCTTGGCAGTGAGAGCTGGCACTGGTGTTGTGCCCCATCCACCATGGGACAGCTGCCTCCCTGAGGATACGGTGGCAGAGGGAGGCAGCTGCTGCTGTAGGCCAGTGGGGATTTCCCCTCACAGGGCTCAGCCCCCAGAGGGCCAGGGTTAGGCCTGAAGGGGCCATGGCCACCCTTTGTGGTGGGCTCGATGTGCCGGGTGCCGGGGTGGGCGCAGTGTTGTGCAGAAGGGGCTGTGCAGGGAGTGTCGATGGCAGGGCTGCTCCAAGACCTCCCAGCACTGGGGGTCCTCCCAAGGGCAGGGCTCCTGCTCCAGGCTGGCACCTCTCTGGAGCAATCATCCTCCCCAGCTGCCCTCAGGTATGGTGGCTGCTCATAGCAGTTGCCCAGCATCGGCTCTTGTAAATTTTTGCTTAAATGTCCTCCAAAATTAGCAGGTAGCATGTAAGGGTCTGGCTTGGAAAGCAACCAAGGCAAAGCCTCCTGCGTCGGCATTGCACCTGTCAAAGACTTGAGAAAGCAAGGCGTGGTTTAGTCAAACAGAGCATGGCTGAGCAGCATGAAATAGAATCTGCCCTCTGTGAGCCCATCAGGAATGCATTCAGTTAATACAGGTAACAAAGTGGACGTCATAGCAGAGCCTCCTTGTAAGGTGATGCCAATGGGCTTTAGGGGCAAACCAAGCAGCGCTCCCAGAGCATAGTTATGGGTCTGTTTTCACCAGTTTTTGCCCAAAGCCTCTGAAAGAATTGTTAGACCTTGTATTCACAGATTCACATTCAACACCACAGATTATTTTTTTTTTCCTATGGAGTTCAGAAAAGCTAAGTATGATTTTTTTAAAACTGATTGTTTTGAAGTGATCTTTTGGTTCAGCTTTTCAAGACTATGCTTCTACTTTCAACTGATATATTTTACTAACTTTACTTTTTCTTTTTTGTACTTCAGAAACAGAAATTTCCTTCAGGGAGCACACAAGAATTATGCTTCTGGGTCTTTTTTCCTGGATATTTCACAACTTCTTTAATTGCCTTCATTACAATTTTGCAGACTTTTATTAATTTCAGAACACTCATTCTGTGCTATCATTTCTGATGAGTACTTACAGGGCACTGTTCTTTGCAATTCTGCTTTTGCACATATTTAATTATAGTGATTTTGTTGATTGCCAGAGCAGCGAATCTCCTTTCTGCTGTTCTCCACTCACCACGAGAAATTCCAACAACCTGATGTAGGACCCAGCCCACCTTCAGCTAAAGAGCTGGTGACACCAGAAATAAAACATCTTATGTATCACTTGCTGTGTTTTGGGCTCATACATTTTTCTAAAGTTCTCTTTCCTTGTCTCCTGTGAGCATATTAAAACTGAATCTTTTCAGAAGACTTTTTGCAGGTTCAGTGACACAGGTGCTGTTGAATCAGACTCCTGAGTTGTCCCACAGTGGATTTGGGCAGAACACAAATATGATAGGTTATTCCCAAGAAAAACTTGCCAGAGAACCATGAACTGGAAAGTCAGATGAGGGTAAATGGTATCACAGAATCAGACCAGCTGGAGAGCAGGATCTGAAGTTAGATATTTATGACGTCTTTGGTCCGTTCCTAGTCCCACACAATTTGAAATGAAAATGCCAGGTCAGAAAAGATGATGTCTAGAGGGAGATTGACCTCAGTAAGACCAGCAGGCTCAAGTATGAAAGAAAAAAAGCCTATGTGAAGACTATTTTAGTGTTCATATGGATAAAATTAAATCAGTTAGATGACAATAATTGTTTCTGTATTTGTTAGAGATTTACATAGCGGCTCAGATGCTTTTACTTATGCTTATGTTCCCAGGCACTTGTGTCGAGACGCTGTCACCAGTCCTTCCTGTACTCTCTGACTGTTCAATCCCAAGTCTATGTATCTCCATGAGAGTCACTCCTGAGCTCCAGTTTTAGTATCTTCCTGAATATTTCCAGTAGAAATATCTGCAGCTCCTAAATTAATATTCATTCAAATGGGTTTAGCTGCCTTTGTTCACTTTTAATCTACCAGTTGGGCTTCTGGATCCCCCTGCATCCTCATGTTATCCATTTAAGAAGTCTGCTCCCACCTGGCCCAGTTATCCCTTCGTCTGTAGCTGAAGGGGCACTGACTACTCTCTTGAACACCAGGCAGAGGAGGATGCACCACATCTAGCACATCAAAAAACAAACTGCATGTGAAGACCAGTGGTGTGCAGGTGTGTGTAACAGCCTTTGCAGGGAAGGCCACTGCAGACAGCCTCATTGCTCTGCTTGTTCTCTCCGTCGGTACCTGGCAGTCCAATGGATCTCTTTTGCAAGTTTTGACACCCAATCCTTCAAAGCACTACTCTGTCACTATTCAAAACTACGTCCATACTGCCAAATAAGATGAGGCTGAGGACTGCTGTTGGTAGCACAAACCAAAAAGGCCTGGCCTGACAGTGTCCACACTATATCCTGGCCTTAGGCAAACTCTGGACCTGAAGTGAAATGATGCAAAGCCACCAAGAGCTATTTTTCACAGCATCAAGTTGAGATTATAATTGCCTATGGTTTATAGCATGGCAGCACGCAAGGATGTAGGCACGTTCAAACAAAGGGACCCAAACCTGATGCAACCTTGTCCAAAATCCTGCCGGGGAATGGTCCCTTTCACATGCTGCTGTTCCGACCCATGCCAGGGCATTTTGTCTGTCAGCATGAGTTGGCACTGACCAAATCCATGGCAGAGACCGTGTGAACAGTGATGTGACTGAGCCAGCCCTGCTTTATTTACTAGCACGGATGTAATCCCTTGCTGCCACCTGGCCCAAAAAGGCTTCAGAAGGAGGGTGCTGGTTGTGGATGACAGTTCTGAGCAAGGCAAGATGCCCAGTTCCGCCCCGCTTCTTCCTGGCATAATCATGGGGAGGCAGAATGCAGGGGTGTTAAAAAACTTCTCCCACCCAGACCCAAAGCCCAGATAGCCTCCACCATGCCTTGAACCATGGATCATTTAGCCCACAATTTCATTGACCAATAATAAGAGTTACCTCAATCTCCTGGATTCTTTTGTATCTTGGAGAAGATGGAGAAGAAGCTATTTGTGCTTTTTGGATTGATCTTCTAGCTTCTGCTTCTAGTTTTGTTTCTGGACGTGGATGGTCATGAGCTCCTTTGGACTTTAGAAAGGAATTATGACATAATAAAGCTAGAAACAACCTTGTTATTAATCTCAAGAGAGCAAAATTTGTAGCCCAGGCCAAAACCACGCATATGGCCTGAATTAATGCTTTGTATTTAATAAGACATTTAAACTCAAGTAACAAACATATCTCAGATGAAGTGTGATGGGGTAGAAATTCTCTGAAATTTTAAAACCGGTCCACCATGTTTATGGCTAGAGCACCAGCTGAAGCCACCAGATCTTCTGCACCCTGGCTACAGTGCCTCTGCAGTGATTTCCATTTTTCTCACACTTCAGACTTGTTTAGCAGAACTTGTACATAAGTGAAAGGCTGGAAACAATTTATGGTACCAAACTAGACCTGCAGCTGCCAGAAATAGTGCCTATTATTTAAACACTGGCATACACTGATTTCCAGATAGAAATTACATAAAATGCACAGATAGCATTTTCCATAGACAGTCCCTTTGTTACAACCCTTTCCTGCTCTTACAGGTGCCTTGGAGAAGAGGGTAAGGTAATACGGCATTTCTGACTTTTTGAGGATTCATTGGTTTGTGTGCATGAGCCAAAATGTTTCAAAATCAACAGATTTTCATGAGAGGCTCAATGAAAAATATAGCATGCTGTAAAATCATAGTAGCACAGGCTAATTTAGGTTGGAAGGGATCTCTGGAGGTTTAGCTCAGCTTCCTGCTTAGAGGGACTAACTTCAGAGTTAGTTTCTTAGGACCTTGCCCACTCATTGTGAAAATTATTCTCCTCACAGTCATTTGACCTTGTTATATGTAATAACCATTATTTGTTGGAATAACAAATATCCTTAATCTTAAAAAATAGTCTTTAAAATTAACTTGCATACTGTATGGTAATTTTATACCAACCTGAAAAAATATGAATTGGCCTTCATGCCTCCAGAAGTTGGTAACTGGGTAACCACCATGGCCTCGGCAGGAAAGGAGCCGCAGGGGTCCACTGCAGTTTGGACAGCATTTCCCTGGAGCAAAGATGATGGGAAATGTTTTCTATACAACACTGATTGGATGAATCCCACATGATGCAATGGCTCATTGATGGTACTGGATTGCCATTTCTGGTCTGGGTCTCAGAAACAGCAGTGAGAAAAACTATGCAATAAGCTTTTATCAGATATAAGCAAAAATGAATATAAGAAAAGTAAAAGCTTCTTTCTGTTCCATTATTAAATATAAATGGCAAGATTTATTTCTATTATAGCTTTATTATAATTTCTTATCATGGTCAGTTTTAATTGTATGTAGTGTTTGGAACAACATATGTGTTCTTGCATCATTTTTGTGGGGAACATCATTCTGACTTCAGTGAGTGCTTGAGTAATATCTTTCTTCAGCCCAAGTGTTCACCAGATAAAGAAATCAGTATGTGGTAGCTCTACTGAGTAATCAATAATTGCTTGGAATAATCTTATTAAAAATATGCAGGCAGCTTGTTCTCTATTTGCTTTGTCTTGCTCTGGTAACATGATTGTAAGGCCTGTTTTCCAGTTATCATAGTCTATAAGTAAATTTTTTTCCTGCAAGACTTGCCTCCTGAGTTAGTCTTAGGCCCATGCAATAGTGAAGCCAATGCTCCAGACAGCAGGAACAGCATAGCAGGGAGCTGCTGCACTGCACAGCTTTCTTAGTAGCCTCACTCATCCTGAGAAGACTGGGATCCAATCCCTAACCATCAGAAACAGATTAGAAAAAAAAGAAAAAAAATAGACAAACCAAAAACCCAGCAAAAAGTCAAAAAATCCCCAGACAAACAAGAAAGCAGCTCCTCTCCCAGCAGTACGAAATGTAGAACGTGTTGTTCCAAAATCATTTCAATGTAAGGAATGGCAGCAGGAAGGTTGGAAGGATTCCTCTACCTTGGTTTCTTTTATGTTGTGTTCACTTTTGAGCTGCCATAGAATGAACAACTATGTTGATACTCACGCTGTTGTTTTTGCCTAGCTTTGTCACATATGGCTGGTCTTAGGTAGATCTTCCTCCCATCCAGGGTCGAGCAGTCGTTGCCGCAGACCACCACCCCAAGGCAGGACTTCTTTAAGATGCGAGAGTTGTGGTTGTTGGTGTTTCTCATTGCCCAGCTGCTGTGGTGCCTCTGAGCATTTTTATCCTCTGAGCTATAGATGTGTTTTACATAAGAATCTGGCCATTCTTGAAACCAGTCTATCTGTCTTACATCCTGTGGAGAGACCACAAACTACATTTTAGACCTGGTCCTCTGCTGAGTGTTCTCTAGCCTGGGTAACTCTAGCACCCTGGCATGTGATGCTGGTTGGTAAGAGGGAGCAGTGAAGAGAAGGTTGAAAAAACACAGCTCCCCATGGCTCTCTGTGATCCTCCAACTAGCAGGGAAGCCTGGCCACGATGTTGCTCTCACTCACCCATGGGGCCAGTTCAGTGCAGGACCTCCCCAAGAGAGGAAGGTGAGGCACCTTACAAGCAGCAGTCACCAGCTAACTAACTTCTGTTAGCTTTCATGGCAGAAATTGTGCTTTGCCTTTCAGTAGTGTTACACTGTATCATTTGGCTTGATTTGGCTCAGCTTGCTGCAAAAAGGGCAAACACTGAAGCAGACAGAATATATCCACATTTAGGGCATTAGGTCTTTAGTTCTGGACTTTGGTTAGTTTTGCCTTATCTGCCATGAAAGACTTCCATGGTGATTCTTCTGAAGTCTAAACCAAAGAAATCTCAGGTCCTGTTTAGTCTTTTTATCTTCCACCATAAAAAAAATGGCAAAGGAAATAATATAAGAAATCAGAAAATAAAACTCAATGAAAAGAAAAAAAAAAAAACACGAAACCCAACCAACCAACCAACCCCCCCCCCACCAAACAAACAGAAACACCAAAAAAAAAAAAAAAAAAACCCACACCCCAAAAAGCCACCAAAAAAAAGAAAGGACCAAACACACATCAGCTCAGTGGGTACAGTCAACACAGTAGAATGCAGTAAGCTGTAAAGCACTTAACATACCCACAGATGTTTTTGAGGGAAAAGGTACAAAACCTCGGTAGGAATTTCCTTGAAATTCCTGATCCTAGTCATGAAGAGCCATTACAGCAGCAAGAAACATCAACTCCTGTGCTCCCCCAGGGATCATCAGGTAGTGTAGGGAAGGGTGTGGAGGCAGCCTTCTGGCTGATATGCAGGTGAAGGTGACCTTGAAGTGGAGGACAGGGAAGAAGGCAGCCTGAGACTTGGAGGCCATGGGTGAACAGCAGTGGCATAGTAGGGAAGAAACTGGAATCAGGTAAGAAGACAGGGCCGGGAGGTGAAAGGCAGAGCTGGATACTGAAGGACCACAGCAGGAAGAATCTGGCAGATATACTGAGTTGAGAGAGAGAGATGATGTTGGCAGGCACAGTGATGTGGTTTTTTTTAGTAGAGAGCAGCCTGGTTGAACTTTTTAGATAAGAGGACTAGAGAAGGACTGACAGAGGGAGAGATCCTCTCAGCAAACACAAAGCAAGCTTTTCCTGGGTGCTCAGGAAAGGAGCGTTGCCTCTGTGTGGAAAGCCAATCTGCATGCCTGGAGCCAGATACGCAGCAAGATTGGGCACCTGGAGTTGCAAGATAATTGTGCTGTGCTTAGTTCTCATAAACCACTACCCAAGGCAAAAAAGCAAGTCCTGGACATCTCTAATTGAGCACTGGCAGCTTTCTCTGCACCTCATCCACCAGTGGACTAGAAAGGCAATGTACCTGCACCACTGCTAATTTTCATGTATCAGCAGCTCTTTCAATAATACTTCTAAGAAAAAATACATAGAAACTTCAATATTTGCTCAATAATTTCTATATTTTCAGTCCCACACCTTGTGGTGGCAAAGAGGCATAGATAACCAAGAAAGCATTGAAGATCTGCACTGGAGATGACTGGTCAGAAGAACTGAATAAATTTCTAGGACACAGACACATACCTGGGGAAGTTTGATGTCATTGATATCCCAACTTGTAATTTCTCCAGCAGGGTCCTCCTGCTCCATAACATCGTCTGCACTTTGCAGCATTTTTGAGTCCCTTTCCAAAGTTAGTGAGAAAGTTTCTCCTGGCTGCTTTTGAAGTTGACTGGCTGGCTGCACTCTCAAGCGGGTAACAACCAGGAAGCTGTTTCCTGAGGCTGAATGATAGAGAGGCTGCTCATTAAAGATAAAAATCAGTGTTCTTCTGCCAGAAAAACTTGTTCCATTAAAGGTTTTGCAAGCTGGTAATGCAATGGAAAATATAGCTTAGATGTTAGCTTGTGATGTTACAGACATTGTTAACAGCAAGCAAGTCGTGACTTTGTCATCTGTTTTGTTTTGCTCTGTCTCCTCTCATACCAAGTTTATAGTCATGTAACTCTGCTCGTGGGCTCTTTGAACATCTGATCCAACTCTGGCTCAGTATTTCCAGGGTGAGATCAACTGAGCAGCTCAGCAGCTGCTAAGGAGTCGCTGCTTACCCATTGTATATTTCAAACACTGCACAAAGGTGAGCAACGAGAGGGGACTGCTACATCATTTCAGATGAAATGGTGCTCAACCATTTCAAATATTGTTGGCATCTCTAAGAGCTTACTCATTGCATGAGGGAAGTGTAGAAAAGGAGGTTGGGCTACCTGCATTTTCCTATCTCAGCAGAAGACTGAAGCACACACACCCCCCCCCCATCAAGGTATGTTTGTTGAGCCCAGCAGTTTTTGCCTGAAATCTTGTGAATCAGGTGATTGCTCCAAACTACAGTGGCAGCCAAGCTTAAGAGCATATCCTCAGGGATCCCACAAATGAAAAGGTTTTGGGGGTTGTTTCCTTTGGCAAGGAGAGAAAAGGTGAATCGGAAAACAAACAGGGCAGTTTTCTCTTTCTGAAAACTGGGAAAGCTTCAATGGTTTCATGAAGACCACTGATGTAATTTATGCCAGTTAAGGATTTGTTAAAGGCTACTGGGTAGTGGGAGAAGTAAAATCTACTTGTTGTGATTCTATTTCATATACTTTATTAGGCATGATTTATTTTATTGTTTTTTCTAGCTCTGCATATGCATGGCCCTTGGAAAGTGCCTTAGCCTTCTGGTCTTTAGTTTACCCATTTCTAAAAGACCTGTGATTTTCTCATACTATATTATGAAACCTAAAGGGAGAGTTTAGGCTCAGGCTGTGGTGAGGGGGCAGAAGGAAGGCTGCAGCAGAGCATCCCCCATGGAAAAAGGCCCCACAGAGGGATGCCTGATACTCAGCACCAGTGTGCTTAGGAATATGAAATGAGGCTGGTTCTTGGAGGGCAGCTAACCCACCACAGGTTCAAATGAGGTGGTAGACCAGAGGAGAAGGGAACATCACTGCTCAGAAATACAAGCAGCTGAAAAAAACATTAGGTCTTTCACATTGTGCCACATTGAAGATGGAGGTAGTAAAACTGTGACAAACAAAATATGAGCTGCATTGGAAAACTGAATTGAATTTAACAAACAAAGGACCTCTGACTATTGTGTGCTCTAAAACATGAAACAATTTGTTCTACAATTCAAAATGGTTGTCGCATTGCTTTTTAAATTACTTTTCAAAATGAGATGGCTTAGAAATGGATTTTTAATTTCATTCTTACTAGATAAAATGAAATATTTCTTCTTCTATTTTATATTAATAGAGATAGACCAATAATTAAATATTATCTAAAGATTAATGAAATATAGACAATTTCATAATAACACACACAAAAATGGAATTACAGAGAAGTATACATATATAGCTACTTGCAAGCAAAGGCTGAAATAGTAACAAAAACATTTGAGCAATAACTACAGGATGACATGGCATATTAAATTTCTGATTGTTATTTGTGTAGCTTTAATTATTACTAAATTCTCCCATTCTCCCAGCTTTATAAAATGTAAGGCCTGAAATATTTTTTCTTTATTCTCCTCTCTGGCACTGGAATGTGGTACAATTCACTCTGTTTGAAAAATGTTGAAAATAATCAAGTTCTTCTCCTGCTCTTTGGTTTATTTCGGTTTTCTTATACCTTGTAAATGCTCATCAATACAGAAGGTAAATAACAGGGTGTGGCAAGGTTCTTGTTTAGCCATAAACTATAGTAGTACCAATTCACAGACTATCATTGCTTTTTCACTTACAGTACTGTGCAAAAAAAAGCCAGTCCTTCCCAGAAAAGGAAAGGGCTAAGGGCACAGGAAATCCGTAAAAACTTGGATTGTTCAATCTAGAAAAGATGCACTTAACACAGGTATTATGAAAATCACCTAAAATACAGAAGAGTGTAGAGGAAACAGAGGGGTGCTTCTCATTTAACTAACTGCTCAAAATCCCAGGGGCACAGAGTTGAAAACAAGTGGCAAATTGAAAAGTGAAGCAAAGAAATACAGTTTTCATTCACTATATAATTAGTATCAGTTTGTCTAATGAAAGCTATTTCCTCTCCCTACAAGCCTTGTCCCACTTACTGCTTTAAACACTTGTGCCATGCATTACTACTAGCATTGCTTCAGTATGTCATGAAGGTTGAAAGAAGACTTAAAAAGAGCCAAAAAACATAGGAAAAATATTTGAAGATCAGCTATTGATTACTTATACCTGAAATCCATTTAGAAATGTATATTAAACCTCATATTACACGAGTTCTGGAAATTTTTAACTAGCAAGGATTAGGAAGGTTTCTTCCGTTTTCCTTAAAAGTATTTGATGTTGGCCACTTAGGAAAACAATGATGAATTTTAAAAAGAGTTTATGTATATTAACTATTTACATGAGCCTACAGGTTAAATGAATTCAATATAATCTTCAATCTCTTATTTGGAAGGACAGTCTTAGATACCATGACCACACACAGACATCAGGAGTTCTTTAGCAGTCACAAGAGATCAAGGACTGGAAAAAGCCCTGGAGCCCTAAAAAGCTTCTTGAATTCTTGCTCAAGCACTGTGCAGCCCTGCAGAGCATTGCCTGGGGAAAGCAACTGCTGCTGCAGAGGCTGTCCACTGCTGTCTTTGGCTGAAGGACAGTAGCTGGTGTCAGGACCGTGTGGATACAGGCTATTACAGAGCAGTCACCTGATCAGGCTCCTTTCTTGTATTGTTTTACCACCACACAAAGAAGGTGCTTTTGTCAGTGCTCCTATCAGTCTTCCCTTTTCTTTCTTCGGTGTCATCTTTCAGTGATGACAAACTCTAACTGACCTCAGGTGCAGTGGGTGACCCTTTACATAGGCTGAGTTACCTGTGTTGCCATCGGAGTTTCACTGTGTTCCTTGTCTGTCTGTGCCTTGCCTTCAGCTGTGTGATTTTCCCTGATGCTGAAAGGTTCTCCCTGCTGATGAGCTCTCTTGCCTCTCCTCCACTGAAGGCACTGGCCTTTGCATATCTCTCATCCTTCTTTGGTCCCCCTTTTATTACTGCAGAGTTTCACAGGGCTGCACCACAAGAACCAAGGAACATGCATGTTTGGATGACGTCTACTACACCAAGGTGCTACTGATACTCATTGTGGAATATTTCTCCAGATTTTTTTTTTCTTCTTTTTTTTCAAATATGTTCTATAGACTTAAAAATAGCAATTCTATCCTCCACTTCCGCCTTGATATTTGATCAACTATGGCAGCAGCATGAAGTAATATGATTAAATTCCAAAGTGCAGAGCATAAACTAACTACAACTAGACATGTCATTTACCATGAGAAGACAGTTTTGGCCTGTGCAAAAGTACACTGGGTGATGCTGCTCATTTTCTGGAGAAAAGTGTTTGTTCCCAGATGATCCTGATGTATCCTCAAGTTGTCTGCCTCTACATTAAACATAATATTTAATGCCTTTGCTGATTTGACCATTCAGTACCCAAAAGTGAAAACTACTCCCCTGTGGTCTGGCTCTTTGAAAGTAAGATGGATGTATCTTTAAATCCTTGGTTGTTTTTTTCTTGTCCTTTGTTTCTCTTTAATTCTTCTCTTGAAACTGGTCTTGTCAATGTCCTTCATATCAGAACCGGTTGTTCTCATACTTTTGTTCAGTTACCATATTTCTGGATCCTGGACTGCTTTGGGCAAGCAGTCAGTTGTAGGAAATGTA
The DNA here is from genome assembly GCF_027791375.1 of Indicator indicator. NCBI lineage: Eukaryota > Metazoa > Chordata > Aves > Piciformes > Indicatoridae > Indicator > Indicator indicator. Next base: position 17,348,290 of record NC_072018.1, read on the forward strand.
CTTCTTCTAGCTTTGCTGCATGAGTTACATTCACAGAACAGTTTTTAGTGACTTGTTTTTTTTTTTTTTAATTTATTTAAAAGTTTAATTTCCTACCCCTGTCCAGCTGTCCTCTTTGTAGACATGCTGTCTGAAATGACATACTCTGCAGGGTTCTCTGATGGTCACACTATATAAAACAGACACATCTACACCATAGATTAGAAACCAGATTATCCCAGAGTTCACCTCAGAGTAGAAACACTGATAAATGTCCTGGACTCTTTTTTTGGGTTTTTTTTGGCAAACTACAAATATGTAGTTTGCATCACTTTTGCCCTCATGGGGTTAGGTCACCTCGCAGTACAGACTCTCATGGTGGCTTTGTCAGAGTTCTTGGGAGTTACTGTGTATTATCTGCCTGTATGGCACAAAGATGCACATGCAGACCACTGTAACATCTTATTAAGGGGGTATTAAAATGTTATTGATGGCACAGTAATTTCTTGAGCTGCTTTAGCTCAACAACTTGCAATCATCTCAGGTTTTCCTCTGTGTCAATTAAACAATACAATGTTCAGCTGCAATATTCTAATTTTTTCTATTTATTTTCTTGTCTGTTTGCAGGACAGATGAATTAATGGCCGTGATTTGTCAGAGGTTCAGCCACAGGAGCATTATTTACACATACTTGTATCACATATAGTAACTATCTCTGCCAGGCCTCTTGGTCCCTTGAGGAAAATGATATTTGTACACTTGTGGATTAGCTTCCAAGCAGCATTCTCAGCTGATAGCCTGGCAGTGGTATGACTTGCTATTGAACAGAATAGTTTGAATAATCAATTAAGACTTTGTGTTTGTTTGTTTGTTTTGTCCATAGGACAGTGTTTTAGCACCAGATGTTGGGGAAATACCTTTTTCTGTTCAGCTGAAAGTTTTGGGGCCTGGCTCTTTTTAATCATCCGTTTGGGATGCTGGAATTTATGCAGATAGATCTCTCACTTTATTTCTCAGAAGCTCTTTATTAAAGCTGTGAGCTCTAATGCCATAGCAATGAAATCTAGTTTTCTTGATCTCTTTATTTTTTTAATCTTAAGATATCAGACGCTCTACAAAACATGTTATGTTCTAAGCAGCCTATTTACTTCCTGGGGTAAAATTCATGGTAGCTATTCCACAGAAGTAAAACCATCACGGAAACATCATAACTGCATTACAATTGGGATGTTGTGGTGGCCTCATGTCTGGATAAAAGTTTGGTTTAACTTGTGCATCTTGCTTACTGTATAAATTATCTTTCCTGTTATTTTTCACTAAAATCATAAATTCACATGCTTTATCTAAAATTATCAGTTTCTATGGATTACCTAAGATTTGACTTGGAATGGTTTTGGTCGGTCTTATGCCTAAAATTTACAATCTCTTAGTGGCAGTATTATAATTTAATGTGTAAATTAGTTTAGTTTATGGCCATCATGCTTTCTTACTTCGATAGTTTTCAAAGCCTACATGAGTGCATTCACTCATGTAACCTCTTGATCTGACATTCAGTTCCTCTTTTCACCTTTGCATCTGCTGCAATTCCATTTAATGTTGTTCTGCCTGGCACGAACATCACATGCATGCAAAATCTCTTTTCATGGATTGATGCTTGCCTATTGAATGTGGTGCTTTTCTTTTCCTTGCAGTTCTGTAGTTTTTCCCTTTTGTGATTTAAAGAATGGGCAATTGCTGAATTAGTTGTCTTTCACATCCATCTGCTTCAGAGTGGGAATTTGATATGTCACTATGATTATTGTTTTCCTTGTTCCCTCTCTGTTGTTGCAATGTGCATTCTCACGTTCGTGTTGTAGGAACTGACTAATTTTTGGTATCTTTGACAACGTTCTCTGCTTCTTTTCAGGGTCAAGTGAAGTATCGTATCTACTGAATCCCTCCTCAGCTGTAGGTAGTTCCAAAATAACTTTGTAGAAGTTAATCATGTCATAACTCTGGAATAGCCACTGTTTCTGGTATAATCAGCTCTTGTTGTGATCCTAGGTACACACCGTATCCCACTTTCTGCGGACTACATCATCTCACAGACTCAAGTCTTCAGGTAGAATTACAAAGCTTTAACTAATTTGGTCTACTACACATTCAAGAATGAGAGGAACTTTTCCATAGCTTGAGCAACTGAAAGAAGCACCTCATGGGAGAAACTGAGTTCAGGTTGCTTGCCTTACAATGGGGCACAGATTGCTTTACTCCTGAGAAAGCAGAAATACTCTTCCAGTTGGGCTGGCTATCCAAGGGATCAGTGGAAATTGTAACAGTGGCACAAGATCAGGTCTTTTACAGTTTGGGGAGTGACAGATTATGCCTGACTATATGTTTGATTCCTAGTCCTATTTCTGTTGCTCTTAGGAGAGAGGAATCCCAGCTATAAGGTGCAGCTTGGCATTCTGGTATAGCCTCCAGAGATGGTTTCTGTCACCCATTGGAATCGCTCAGCTCCCTCTGTGGCACTGACCTCATCTGAGCCAACCCAATAAAATCTGTTCCAATAGGCTGTATTGAAACATTTTCTTCTTGCCTTTCATAGCAGTCCCCAGCATCTATTTGTACAGGACCACAGCACAACTTGACAAAGGCCAGCTACTCTTCTGCTTTATGGGAGCCAGAAACAAGCCAAACCCAAACAGGCATGTTCACCTGCATGGGCAGTCCTGCCTCCACTGACAACTTGCCAATTAGTGCCTCTTTCTTTGTCAAAATTACAGCCAACATGTTCTTTTATCATTCTATGTCAATCTATCACATTACTGCATTTGTAAGCTTACCTCTTTCTCAAGATTGGAAGACATCCAACGTGACCTGGACAGGCTGTGACCTGTGCATCCATCCAACGTGACCTGGATAGGCTGGAGAGTTGGGTGCATGCAAACCTCATGAAGTTTAACAAGGACAAGTGCAAGGTCCTACATCTGAGGAGAAATAACAACAGGCACCAGTACAGGTTAGGGGCTGCCCTGCTGGAAAGCAGCTCCACAGAGAAAGACCTTGGAGTGCTGGTGGACAGCAAGTTCTCCATGGAACAACAATGTGCTCTTGTGGCCAAGAGAGCCAATGGTATCCTGGGATGTATCAAGAAAGGTGTGTCCAGCAGGTCTAGGGAAGTTCTTCTACCTCTCTACTCTGCCCTGGTGAGACCACACCTGGAATACTGTGTCCAGTTTTGGGCTCCCTAGTTCAAGAGAGACAGAGAACTCCTGGAGAGAATCCAATGGAGAGCCACGAGAATGATTAGGGGAATTGAGCATCTCCCCTGTGAAGAGAGACTGAGAGCCCTGGGGCTATTTAGTCTTGAGAAGAGAAGACTGAGAGAGGATCTGGTCAATGTCTGTAAATATCTGAGGGGTGGGTGTCAAGTGGAGGGGGGCAGGCTCTTTTCAGTGGTTCACAGTGATAAGACAAGGAACAATGGGTTCAAACTTGAACATAGAAGATTTCACCTCAACATGAGGAGAAACTTCTTTACAGTGAGGGTGATGGAGCACTGGAACAGGCTGCCCATGGGGGTTGTGGAGTCTCCTTCTCTGGAGACTTTCAAAACCCACCTGGATGCATTCCTTTGTGACCTACCCTAAGTGATGCTGCTCCGGCAGGGGGGTTGGACCCAATGATCTCTTGAGGGCCCTTCCAACCTCTGATATACTGTGATACTGTGATTTGCCTGAAAAAAACCCATATTATGAGTTTTGCCTGTTTTGCTATCATATCACCAGGGGCAGGGTGCACAACTGAGTTTCTCAGGCTTCTGAGCTGGTGTCTGATCCCCCAGATATCCCCACAGGCAAGAGCACATCCCCAGGATTGCTTTTCTCCAGCAACGGCCTGTGCCCCTCTCCCTGTATTTCCTCCTGGCCCTCCCTGGTCCTAGCTGTGGTAGCCACTTTTCAGACCTTGTTTATCAGGCAACAGGGATTCATACTAGAACATCTGCAACTCTGACAAAATAATCCAATTGTGTAAGAGAACACCTTGTTCTCTAAAACTCCAGTGGACTCTATTGCAGCTAAAGTCCTCACATCCAAACAGGTGATGTTCTAAAAGTGACGACAGCAGCATTGTTCCCCATGTCACATTCCTTGCCCTTCTTTCTTCCCCCCCCCTCTCAGCTGTCTATCTCCCAGCTAAGTGGAGAGTGCACAATACAGTATCTATAATACCTACAGCTTTTCCAAATTGATTTTCCTTATAGAATAGGCAGCAAAACTAGTAGCCCAGGATGGCTGGTTTGGTCTTTAGCTCTGAGTCTGACTTCCCCTGTTTTGCCTTGGTGGAGTCACGTTTGCAGAATGCCTGATTACCTTATCAAGCACTCAGGCAACCTGAACCCCACGCTCACTGCAAGCTGGGTATGATCCTATAAAGCAATGCACTTGGTTAGGTACTGGAAGCTGTACACCTGCATTACCAGGTTGCTCTGCCAAGGTTATTTAGCTCTGCTGGCTGTATTTTTCTGTCTTGCACTACATCGTGACATGGAGAATTTCTTTCTGCCTTTCCATTCTGTTTGATGGCTGTCAGACCAGTCTTGCTATAGGAGTCTATGCACACAAGCAGAATAGTATTGACAAACCACTGCCCTCTCAGAAGATAGACCCTGCAATTGAAACTAAATACAGTACAGTTTTCAGCATATCTAATAACACGGTGCAGCAATTTTCTGGTAATCTGATGACATGCTCCAGTGACTGCCTATGTATCTGCTATCATGCTGCAGCACAAACCGCAGTGGAAGTTTAAGAACTATCACTGGTTTTCCTTACACCTTGTGCTCCCAACCGGCACAGAAGGACAAGCCTGTCTTTCCTTTTCTCTGCACTTTCACTTGTCCGTTTGTCCTTCATGAAGATGAATGCCAAATGCTTTTTCTGCTCTTGCTGAACTAAAAGCCTCCAGAGTGTAGCTGTGACAGCACCATGTAGTGCTGTCTTGGTCCTATAATCTCGGGACTTGCCATTGACAAGAAAAGCAGAGCCCAAGAGCAGAAAATATGGCACAGTGTGCACTGAAAAAACACGAGTTGTTGGCTGTCCTGAAACCCCAGACCTTGACACCATTTCCTCTCTGTGGAACCAGCAAGAGCAGGAAGAGAAGAAATGAAGAGCAACAGCAGACAGGGAACTCACGGGTTTGGGCAGAAGCCTGCAGGGACACACAGAGCCTGTGCTCTGCAGGAGCTCCTGCTGACTGTGTGGTGTTATTTATACATTAACCTTACGGAAACAATGCACCTGTAGTGCTGTACAGCTCACTTCAAAGCACTGAGGCCAGAGGAATGTTACTGCTGCTCTCTGAATGACCTTTTTTTTCTAGCTGCATTTTATCTAGTTGTTTCTTTGGGGATAGGCCAACTTTGTGGCAAAAAAAGCTTTTTTAATTTTGTTGATACACAAGAGAAAATAGCTTTTAACACCACTATTCCCACCCCTCCCCTTGAATAACTTCAAGGCTGCTAAGCAGAAGTTCTTGCAAAATGAGAAAGAGAAAGTCAGATTGTTTTTGTCTACTCCTTCCACAGGATATGCAAGACTCCAATTCACCTTGACAAAGGCAGCAAATTGATCTGGAAAGTTCCATATGAGGAACTACATCTTCAGGAGTGCAGCTAAAATAGTGGTGTCCTAGTGCCTCTAAATGGCAACAGTTTCCACACCTTCCAGAACCAGGCTGCCTGAACCCTGGTCAGACACAAATTCCTGCTACACCCTCCTCACCAGGTGAGCCCTCTCTCCTTTCCACATAGATTGACTATGGTTTGGTCCTCTGACTTTGCAAATAATGATTTCCGTCCTTAGCTTCTGTTCACCCACTTCATTTTGCTGATCCTCTTCTTCATCATTTAAAATGTAAAATACTTTAAATATCTGAGTTTTAAATAGGTACAAGCAAGAGACGCTCTTACAAATTCCTTTGCACATGAAGATGATATTTTCTAATCTTGCTGCTACTGTGCATGTCTGGGACACATAAGATTTCTAACATGTGTTGTCCCTCAAGACAACTGAGTAACTAAAATTAATCCCTAGAAAGTTTTGTACAGAAAAAGAGGAATGGAACATCAAGGAAAAGGGATGTCTACTGGCATTAAGACCTTGTCCTGCAGCCTTTCGGAGGGACATGTGGAAAGTGATGATTGGGACTGAGTATGAGGCCTTTAGCAAGTAACCATCCCAGAGGTGGAGCCTGCTGTTACCAGGCTTTGCTCTCCAAGCCTTTTATTTTTTAGCCATAGAGCTCACTTATTTGTACATAAAGGACTTGTACAAAGGGACTTTTCAGCCATGACTATAGTAACCACTACAACATCTGTATGTCACATAATGAGAAGAAAAAAAAAAGAGCAGAAACATTAAACTACTTGGAATGCAAAGTTTAAGTGGATACTCATTCAGGGAAAGCTGCCTCTTTGACTCCCATCCAGCAAACTTCAAAAGAAAAAAAAAATGTTGAATGAGTTATCCCTTTCAGAGCAAACATCTTCTTAGGGACAATAATCAAGAAAATGGACAGATTTGCCATAAACATCTATCATTAAGATCATACCCACCTTGCTATGCAACACGGAGGGAAAACAGGACATGATGGGAAAGGGCTTTGCATAGGCCCCTTTTCTGTCACTTATGAAGAAACCTCACAAGATAAAAATTACTTCAACCACCTTTGAGCCCCTCCTTTGCTAAACAGGTTCAGTAAAATGTTGTGTGGCAGTTAGCTGTTGGCTTCAGTTTCTCTGCTTTCCTTTCTTCCTGTATACTGGCCCTTTGTTAGCATGCAAACCAGAGGTTTGTTGTAACCTACAGATAGCAGAAGGCTTGGCCTGATTTTCAAGATCTTGAGAAATCCACAGTTTCCACAGAGAGAGCACAGAGGGGCCCACGGTGTTGCAGATGCTCCAGCATAACTTCAGGAATCACCGTACCACCTGAGCTGTGCAGAGGGCAAATTCCCATTTGAATCAAGAAGGAACTGGAAGCAGCAATGCCTAAGCACAGGCCTGAAAGAGATTTAAGGTGCTCAGTTGTTCTGGGGGCAGACAGTATCTGCTTGTTTTGGGTATTACCAGTTGCTGTTTTCTTGTGATGTGCCCATATATTTAGCACAGCTACATGAAATTTTTAAAACGTCCCAAAATCCTGAAAGTTGGGAGTAAACCACTTTGAAAGTCACCTAAACCCACAGACTGAATGAATTGCTTCTTTTTGCCCCAAGCTGTATGCAGTTTGTGCCCAAATGGCCAAAACTTTTCCAGTTTTGCCTTAGGATGGACTTTCTTTTTTTTTTTTAGGGAAATAAAAAGCAGGCACCTATGTTATGAAAGATCTGAACAATTACACTGGAAAGTAAACTTACACAGCTAAAATATGTTTTATATTTTTCAGCTGGTGCTCTAAAATGATTTTGAAATCTCAGCTTGCTAACTATTTTCAGAGAGCTGAAATGAGCTGTGCATGCTGAGATCATTAACAAGACCAAGAAAGATGTATTCTGTTCAGTTTCCCATCTATTAGATTACTCTGCCTCTCCAGAGGAAGCCTCTGGCTGCTTCTTAAGGTCATTTCACTACAATAAATGATCTCTCTAGCTGGAAATGTTGGAGAAACTTTCCATGCCTCAGCGTTGATGTATCAGTGAGTCACTTTAATCCCTGCACTCGAGGGTGAGAACGCACCACACCCAACCTGCCTGCTGCCCTGTCCATTGTGTTTTCTTTGTCCTCCTTCACGCTCTTTTACTTTCCTAACAGGATTATACCATGCAGATCTGTGTTTTTTTACAATCTGTGGAGAGAATAAGAATAGAGACACCCCCACCCCCCCCCCAAAAAAAAAAAAAAAAAAAAAAGAGAGAGAGAAATAAAACTTCACCAAGCAGGACACAGCCTCTGTACTCCTGGGAATCTTTGGCTTTGACAACTGTAGGCAGTTACGGGAAGGACTCAGTAATGTTCTTGCAGGTCCTTGACAAGAGCAGGAGGACAAAGTGTCCTGGGAGAAGAACAAAGGTCTCTTCCGCACCACTTGAAGCTCAGAGTGTGCAAGTATTGACAGCAAGGACATTGAAGGCATAGCAGCTTAAGAGTAGATGACATGCATGGTTTGACATGCCATGTAAGCAGTAATGGAAGGAACAGCAGGTCCCATCAGCCATGATTCTGTCAGGGAGGTGAGGTAGCATCTCCAAACTTCAATCCAGCAGAGGGTAGATGAAAACCATCAATGTATCTTTAATAAAGGCCTTTATTTCCCTTGACAGGAGATAGCAGGATGTCCTCTTAGTGCAATAAATTAAAAAAAACACCCTGCAAGTTCTAGGCAATATTTTCTCTCCTCACCTCTAAGTATGCTAGCCCCTTCCAGCTTTGTTTTCTATATCTTTATAACTTGCTTTTCTTTAAAGCTCAGCTCTCTATCTGACTGAATCCTTGCAGAAGAGAGGTACAAGTAAGCATCACTCTGGCACTAATAGGGTAGTTCAGAAGCACTTGTTACAAACCAGGCAATTGTCACCTTTTTCTTCAATGCATTATAGCACAGGTGAGCTTTGATGTGATATCCCTGGGAGACAAAATGACTCTGAGTGGGTACTTCCTCACTTGTAAGCTGCAGAGTGCAGAATAAAGAATCAAAGGAGAAAACAGATTAAGTGCAGACTGAATCTTTGGTAAAATGTTAAGGTAGCTGAACAGAGAGAGGATGAAGAGTAAAGGACTTAGGCCATGAGGGTGAATCTTTCTAACAACAGGTACGTACAAATTTAGAACAGAACACCTCAAAATGAATACAGGGCTGCTTTTCCAAGAGGTTGAGTCTTATTTATTTGTTTACCTGTTGTTTAATAAGACAGAAGAAAACCAAGTTAATTTAGAAGTAACTGTGTAAGAAATGTGAAAGTCTGAGTGGTGGAGCCTGACAAGTAAAACACTTGAAACAAGTAGGTGCAAAGCATGAGCTATGGCCACCACATTTTCTTCATAGCATCTTTCCTGAGCTCCAAAAAAAAAAAAAGGTAAAAGCTATGCTGTGTCCAGGGGGGAAGATCCGGGGTAGAAACCTCAACAACTGCAGAATACTCACTTAGTCCAGTAAAAATCAAGCTCCTCACTCACCATGCAGTCACAGGAACCCACTCTTTCTGTACATTTTCATGTTTGCTCACAGGTGAGTCAGTCTGATCTACACAACTCTGAAGAGTCAGAGCAGGAAGGATGCTTTGTTCCGTAATACAGAGGAACTGCTGTCCTAGCATCACCCTTCCTGGTCCTCTTCCAAGACCAGACATTTTGTGTTTTGCTCACCCCATTTAATCTAGTATAAAGCACACTAAATACTGAATGCTATTAAACAATTACCAGCCATTTGTATGTGCTAGACAGCTGGTGATGCATTATGTTAATAACTATTACAGGTTAAGCTTTAATGTAAAAATACATTTGATTTGAGATTTGGGTTGAGTTTGCTAAGCTTGTTCTTTTTTCATTCCCTGCTTAAAAGCATACAGTTCCCTCTACCTATAAAATGCTCTGAAATACTCCTGGCTATCAGGATACACAGATCTGCACTCTGATCATTTAAATCAAAACAGCTCCTGTTTTCCCTGGAAAGCCACCACTCCCAAGGTCATTTGTGTAATCAAGGTCAGAAGCATCACAAAACCCATTACATAGAATATGCTTGTTTTAATCTCCTCTTCCTTCATGACTCCCGTTTCCACACTAGGAAAAGCTCTTGATTACAAAGTCTTTGCAGTGGTGAAATAGAGGGTAATATGCAATTTTAGTCTTATCTTTGTTATGCAAAATTAATTATACTCTGATCATCCCTACTACAAGGAGCTATGGTGCTGATGCTTCCAATATTAGACTAGAGCTCTGTTTACCTAATACCTTTCTCTCCAGTCCTCCTCTTTTAAAAAGGGCATAAACGTGGTCTTTTAGCAACATGCTGCAAGGAAAAAGCCTTTGGCTGCAAAATCTGTATCACAATGTAAATATTTACACGCCACCCTAAATGTATTAAATGGTGACATATTTGTCACTGCTGTCAGCTCCAGCTTTTTATGAAATCCTTTTGGTGGCACCATGCAGGCCAGCAGGCACCAGCCAGTCCCCAGCTGTCACCTCGCAGGTGCCACCAGGAGAGGGCACCGGTTTCTAGCACATCCCCATGGGTGCAAATCCCACCCCCTACGCCGGCTTTTGAATCCCGATGGTGCTCACCCTATTGACCAGGTCTCACAACCACCAACAATCTCCTTCTCAGCCAGCACAGCTGGCACCAGACCTGGGCTTAACCAAACTCAACTTTTGGAGGACTTGGTTTAAAATCTCAGTGCTTGCTTATATCAGAGAAACCATCTGTGTAAGAGACAAAAACCTCTCCTGATGCTGCTTAGAGCTGCTACGTCCATTTTTGAGGCCAGAAGGCCAAATGTACCATAGTTGAGTTTGGGGGGGGGGTTTGTTTGGTTGCTTGCTTTGGGGCAAGGTGGGATGGGTGGGGTTTGGTCTTGAGAGGTTTAGGGGGTGTTACTTGGTTGTTTTGGGGGCTGATCTTTGCTTCTACTTCCTAAATTCTCACATTGACTATCATTTTTTCCTAAAAGTGCTCTGGCCAGCTGGAGCCAGGTAGTTGGCCCCACACTTTTGGAGACTTCTGAAAACCTTGTATCTCGCTTCTTTTTGAACAAAGGAGAGCTAGTTGTTCATCATTCTGATTCTGCAAATGAACTTTGGGTAAATACTGCATATTGAAAACATGTTGACAAACCACACTGCGCATCCATCACTAAATGGGCTGGTCTGGTTTCAGGAGTGTGTCCCTCCCCCTTTCAAAACCTCCTCCTGCAGCTGTCTAACAGCCAGAACGAGCAGCAATTCTTCCCATTCACTTAGTGTAGAAACCAGCATCAGATGTAAAGACAACTCCTTAGCTCTTTAACTCCTGAGGACAGAAGGGTCTTTTTCATGATGATTTGAATAAAATCTGCACAAATAACTTTAAAAAGGAAACAAAGCTGACAACAGTTAGCTGATAATGGTTATGCCATCTGTATGCATGGCAGGTATTTCCTGGTCTTTTCGGCAAACTCATCACTATTCTACTGAGCAAAAGTGCATTTGCATCAAAGATGTCTCAAATCCCTAGGAGCTCAGCACACCAAGAGCTGCTCATCTCTCTCCCAATCTCGAGCACTGTGGGTAGCAGAGCAAATTAATAAGTTAATCGAAGATCTTCATAAGATCCTTTCTAAAGGTACAGAAACGTGTTAGAGACTTAGGTCTAGAAAGGCCAGCACCAAGATCCTAATGACTTTAAAGGGAGGAGGGTACATAAGTGACTGCATGGGCTACAGATTTCTTTAAATAAAACCTCACATTTCTGCTGTGTGAGCTGAGATTCTCATTCCCTACAACAGCTAGTAAAACTGAATTAGTAGCATTTAACAAATATTTGGCTACTAGTGACAAACAGATGAAGACATGCTTCCCACTTGCTAAGTGGGATGAACCACTGTAAGTCTCAGCAACTACACAAACACCACAACACCTTTCTTCAGTATGTGCAGAAAATATGTCACATGGTTTCACTTCTAATACTTTGATGAGGTAATTTATGACCACATAGCACCCCCAGGCCTGGCTAATCCCAGAGGGAATGCTGTAAATTTCCACTAAGACAAGCATAAAGCAGTAACAGTGCAATGTGGGCCATAGGGGTTGTGCATTCCCCACTATAGCAGCGCAGGAGCAGCAAATGCACAGGCGGAGACAACTCATATAGGATTGCATTTTTACATCAACAGAGTCAGTGCCCCTAAAGTTTTACCTGTTCCCAAAGCAAATGCAACCAGAATGATTTTGCATTTCTTGCTGTCATACAGCAGATCATCCCTGTTTGAAAAGCCACAACTACAGCTGCCTGTGAAGGATGTGAGGCAACTCCTCTCACAAGGAAATTCACACAGACTCAAACAGAATTATTGAGGCTGGAACAGACCTCTGAGCTCATCAAGTCCAGCCTATGACCTAACATTACCACACTGACTAGACCATGTCACTAAGCACCACATCCAATCTTCCTTAAACACCTCCAGGGACGACAACTCCACCACCTCCCTGGGCAGCCCATTCCAGTGTCTAATTATCCTTTCCATGAGGAAGTGCTGCCTAACATCCAATTTAAATTAAGGACCTTTCTGCTAACCATGGACTTCTTCCACACATGGTGCCACTGTGGTACCTTCCCTCAGCATACCTTCCCTCCACTGACTTTTAAAAACTTTCCAGGAATTATGGGCCAGATTTCTGGAAAAGGTGTTGCTTTAATACAAATTACAGGAGGAAACAAGGGTGGGGGAGGGGGGCGGCAGGAAGGCAATTGCTTCTCTCCAGGGAGTTTTCCCAGACTGCAAGAGCTCCAGCTGTACCAAGGGCCAAGTTCCCTCAGGTTATGCTTTCCAGTTCCATGGTACCTTGCAGGCATTGATAGATCTTCCTTACAATTGAGGAAGCTACCTTCTGCCCAAACTGCTGGATCTGTAAGAAGAAATAGATCCTTGGTGGGGTAGGTGACCTTGGCCAGCTGCCAGAAGTTTACCCAGCCCCTCTCTACCCCTCAACATGATTGGGGTGAATGAGATGAAAAGCTTGTCAACTGACACAAAGACAGGGAGCTCACGGGCAAAACAGATTTGGGGAAAAACAATTTAACTTATTAACAAATAAAATAGAATTGAATGGTGAGAAACAAATAAAAACTTAAAATACCTCCTTCCTACTAATTTCTTCCAAGGCTCAGCTTCACTCCTTCATTCCCAACTCCTCTGCCTCCTCTCTGCTCCAAATGGGTTTGTGTGTGGGTGTACCTAGTCCATAACAGCTCCTCTCTGCCACATCTTCTGCCTCATGCTCCAGTGTGGGTCCTTCCCACCACTGGAGTGGTGGGATATTCCTTCAGGATAAATTTGCTCCAGCATGAGCTGCTGTTTCTTCAGGGCATGTCTGCTTGGCCCACCATGTGGTCCTCCACATGCTGTGGTCTGGGTATCTGCTCTGGTCCTCTCTGCAGGCTGCAAGAGAATCTGCTCCAGAGTCCAGAGTACCTCCTTCCCTCCTTTCATCTTGATATCTGGAGGGTTGTTTCTCATGCTTCTGTCCTCACTCTTCTCTCTGCTAGGCAGTGTTTTTCTTAAATACTTTCACAGCGGCACCAACAGCTGTTTTTTGCCAGAATGCAGAAGAGGACACAAGGAGTCCCATCCCCTGGTGTTGTGTGCTTTAAAAGTAGCCAGTATCCTGTCTTCAGGCAATCCCCCAGACTGCCATGCTACTCTTACAAGAAAACTGCTTCAGAGCCATATTCCACTTACAAAGGCCTTCTTTCAATTTCTAGCTTATGTTTACTCTTGTTTTGTGTCAGTTTGTTACCCTTCGTGCTGTCTACTGTCACAATGTCCATGTAAGCTGCAAGTACATTCCTTCTCAACCTTGGTCTTGCTACACTCTCATCATGCAAGTCCTTATTTTCTTGACCATCCAAGTAACTCTTCTGTATGGCCGATCTTTTAGAATGTTTTCTTCAGAGCAGGTGACTATAGTGAGAGAAAAAATGTGCACCCATCAAAAAGAAGCCCCATCAGAGCCTCACCCTCCAACTCTAGCACATTCCTCTATTTTTACAAAACCCAGACTGATTAACAAATAAGGATTCTTTTCCCCCACTCTCCTTTCGTAGTAGGAGCTCTAAGTTGTTGAACATAGGATTCTTGAATACCTTTCTTTGTCTTTGGTCATTTCCAACTAAACTCCCACAGAATTCACTGAAACTCTGTTAGTGGTCTCTAAGGGGTATTTACACTAATCCCATCTCTTTTACTCCAGCCATTAAGGTCATCTGTTTGTTGCTGTAGGATATCTGAGATTCAAAGAATCATAGAATACCAGGTTGAAAGTGATCTCAAAAATCATCTGCTCCAACCTTCCTTGGCAAAAGCATAGTCTGGACAAGATGGCCCTGTCTAGCTGAATCTTGAAAGTGTTCAGTGTTGGGAACTCCACTGCTTCCCTGGGGAGATGATCCCAACATCTGATTGTTGTCATTGTGAAAAGTTTCCCTCGTGTCCAATTGGAATCTACTCAGGGTAACTTGTACCCATTATCCCTCCTCTTTCCCATGTGACTCCTTGTAGCTGCCCTTTAAACATTAGAACATGGTGATAAGGCCCCTCCTAAGCCTTCTTTTCTTGAGGCTGAACAAACAGAATTCTTTAGTCACATGACAGCCTTCCCAGTCCCTCAACAGCCTTCTCTGGACTCTCTCCAGCCTGTTCACACAGTGCCTGACATGCACTGAGTGTGAAAATTAATTCTTCTGCTGCCCTTCACACCCTCTAGTTTAGGTAAGTATTTGCAAGGTTAAAAATAGTATCTATTGCGGATGGATGGAAGGTGGATTTCCTTTGTCTACACAGTACTTCTTATTAAACAGCAACATGGGTAAGCCAGGTGTGATCACTTCCAGAAAAGCTGTTACATTTTATTCCATTTTCTGTTTACTTTCTTGTACTCAGCCATTCTTCCCACTTATTCTTGAACCTTGCACTACACTGAAATCAGACTATCAAGCCTACCAGTTGCCAGGTGCCACTCTCTACATTCTTCCTACAGAAAATACAGCATCTACACCTGTGGCAGTTCAGGCTGGGTGCCTCCTGTTGCTGCCACATAAGCTACACCTCTGGTGTCCCGAGCGTCCACCCAACAAGGTGGACACAGGAATCGGCGTATTTCTACCCATAAATCCTGCCCCCTATGAATCCATCTGCAAAGTCATTCTCTGCCTCTTTCTTCCCCCTCTGCTCCCATGGGAGATGCTCTCTCTTATCAGGTAATGCTGGGGGAGTATCTCAAGGCCTCCTAGGCCTGTCTAGGCCTAATGCCAGGAGGAGAATGGAGGGGGGGGCAGTCTCAGACCTGGCCAGCCTGAGACTAGCCTAGCAGTGGGAGGGGGAAGAAAGAGCCCTGGGGGTTTTGGGTATACCCTCAGGTGGGAGAAGGGAAGGATTGAGAAGCCTTTGGGTATTATGTGAGGGGCTCTGTACGCTTTGGGATGTTCTTGTCACTATGCTTTGTAGTGTTTTGTAGTTTCACCAACTGCTTTTCCATTTAAACTCTTCATCACTCTCCAGTCTGTTTGTGTGAGTGTCATTCTTTTGTCCCTCTCAGGGCAAGAGAGGATCTGTCTGGCCTCAAACCAGCACACCACCATATAGCCTCGAAACACAAGACATGTAATTCTTGTTCCTTCTTCTGCACATTCCAGCTTGACTGACTTCAATGCAACATACTTTTTTAACAGACCCTTTATTATTATTTTTCTCCCTTTCTATCTGAGATGTTTTTTAGCACCTTTGATTTAAAAACTAATGCCTCTGCTACTGCCATGTTATGGGAACCCCTGGGAACTCATCAAAATTCACTGTACTCATACTGAGAAACATACAGACCTTATTTTGTATATCCATCTTATATTAAATGAATTTAAAGTTGAAAATTGAATTTAAATTTACTTTTAAAATCAGTTCTTGCAACATCCTGATGACTACAAGTAGTCACTTTTGTTAGTTCAGTAATTCTTGGCAAGAGGGTAACAGTTGACAATGTAAGTTCATCTTCTGTATCAACATAACTCTCAGCAGCGTTTTTCTAACACGAGGTCTCAATCTATATTTTAATCACTCCTTGACTGCTTCAAGGCAACTCCCAGCAGCAGCCACAGTCAAAACGGGCCTCTGATTTTATTTAGACTTTTCTTCAGTGTCTAGTTTACTTTTACATCTCTTTTTTAAACAGCCTTTTAACAACTATACTCCAGTCTCATACAACACAAAAACATTTCTATCAGCTTAATGCCCCAAGACAGGTACCAAAGATCAAAGACAGAGGCAACCCACAGAACAGCTCTCCATTAGGTTTGGGGCTTTGGCAATTTTGGTGGCAGAAGTCCTGTCAGAAGTTCTAGCACTTTGCACACAATCAACCACAAAGATTTCCTGGATTTTCAGTATTGTTCTCTGCTCTGCTTTTCCACTGACATTTGACAACTCAGGATTCCCAGTGACTGAGTGACCCCAACCCCACGGGTGGCTTGCAAGTCCCTAACACAGATCATAGGGTCTTCACACCAGGCCTACCATAAGAAAAGCTATGTTCAGGGCATTTGAGATTACCTATACCATTCACACATTAATAAAACTAGTCACCTCTCTTTCCATCACTCAGGCTGTAAGGCCCAACTACAGGAAGGGATTCAATCAGCTCATGAGCTGCACAAGATCTTAACGGTTTGAAGCTCAGTCATTCATTCTTTGCAAATAGGTACTCAGCTGATTTTACATGAAAATTCTCCATGCTGTTGGCAGCAGTTGCTATTTTTTAATTTCTCCAGCCTTTACAAATCAAAAAGTCCTTTTAAAGGACTCTGCTAATAATCTTAAGCACCAACCACAGTCACATCATTTAGGAAAACTGCAGGTGATCAAGGCGTTGAGGCAATCAAAAGGCTGTTACTTGCCCCAGATCAGGTAATGTAATGGAAGACAAGCCAGGTAGATAGACCCGAGGCTCCTGCCTTAGTCCATCAGGCTGGCTGTCAATTATGGTGAAGTGATGTCTAATCTAGCCCCTACAGCTCTCAAGCACTTTTCAGTTGCTGCTGAGACTGTAGAAGAGTACCCAGGAACCACAACCTTCTACCTCCAGGTGTAAACTCTACAGATGCTATTTATCTTCCCACCACATCTCCTAGGGTTCATGTGGCAAATGATGATAAAGGCATCACATTTTGTCACTGTGTGCACTGACCTTGAAGGCTAGGTTTGGAGTGCAATAGCCCAGTCTCTGCTGGCTCCAGGTGGAAGGCCAGGTTGATGCTATGGCTTCTGCTTTCTACATAGTCCCTGCGGATTTGGCTTACCATCCAGAGAACTGCACCTTATGGAGCCTTGCTTAGAAAACAAAGTTAAAATTTGCAGATGTGGGAGACAAAACCATCTAGCGACCATCTCAGGCATTTGGAGCTCCTTCCCAGAAAACAGCAGTAACAGCATTAAACTTCTGAGCTTCCAACACAAAGTGCAAAGTCCATTTCCCTGCTCCAGGTTTCTCGTTTTCACAGTCTGCTACATAAGTAGTTCTGGATTTATTCAGTATATCACTGAATTATCTGAGCTTGTTGGAACAACACTGATTAAACACTCCAGTCTGAGTGGGCTCAGAAATGATCACTTAAGGGCAAGGCTAGTAATAAGGAAATTGTAAAAATGCTCCTATTCTGGAGAGAGGCATCATTCCCATTTTACAGACACAATATCTGAGGCAGAAAGTCCCTCTTGGCCATGTTAAGTTTTGCTCCCAGCACTTGGAGCTATTTGGGCTGCTCTGCATTCGGTGTGTCAGTAATCTCAGCAGGAGGTTTAATCCATCACATGGACAAGTACTTCTACAGCCAGGCAAGGAAACAGCATTTAGTAACTGCCAAAGATTTCTGTAAGAAATTTGTTACTGTATCTGTAGTACACTAAATTTCTCTGAATATCTGCAGCTATCTTTCCATCATGGCAACTCTTCCTTTGCCTGACAAGGGATTGGAGCAGTGCACTATATCTGTACAAACCCACCAGAATTCAGGCAGAGATCATCAAAAGTGTTTTAATGATTAAACCATGTCAAACATTAACAATGTAGGTATATTCAGATGAGCCAAGGGTTTATTTCTAGCACATTTAGACAGCCTATTTTGAACATTACAGCTGCTGTACTGAGCTATGTAAAGACCGCAAACCAGTACCTAGAAATGAAGATACACGCACAAGCTTTGATAATGTAAACATAACAGACACTGTTCTTCAAAACAAGGAATCAAAACCTACAAGGCTAGTAGGGGAACTTATGAATTCCCTAAAAGATGTGCAAAAATTTTAAAAATATTTAATTTTAAAAAATTAAACATGTTAAAACTGGCATTTATATAAATATCAAAAACCCAAATAGTTAAACTTCAGCAACAACCAGCAGAACATCTTGCACAATTTAAATTTTTTCAAAGCTTAATGAATAAAATATTCATAACCAAACTCCACCCTGACAGATACCAGAATACCAGCAACAGACATTGACTTTGCAACTGACTCCTCATATGTGCAAGGCAAGATTTTACAAGGAGGAGTAACTTTAACAAGCACTCAAATTAAACCTTGAGATCACAAGCCAAAACATGACTGATGATATACACAACTCACGCTATAGAAAGAGACATTTCCAGCACATTTCAGTAACATTAAAAAAAACCCAACCCAAAAACATTAGGTATGACTTACACTGTTTAATTTTGATGTTTGGGAAAAAAAACCAACATTTGTGTTAGGCACAGTTTCAAAATGAACAGATGCTACATGAAGAACAGTATGGATACCAACATAAATACAGACACCACCATCAGAACAGCATCTTTCTGTCTTTGTATTGAAATACTTGGATAGGTCACATACTGCAACAGTAGCTCCTAAGATATGGATATGGCTATGGTCATAACACTTGAAATTCTGCCAGTTTCCGTATTAAAAAAAAAAAAAAAAAAAAAAAAAAAAAATCACTCTTCATCTAGCATTTAAGCAATACCAGAAATAAGGAGGGGAGGAAAGAAAAAAAAAAAAAAAGAGAGAGAGAAAAAAATGGGTCCACCCTGTATATACCCTAAACCTTAGAGACAATATTTAAGTCTTCCTGGACTGTGTAAACGCCAATTAATTTGACATTAGTGACATACTTCAAATAAAAAAATACGATTTATTAAAAAGGTAAAATAACTTTTCCATCCAACTTTTATTGTTTAGTCAGTTAAAGCCAAATATACAAAACTAAATGTGCCATTTCCAATTTCACTGTATCACATAAGAGATATGTAACGTTGTGTTCCCCACATAGAACAGTAAAATGGTCAACAGATTCCTCTAAATGGCTTCTTTTATTAAAAAGTCAGTCAACTGAAAAGTTCAAACATACCCTAATTTTTAAACCAGTAAGAAGCTTTGGGCCCTGCTTTTAATTTAAGGCATGTGTGTTTATCTACTGAAACCAGCATTGTACAAATTACCTCTACAATCACATGCAGGTTCTAACAGTAAAAAAAAGAAAAAAAAGAAAAAAAAAAGAGGTTTAGATTACAGTGTTTTCAAATTGTGAATCATAACTCAGCACCTATCATATCGACTAGTAAGGCAACAGCAGTGTTGGATACTACAATAATACTCCCTTCCACAGTCTACAGCAGGGTCAGTGACAGCCCAGAATTATTTTTAAACTTTAACCTACTTTTATGTTCTGTATACAGTTTCTAGGGTGTTTGTACTGGTTAAGTCCTACATAAATCACACTATTCTAGGCAGGAATAGTTACAGTAGCCGTTAGAGTATTAGTGCACAACTCTTATTGTGCTTACAATCAGATGATTTTGTTGCTGGGGTTATCAAAATGGTTTTTCAGTTTGGTCTTCAATCCTTCCTTTGTTTCCTTTGTTTCACATTGTTCTCAAGGGAAGAAAAGCTGTTTGTGTACCCGTTCACAGTGGCTGTAGAGCCGTTCTGATACTCTTTCCTCCTTGAGGATGCCTTCTTGTTGTAAGTCTAAAATACACAGAAAGACACATGGTTTTGCTTAAATAGATACAAATAACTGCTTCCTCACAGTAACTCAAGAAACTCAAAAGTAAACTTGCTTCCATCATTTTAAAAGACCTGACAGTGGCAGAGTCTAACGAGCTCTACCACTTTTGTGTATGAGGCTATACTATGTCTTTCATTTGGATAGTGAAAGAGAATTAGTTCACTGGAAAAGAAAAAGGCTTGGTGGTACGATGGTAGCATTGGTGGTGTTATGTTAACAGCAAATATGAAACAAGGAAAGCAATTTTATGATCAGACTATGGCAGAAGAATATACTCAAAATGACAAGTGAGGAAGAAGGTTTGATGGACTGCAGGGGACTATCTTGAACAAAGTTGGAACAAGAAATGGGAAAACAAGAACAGTGAGGGAAGTTCAGAGACACATGTGAAAGCAATTTGCGCTAGTCAACATGGGAAGCAAAGCCTAACAGTATCAGGGAGGCTCAGGACCACAAAAAAAAAAAAAAAGATAGTAGAGCAAAAAAAATATGTGAATAAAGTCTTTGTCAAGGGGGGCTCAGTCATCGGGAAAGAGCATTTCCTAAAATGTGTTTGTGAAAGAAAGTGAAATGGTTACAAGATAAAATATGAGTAAAAATGATTCAGAACGCCAAGTAATGTTTGGACTATAGTATCACATATAATTAGCATGTTCATAGACAGCCAATGATAGGAACCACAGGTCTGATTTTAGGAAATGCCAAAAGATCAGATAGGGAAGCCTGCTATATTTCCCACTCATCAGACCCTAAATGCTCAAATCTTTCAGGAGAAGTTTAATATACCTAACAGATTTTGTTTGTTTGGGTGCAGCAGACTGTGTTGGTTTGGTTTTCTGAAGATGGGTACATCTTTGCACAGAGACTGACTATGACCTGCTCAGAACACATACCAAGTCTGGATCTGTTCAGACATAAAATCAAATTTTCTGGAAGCCCAACTCAAAACGCTAGTTTGCCATAAGGAAATACAAACAAGTGTCTGTGCAGGTGAGCCACAACCATGTTTCTCTATGCTGGGAGTTTGGGAAGTTTTCCCTTTCAAGAGCAGTAATGAATAATTATTTTAGGTACTTCACAGGTTCAGAAGCTGCTGTTTTATTTCACACTGGAAGACTGTTTCTTACGTACAGCTCTTCCTCTCCCTTAGCTGCAGTTAGAATTACATTAGTAAAGCACTTTTGTACTGCTGCTTACTGACATTCACCAATGGTTCTGAATTACACAGAGAAAACATCCAACAATTTGAAACTGGAGGGCAGACCAACAGCTATGCTGCTTTAAGAACACATGCATGTTACTGAAAGATAGCAAAAGGACATTTCAAGCACCACTTTCTGTAAATAGCTTTGCAGTGAGAAACAGCCATCAGAATGCTACACAGAGTCAATGAATATTTCTTTTACCTGAATGTAGAAATTTGTGAAGAGGATAATCAAAGAAATCATATAAGAAATCTGGAAATACAGCCACCCCTGAGGAAATGCACATGGCCAAACAACACCACAGCTGGTCTGGAAGATTGTCAGGACAAACTGAATCTGAGGAGAGAAAAAAAACAAGAGAAACAGAGCATAGAATGGAAGGAAGAAAAAGGCCATTAGCAACCAAAATTGTACAAGTTCATCTTCTCTGTCTTGCTAGCAGTATAAACCTGGGTTAGCAGATATTCAGGTTGTGGTATTTTGTTAAGTGTTTTTATTTGATTAATCTTGTCCCATTTCAGACCACTAGAGTATCTTATGTAGAATTGACTTATATATATACTAAGGAACAAAGACCACTTTCTCCCTAGTGAGAGCTCACTGGGGTTTGACTCTACCATCCTAAGATCGTAGATCTGGCACTTCACTGCTTCAGCTGCAAAAGATTTAGGATCACTGTTTCTATACATGGATCCTGCAATCCTCTCCCACAAGCAGGGACTGCCTGGCTCCAGTGGAAGAATCTTTGGGGTAAAGACTGAAGGGAAGCTGGTGGTGGGGTGTGTGTGTTGGAGTTTCATTATCTTCAATTATCTCTTTTGGGAAAACAGAGTTCAGATTTAAGTGCTGCAGAGGGTCTTAGGCAAAATTCATCCTTATGTGAAGGCTACCAGACCAGATTAGGGAATGTTTATTTAAAGAGGGAAAGACCGTTGTGTTCTGCTCTGCTATTTTGCTGCCCTAACAACTACACATGCAGAGCAGGCAGGGAAGTGAAAGCAGCTATGACAATAGCCAGGGGAACAATGAAGGCACCCAGACACTTGGACTCTGCAGCAGTCAGCCAACCAGGGTGAAGAACAGAGCCTAAATCTGTAAGGAGAAAAAAAAACAACCACAAGGCAACTCCTCCCTCCTGTTCCCCAATGATCCTTACTGCTTAGCCATCCTTCAGGAAGGAAGAGTGCTAAAAAGAAAACAAATGAGTTTGTGAATCAACACTCTGAATTGCTGGCAGCAAATGGTATTAATCATCACCAGTAAATGTTATTAAACCTATTCACAGCTCTGAGAGGGTGCCAAGGAAAAGGTGGTGACAGGAAGATAACAGAAAAGTCTGTCTCTAGGCTTCGGTTTCTCCACCTACAAAATGTGAGACAACATCCACGCACACTTCCTTGTGGTGTTCTGACATGTTATACACATGGAAACTTGGTTCTCATGCAGTATCACTACAGCATGTGCCATATTCCTTGATTTCATTGCTCTTTTCACCTCCAGTGCACAACACCAGAACTTCATCACTGTACACACAGGAAACAACAAAAATGGATACAAGGAGTCCAACAGAGAGTTACATGAGAGAAAAAATCTGCCCATTTAAGTGCAGAAGAAGACCAGAAATATTGAACAGTTTTTAATAAGCCATTTGCAACTGAATGCAAAAGTGAGACAGAAAAGCCATTGTCCTGCAGGACTAGAATAAAGGGCCTTGTTAGCCAGGGACTGCATTGCACGTGGGCTCTGATCTGTCATTTCAACATCAACCTGAGCAAGCATGGACTAGCACTGTGCTAGCTCAAGCAGGTTTGGAAGAAAAGCTTCTAGCTCCTCTCTGGCTAGTGGAAATCACAGTGTCACAATTCCCAAATACATCTAGCCATACAACATGGTCAGGTGGAGGAAGATCCCACTGATCTCACCACTGATTTATGTACATCAGTCCCCAGCTCCCCCTTGCCCTGAAAACAGAGCAAACAGAGGCGCAGAAGTTGGATTTGTAAAGTGATTTAGGCAGATGTCGAAAGTACTACTCTTCATTTTCCCTTCTTCTAGCCCCTGCCAAAATTTCTAACTCAAAGACAAGAGGGCCTCATTATGAATACAAGAGTGTGAAGTGTCGAAGAGCTGATCACTCACCAGCTGCCCCTGAGTGATGTACTTCTTCCACCACAGATAAGGACGCATTGCTGGAACAGCAGACAATCCATAGTAGGAGTACATGAGGACGTGGATAAAGCTGTTCAGCGTGGCACCAAAGTAAGCTAAAAAAAGGGCAGAGGAAAAAGAAAAGTACATTGCATTACCAGGAACACACTGTTTCATGGAACCTACAAAAATAACAAGGTCAAAATGTTACTATGTAAAATATGATTTCTTTTAGAAGAAAGGCAAGAGATTTATTTTTTTCCCCCTAATTTTTCTTCTGCTCACTCAACAGAGCGGCTCAGCTGCTTTGCAGCTGTGCACTTCATACTGGCCTTCTGATTTTATTTCCTCAACTTACTCTTTTTCACATCCACATTAGGGTTTCTCAGAGGAACTGAGGAAGCTGATAAAAAGGAGGCATGTAAATGTGCCCAACAATCGATAGCTTCATCCACCTTATTTTGGACTTATTTCACTTCCTTCCAAGAAGGAGCCTATTTTGTCATTTATAACCAAAAGTAACAGATACCTTCAGAAACTGCAAGTTAGTAATTTTATTTGTCCTTGTTTACAGCACCTTTAGTCATTAAAGAAACTTCTTAAACTTAACACCAAACTGCACAGAACTGTGATGGCCAAGCAGAACATAAAACTTGGAAAGGAAGAAGAAACATGCGTCACTAGAAATAGCACATAAGTAAGACCACACAAACACATGATAGACTGAAAGTATCTGCACTTTTGACTGCTGTATAACCATGCATTGACTCTTCTGGAGGAGAATATGGTTCCAGATGCATACTTTTTATAAGTCTAGCATTACTCACTGTTGTGCTGACAACACAAAACAAAGGAAAGTTTTTATGTTGTTTGGCTCAGAAAGCAGACTCCTGAGCAACCTCTTGGTCTGCACTGCCAGTATTTTGCATCCACTGGATTTGAAAAGGTTTCTCTTGGATGAGTGTTCAACAAAGCCAGTATCTACAAGCTGCACATCTGAACCACAACTAAACTATAGTAATGCAGTTAGGAAAGTAGATGCCAACTAAAAGCAATGAAATTAAAGAATCAAATCAAGATCGCCAGAGGTTAGCAGGATTTAGACAAGAGAGACATGGAAATCTTCCACTTAAGATGTATTCAGTTAAGTTTATTAGAGCTCAGGGGAAGAGCTTTTAATTGAAATAATTTGTTATGGCTAGTGGTATAATGAAATGAAATTAAGAAACTAGCATCTCAAGTGAACTTAACTTCCTCTATCAGAGTCACTAGTAGCCATTTTGCAGCTGAAACAAGCTTCTGGTCCTGAAGTGTTGTTTCATTAGAAGGTCTGCAACCACCACAAAAAAAGACAAAGCAAGGCTGACAGGTACCAGATCTGGACTGCTGCAGCTGATAAATGTCACACTGCCACACAAATTCTTGAAACTACATAGGCATGCCTGTTCCAGAGACTCTGCAGGCAGCTTAATTCCTGCAATGATCTGCAATAGTTGCAATTCAGCAAAGCCAGGACAGAACAAATCCTGCACCTGAATGTACCAGAGATGTTTGGTCTGACCAAAAGAAAACCAAAATGATGCCTTTGTTGCAAGTGTTCCCTACCATAACCCAGTACTTACAGTGACCACAAGGCACCCAGTTCATAACAAACCACCAAATGTTCAGCATAGTTGCATGGTGGTAGACATGCAGAACAGTGATCTGATGATTATTTTTCCGCAAAATGAAAAAGAAGGTATCCATGAACTCAATGAGTTTGGAGAAATAGTACCACCAGAGGACACGTATGATCTAGAAAGAAGGAAACAAATTTTAGCAGCACTGCATATTGGAGGGGCTTTCAACTCTTTTGCTAAGAAATTAAAATCCAGATTCTGCCCTGCACTACTTGGACTGAAGACGCTGCAGATATCTTCTTTAATGCTTCTACTGCAGGTCTCCCAGTAGGAGATCTAGGTACAAATCCATTACTAAGTTGAAAATAAGATGACAAAGACTGCTTTATGAGGCTATTGCTGTGTACCTAAGGTGTCCTGGGAGAAACAAGAAAATATTTAACTATAGTTGGTCCTAAGGTGCTCTCTGTGATTCAGAGGTCTGAACAGTGACTGGAAGAAATCATTACCACATCTCAGAAAGAGAAGGAGAATCACAAGATGCCTGGATGCAGTCTGAAGACCAAGTCTTTATTTTTTGGCCTGGGAGCACTTGAAAATTTAGATAATTCCTCACCATGAGCGTATTGTAGGTTAACTATTATGTTTGACTAGGGTAAATAATACTGTTCTGTTCTTCATTTGCACACAAGTAGGCAGTTTGAAACATTATTAGCTGTAAGGCTTGATGATGTTACCTTCATATCAGCTTCTCCTCCACTGTGCGTATCCTGACAGAAGAAATTGTATCCTCCTTCCCATACTCCTGTCACCAGCTGAGAAGATCAAAGAATAATGCATTATCTGGGGAGAAGGCTGCACCCTGTGGCACATGCAAACCTCCAGAGCAGCTCTGGTGAGGTATCTGGTGTCAAGGGATTCACAGGCACTCAAGTATGGCATTAGGTTGAACTCAAGCCCCAGTGAACAAATCATAGTGGGGAGTGAATTAACAAATTCTTGTAATTGAGGTGTACCAGAATAAAAATGGGAAGCAGCATCTTATCCCCACTTATCCCACACAGCATGTGGGTTTCCACAGTCATACTCCAGACAGACTCTCAAGAAATATCTCTCCTCCTTGGCTGATGACATCATTGTTGGTGAAAGTGAACAACCGAAGTAAATGCATTGTTTTTCTGATTATTTTTGTACAGAAAAGGTTATATTTTAAAGGACTGTTATACACAGAGATCTGACTACCATTTTTTCAGACATGTAACAAAGCAAACCTTCAGCTTTCCTTTATAAGTAACAACTCATGTTTTACTGTACTGCAATTCTCTGAGATCTTTTTAAGTAATTCACCCATCCTGCATTCATGACATACCTCCCAGTACAAGTGACTTCCTCCACAGGATATGGCATTGCCTGCCTGACATCCTGGCATAATAAGTAACACCTCAACATGACAAAATTGCTTTTAAGAGAAATGACCAGCTATCAGTCATGAGAGGCTGATGAAGAGCACGTTGTCAAGGGGCTGGCTGAAACCTTTGCAGAAGAAAGAGGCAAAATGGATGTCCATGTCCCACCCTTTCATGGGTGGGAGATGGAGGGGCTGGTTGAGAGTGGGATGGGAAGAGGACAGGAGCAAGCCCTCCCTTAATAGCACAACAGAACAGAACACTGGATGGTGCTTATTAAGACAATTTTCCCCTTGGGAATAGCATGAGGAGAGGAGTAACAAATTTAGACGATTTCCAAGTGAAAAAAAGAATTGCTAGGTATCCCAAGAAACATTTTAAAGGCAGATAGAGATATCCTACCCTGCACAAGCAAGTTGTCCATTTTTTGGCCTTAAGTACACTCATGCAGAATAAAAAAAAACCACCTTTGCAAAGTCACAGTGGAAAAATCCTTGTACCATAAGTCATTTAAAATAATCACTTGATTAAAAGACTACTCTAACTGGTACGATTAAACGCTGCTCAGAACTGTGAATGAGAAGCTAATTCTAAAAGGTACAATAAAGATTATCACTTAAATGGACTACCTTTTCCTAATGTTATTTCTTCATGCTTCATTTTCCTCCTAGATTAGCTTTTAAAATACCCTGTCAGCCTAGATCATTATTTTTGATCTTCTGAGATAGAATTATCACCACTATTAAAAAAAACCAAAAACCTACATACAAAACCCAGACATCTAGTTATAGCATAACACGAAGATCTGGAATGATCTCATGTATTAAAGATAAATCAGCATCACTCTGCTACAGTGAGAGCAGGGCAGCCATGCACATCAATTGCAGACAGAAGCAAGTTCTCTCTCCAACCAGCAAAGGGAATGCAGCCACAGGAGGACTCTTCCCCTGGACATAAGGCAGGCACAGCTATACAAAGCTCACTGATTTAACAGAGGTACACTGCTAAAGGACCCGTATGTCCCAGAGCAAGTCTTGCACCAAACTGCTCTTAGGGCACTGAGAAGCCTGCCTGGCTTTACGAGTGCCTGCCAGTCTCTCAGACAGAAGACCACATTGTGCTGTGATCATGTTGTTAAGAGCTTACAGATGTTTTCATACAGTTCTCATAGTTCAGAGAAGTGTTAGGAATAGAAGGATAATTACAATGTTCATACTGTAATTAATCCAAATACCTTCCATAACTGATGCTGAGGTCCATAAACTTCTCCCAGGGCCAGCATAGTGAAACCCAAAGAGCTTTCCCTGAAAGCAATACAGGCTCACTACCTAAAGTACAACACAACCAAAGATGTCTGGATGGATCCCACCTTTCTGAAGGTTAAAGGCTATAGGTAGCTTCAGTTACTCCAGGTACTCCCTTGTTTCCAGAAGAGTATATAGTAATGTGCTCTCACCTCACAGCCACAGGGGTTTAAATAACAGCAAAGGAACATTTGTAGGAAATCATAGCATCTTTTATCATATAAACAGTTAATATAGTTCCAAAATTAATTTTATCCCTTCCTCTATCAGAAGGAACTAAATGGTGAAGAGCTGTGACAGCTGCCCATGAATGGCTGTTGTTACCTACAAACCTTGCTTGGTGCAACACACAACACAGATAATCCTTTTCCTGATCTATCCAGCTGCTCCTTCGCCTCACACCAGTACTTCTTGTGCACCTGTAATACTTTTGGCACTTGCTGGAAGGCTTTCAACAATGGGCCACTCTGAGACCTGACTATGAATGGCTCCCTAATAGCTCTGCTATGCATGGGGCTGGGAGTAAAGGTCCAGGGAGCTGCTTATGTGGCACCCACAAAGCAATAAAGACAGGTGTCATAAATTGCCAGCTAGTGCATTTTAGTCATTCTTCGTGCTTGTTGTGGTCTGCTTTCAGGCAGGTCAGTTTCTAACCCCTCCCAATGACTACTGTACAGCAGGTCTCAACTTGCCCTGCAACAGGTTAGCTGATCCTCAGCAACCCCAGGTTTGAGACAACCTTTCCCTGCCTTCTCTCCCTAGGAAGTCCTTCATCTTCATACTGGCAGGAGCTCAGATTTGCTAATGTACAACCACAGGCATATCTTCTCTCAAGAAATTAATCTGTCGAGAAAAGGACGACTATAATAACTTTCACCAGAGTATGTGATTTTTAAATGAAACAAAAAGAGACAGCTCCTTTATAAGCCAACGCTAAGTCTCTTGGCTCAGTGGAAAACCCTGCAGCTCAAAGTTGCTCAAGCAACTCACACTTCCTTCCTCTGCACTGAAATTTTCTTTCTTTCTCTTTTTTATATTACTTTCATTTTGTAATCCCATTGCTGGATTCTTTAAAGTGCTTTTTTTTATCAACTCTGCTACCAAAATAAACCATCACACTAACACCAGTCTGACTGGGCTGCAGGAAAGGTGTTACTGGGGAGGATTTTATTTTCTTGTGATAAAACCATGAGACTCGCTGGAGAGGGGCAGATAAAGGACCCAGCACTGCATCAGGCTGTCAAGACATGATGGGTTTATGAGCTTCAAAACAGAGTGGGATTAACAGTGAAAAGGAACAGAAGTTGACGTGACTGATCAGAAAGCAAGCAAATGCCTGCAGAGATATGAAATTTTATCTTTACCTGAACACCTCAGGACAGAGATCAGGGGACCTGTAGAGAAAGAAAGGGGAAAGAGCAGCCTGCCACCTGCAACTCACAGGCTACCTCTTCACTGAGTCCCCTCTTTCCTAAAACAGGGTGTGGCTCTTAGGATGCTTTTCCTACAACATATACACCACCTCCCTCATTGGGAAAATTTGAGACTTTTCTCTGGCTGATTTAGTAGGGAATTGATTTTTCAGATTAAGAAAAAAGACATTTAAAAGATTGCTTCTTAAGAAAGTGAGCCTTCATCACTGATGATTTTTCTCAAATGCAGGTCTAGGTGGTGGTCTAGATCATCTGGCTACTTTTGCTAACAAACACCCCCAACGTAAAATAGGTCTGTGTGCCATAAAATTAGGCACTCGGAACTTTGTCTGCCAAATTACCCAGACACGCCTCAGGTAGAGCCTGCTGCTCTAATTACTCCTGTGGCTCTTTCAGGCACGGAGGATAACGAACCCCTATCCTAAAACCCCTCTGCCTGCCACCCCACTATGCACCTCCTCCACCCTTTGCTGCCTCTGCCTAAGACAGGAGGGCTATTTCCCCCAAAAGAGCAAGCACTGTAGATTTATGCACAGTATAATGTTGTTTGCCCCTATTTAGCATGCTCTCTTCCTTACGTATGGGAGTGGGAGGTCAGCCTGAATAAAATACTTCTACTCCCCTAGCTCTGCCTTGCCTTTTATTTTGTCTCAGACAAAGAGCCCACTACTCTGTTCTGCAAGTACCAGAACCGAGCCTAGTCATTAAATGCCCAAATAATTTATAGCAAGTACACACAGAAAGTACTATCTTATGAATTCCAAATAAGAGATATAACATTTCCAATGATTTTCAAGTAAGGTTATATGATATTACATTAGTAGATAAATGGTACCAAGTACATAGTAACTAGAATTATACAAACTCTAAAATGCAAATATTTTTTCCTGATGTCATTGTATACAAACATTCATATATAAAGGTCAGAAAACCAAGCAGGTCATCTTTCTCATCCTAGTTGGGAGGATGCCTCACTTTAAATCTTATGTGACCAAACCAGTAGGTTAAACTGCGCTGTGATGCTATGAATCATGACCTGAACCACCACAGCTATAATTCAGCAAAACTCCAAAGCAGGGATGCAGGTGTATCACACACAAGCTGTTAAAGCAGCTTACTTTCAGAGAGGCTACTAAACAAGTTCCTCAGTGGCGATCAGTCCCTTGCTGCAGAACATAATTTGCTCTCACATCTAGCTTGCAAGTGCTGTCAAACACATTTTGTTGCAGCTATTATGAGTTTAATAGGCTTCCTAACACTGCAGCTTTGTGTATTCCCATTTATGAAGAGAAGGTATACTTACAGCAACATTAATGAATACTTCCATAGAGATAATGTTACATTACATTTATGCTTTGAGGTAAAGTGTTTCACTAGATAGGAAGGAAGAGCCTTAATATTCACTGTATTTTAGTTGTCCCATTCCTTTACAACATAAAAAGCTATTCAGCTGGTTACAACTATGAGGACTTCTTCAGTATACAATCAATACTCCTTTCTTGGTAACCAGTTCATTGAAATAGGCATTTATAAGATCAACAGTTTGGATTTTTTTTCCCATCGTTTAAATTTATCAGCAGGTTTTGTAACATGGCAGAATATTACAGTAATTTTCACTTGGAAACTATGAGTACTATTTGAAGTATTCAAGGAAAAAAGATTGGCTATCCTTAGTTCACACCTAGTGCAAGTGAAGAAAATTTGCACTTGTAAATCCTCAATAACATAACTGGAGATTAAAACAATTATTATTATTATAGAATTATAAATCATACCTGCATAAAATAATACAGATGGTACCTGAAGTGCACAGCAACACTACTTTTAGACAAATTAAACAGATAAACACAAAACTTTATCTGGATTATAACATCCTGACAGGGAAGTTAGAAATGTAAGCACATCAGGAATACAAGTTGTTCCAAGTACCCACTGAATCCAAAACTGCTCTCCTGAAAGAACTGATATCTAAGTTCTTAAAAACCCAACTCAGTAATTGTTCTCAATGATTTTTGACTAGACAATTCACTACACAAGAGAAATAACTTTACTTACTATCCAAACACCTTGCAGAGCAGTACAGAGTTAGCTACAAACTGAATGGTGAACTACAGCTCACATATAGTTCTCAGCACGTTGAAAAAAAATTTCCTTATTGAAAGGAGAAATGCTTTTGATTAAAGCCACACATTCAGTCATTTTTGACCACATTCTTATTTACAATGCCAGAGCGCTTCATTTTCACTTGTTAAAAAAAAAACAAAAACACACCAAACAATTCTAACTAAAAGCACCTGAAGTGCTCTCTGCAAAGCAGAAAACTTTACAGTGCCAAAATCCTTGATTTGTTAGGCAAGAAAACAATTCCACCAAAAGCTCAATTCAGTTTGAAATATACCTGTATGTTCATATTTTAACTTCCAAGAAACAAACGAAGCACAACAACACTGATGTGATTGTCTCAGTAAAATCAAGAGTACACAAACCATGCTATTGCAAGCTTACAAAGACAGATGTGGAATGTATGCACGATTAAACACATTTAAATAAAACATGTTTTGCACTCCAATCTACCAGCACAATCACAGTTAGCATGACTTCCAGGCAAGGAGGAGTTACTGAAAGAATAGACAGGTTTTGAAATGTTGCTAACCAAGGTCAGCACAGATGCTTAAGGCCAGGCTTGCTTCATACCATCCTTAGAGGTAACATTACAGCTACGGTTTTCTCTCCTGAGAGGTGACATTGAAGAATGGTTGCAACACTTCTGCAGACGCTTCTCTAGCTTTAGGAGGACTGTCCTCAGAGATCATTTTCAACATAAGCTAATGTAATTAAAATAGATACTGCAAAATAACCATGACCCAACTCATTTTCTCCTACCTCATGAAACATATACAGAGAAAGCAGTGTAAGTCCAAGGTTGTAGACAACTAGAATACCCCTGCATGAGAATGGTTGTTTGTTCCGCATGTACTTTGGTCCTAGCCATACAATTAGTAAGTACAAGACTGAAAAGATGAAGGTAGGTGTATAGTTCTCCAGAAGAAGCCATCCTTTTACTCTGGGGTCTGAAACAAACAAAAACATACAAACACTTAGCTTATCTAAGAGAAAAGGTTCAATGAATAAAAAAAACCCAAACAAACTGTACATAAAATGCTTCTAGTACCAGAATACCAGAGCAAGATAAAGGAAGAGCAGCAAGCCCTCTTATTAAGGGACACATTGCTAAGCACAAACAGCCTTTGCAAACAACAAGATTGTAGTTATACAGTTAAAGAAAGCAGAAAGAATTCTCTTCCTAAGGCAAAAATATTCTTAAATTATAACTATTATTTTTAAATACTCATTACCATCCAGAATCATCATTTGTCTTGAATAACACAGATGAACTTAAATTATATAGAAAAGCTTCAACAACCCTCTGCCCTAATTCTCTCAAATAAAGCTTTGCCAACAGTGTACAACCTTACTTCCTCAGAGCCAGCAAAGCTGAAAGTGAAACAGATAGCTTTGTGGTTATTGATGGATGATCCTAATAATTATTTTATAATCAACAGTAACTATAGCAGACTTACATATGTGCTATTGAGAAGGATTACATTTTTGAGCCCTTGAATGAGCCATGAAAACCAGCAGTCAGTCCAGTCTGAAAAATGAGTCTAGATGGCAACATGCTGACTGCTCAGGAAAATCACATAAATCACTCTGGTCAAAAGGACTGCAGGGCAACACTTAGGACATGCATTTTTGAACCACACCTATTTTTGAACCATACCCAGCAACAGCATGGTTTCACTAAAGTCTGCCCAAGCTGAAACCAAGTTTACCGATTCAAGTACCGCTGGCATTCACAGCCCTGAATTAATTCTCATAGAATCACAGAATGTTTTAGGTTTTAAAGGACTTTTAAAGGTCATCTAGTCCACCCCCCTCCCCCTGCAGTAAGCAAGGACACCTGCAACTAGATCAGGTTGCTCAGAGCCCTGTCCAACCTGACCTTGAATGTTTCCAGGGATGGGACTTCTATCACCTCTCTTGGCAACCTGTTCCAGTGTTACACCACCCTTATTTAAAAAACAAACAAACAAACAAAAAAAAAAAAACAACCAAACCCAACTTCCTTGTATCTAGTCTGAATCTCCCCTCTTTTAGTTTGAAACCATTACCCCTTGTCCTATCATAACTGCTAAAAAGGTTGTCCCCATCTTTCTTGTAAGCCCCCTTTAAGTATTGAAAGTTTCCAAAAACTACAGATTTTTTTCCGTGAAAAATTCCTTAGCAACTCCAGTTACGTGGGCAAGAGTATTTCTATTTCATCAAAAGCAAATTATAAAAAAGTTGGGGGTTTTTTTGTTTGGTTGGTTGGTTTGGGTTTAATAAAAGATATTATTAAACGAGGGAGGAAGGCAGCAAATATCTGAGTGAGGTAAGTCTTTCGCTAAGACCAATGGTAACTGACAGTAAGAAGAATAGCACCTATAATTGTCATAAGTAAAAATTCACAGATCTTTAGGTAAAAAGGTCACAGGCATCGAGTAGACTATTTATGACAGAATCATACATTTTGATGCTCTGAGGATATGAAAGATGTTAGAGGAAAGCTTTTTCTCATACTCCAGTATCTGCACTTAAGTATCAGGTCTGTACTTGAGTTTTGACACATCTTACCTCTGGGTCCAAGCCAAATATCAAAGTAACTATTGATTGTTTTATCCAGAAGTTCCATTCTACAACCTATTGAAATGAAAAGGAGAAAGTTAGTTCTTCAGCCCACAGAAATAATCACCTGAATACCATCTGTTAGAATTAACAAAGAAAATACTAAGACGCAAAATTTGCGGCAGACATACTGGAGGTTAGCAGCTTATATACAGTACATAAAGTTTATTCTAATCTCAGAGAGAGCCACGGGTCTAAGAGTAGTATTTGCCACTGAAATACTCAATTATGGATCTAAATACACAGGAGTTTAAAACAATTCATATTAACTTGAAGTTCTTTTTTAATTCTGTGTTTTTAAAAGTGCAAACATAGGATGACATCTTTTAAGATCCTTCTGCAAGGAGCAGGAGGAGTGGACCTTGAGAAAGTCAACAGCGTCACTGAAGAGCTTCATAGTATTTATCTGAGAATTTCAAGGAGCCTCCAATAGGTGGCAAGGCTAGCTGGGGAGGAAGGGGAAAGGCAAAAGGTAAAATATTGCACTGGTATAATTTTGCAGATGAGTGACTGATTACAGCTCTGATTAACAGCCCTCACTTTTGTGGATTGGTAACTCATTACAGCTCTGATTAACAGCCCATAAAACCAAGAGATCAACAGTCACCAAATGACAGAGAGGGCTTCAGAGGCAAAGGAGAACGCATCACAATTTGTGTCATGGGCATCTCCAGTTCCAGAAACTGCTTACCAGTAAGACATTACCAGATAAAATTCATCCAACATCAGTACCATACAGTGATTCAAATGTCATTCATCATCTTCTCACATACCCAGTGTTTACTGGAAGTACCTGTTACATATTCTGAGGTACATAAGCCATTGTATGTCCCTAAGGCTAAAGCAAGAAAGGGGTAGCAACACTTTCCACAAGCAGGGAAATTTGCACATGAAGCTGTTCTCAAGAGAATAGAAAGTAATTTTCTTCGTGATTGAAAAAACCCCAAAGCAACCGAACCAAAAGATCTTCCAATTTCCCCTTTTCTACCCAGAACAGCTCTGAACTTTCACTAAAACAACTTCATCAATTTTTATCTAATTTTCATTTTATCCCCCCGCAAGTACTAATAGCAATTTTTAGTAGCATAAGCAGCACACAAGCTGTCAACATGCCCTCAGCACAAACTGAAACAATGAGTTTACATGTAGTTGCTAACAACAAAAAAGTTCATCTCTGTATGTTTTTGTTCTAGTTAAAGAAAGATCTCTCTTCCACGTGTGAAAGCCCTGCCTCCAGGGGATTTCCAATTTACGCAAGTGAAATGAATAGTAGGTCCTCTGGTTTTGGTCAGCTGGGACTGACACCTCTATTTCTTTTGAATCCAGCAAGAAAAGCCAAGCAGTATGCAAATGATGTCCTCTCCCCAGTCCAAAGCAGGACTGTGAGCCACCCAGCCCTCACAGGGGCTTTGATTTCCTGTGGAACCAAGAAAATACCACAGGCCTGGATACCTGCATTTACATCACATGATCTCCTTTGCAAGCCCACATCCCTTCCACTGCAGGGCTGCAGGCAGGAGGCTGATGTGTTTGCCAAGGATTGCTGGCTGCACCCCCAATCCTCCTTTTCCCACGATACTCTCAGGGACATGGCTCTTGGGAACATGTGCAGAAGAGGACTATCCCCTCTGTTGCATATTAAGAGGCAGTTCTTCACAAATGAGGGTAAAATACTGGAACAGGGTGCTCAGAGATGTGGTGGAGGCCACATCCCTGAAAACATTCAGGGTCAAACTTGATGGGGCCCTAAGAAACCTGACCTACTTAAACATGTCCTGCTCACTGCAGGGGGTTTGGACAAGATGGCCTTTGAGGGTCCCTTCTAACCTGATGTGTTCTATGATTCTAATTCTATGCATCAAGTCTTTGTACAGTTTGGACTACACAAAGACAATCTTCTTTGGAATCTGGTCACCAGGCACAAACAAAAGAGCTTGATTAAAATAACCATGAGTCTTAAAAGTCTTTTTTCAGTCCTAATTCATAATGGCTTTATTTTCCAACTGAAGAAGCTCAGCCCAAATAAGTCCCCACTTCACAAGGTGCATTTTTGGGCTTATGCCACCTCACCAGCTATGACACACAAACTGTGAACGCTTACATGAACGGCCACAGCTGGTGCCCTAGGAATACAAAAAAAAATAACTGAGAAGCCTATGCTGTGCCACGAGAAGCATGAACATGAGGATGACTGTGAGAAATGAGTATATAATTTCCAAGAAAAAAGAAAATTACCCAAAGCATGTTTTTCTTCATTCCCCACCCCCTCCCCCCTCTTTTTTTTTTTTTTTTTTTTTTTTCAATCTGCCAGCTCTTAAATATCACCAGGCAAAGCACTCCCCAGCGGATAATTAATTTTGTTGCTTGTAATCCCCAATCACTCATTTGTTTGTTGCTCCTTTGATCCAGTACCAATTGATTTAGTTACACAGCACTGCATCGTCCAATAACCCAGAATCTGTGTCTGACTTCAACTCCCCTTTGAGCGAAGGAACACTTCAGATAAGAGTTTATTTCAAAAATAAAGGTTATACAAAAACACATAAGAAAAGCTCAATTCAGAACTTATTTGCTATATATTGTTGTTTGTTGGAAAGTGAAAACAGTTATGCAAATGAAACAACTAATAAAGCACAAACAAACTCTGTCTAGCTATAGCAAAGAGAGTAAGAAATTAAATTCCATAAAATTGGAAGAAAAACTCCTTCCCCAAAAGGAGGAGACTTTCTGCAGAAGCCTAAACTTTTTTTTGAGCTGCTGCCCCAAAGCAGCTTTCTGTGCTGCTACCCAAAGCGATGTTTTGCGCCAGCATTATCAGACAGCAGATTGTAAAAGGCACAGCAAAGGAAGAACTACTCCTGGTGTCGATTTCCAGAATTTTCAGAAAAAGAAATTGTTTCAAAAGGAACTCATTTGTGTAACAGAAAAACAGAGGGAAACAATCTGCTTTTGTTCCAGAGGGGGTCATGTGAAAATGCATCAAGTCTCCTGCCAACTACCACACAACATTAAACACTGCTTCAACACCAGCAACTACAACAGCTCTTTTTAAATTAGAATAGTTTCCCAATTCAGAGAAACATCTACTCCCAGAAAAACTAAACTAGTAGCCATTTGAAACACTGTAATCGACATGTTTGCTAACACTGAAAGTAAGCAAATTCTGCAGCTGACCAACTACAGGGGCAGATCACTACTAACACACCTTTTATCTAGAAGCCATCCCACAGCAAGGCACTTTCTTTCTAAGAGAGGTGCTCCATCTCTCTGATCATTTTATGGCCCTCTTCTGGACCCATTCCAACAGGTCCATGGTTCTCTTGTGCTGAGGACCCCAGAGCCACATGAAGTACTCCAAGTGGGGTCCTATGAGTGTAAAGAGAGAAGGAGAATCACCCCTTTCAGCCTGCTGGTCACACTTCTTTTGATGCATCCCACGATATGGTTGGCTTTCTGGGCTGTGCACAAATATTGGTGGATAAGAGCTAGGCATAAGCCAGCAACACTCCCACTTCATCACTCAGCCTCTGTGCTTTGGACTGCCCCAACCCATGTGCAAGACCTTGCACTTGGCCTTGCTAAATCTCATGAGGCTTGCACAGGCTCACTTCTAAAGCTTGAGCAGGTCCCTCTAGATGACATCCCATCCCCCAGGACCATCAACTGCACCACTCAGCTTGGTGTCATCTGCAAACTCACTGAGGGTGCACTCAATCCCACTATGCCATTGATGCTGATATTAAACATTACTGATCCCAGTACAGATCTTCATTTGGGTACTGAGCAGCTGACTACCACTCCCTGGATGTGACCATCCAAATAGTTTCTCATTTGTCAAACAAAGAAGCCCATCAAATCCATTTCTCCAATTTAGAGCAATGGATCTTGTGGGGGACAGAATGAAAGGCATCACAGAACTCCAGATAGATGACATCCATTGCCTTATTTGGTACCTTTAGTCAGAAAAAACCCCACCCAGTTATGCCACACACTGCTTTTTAAAACAGGTACTCTAACTCCACTAGTTATTTTTTACCAACCTGCCTTTCTACAATAGACAGGAAAGAAATTATCCTCTCCCTGCTACTGAATTTTACCAGTACCGTAACGCAAACACCAGGGCAAGCTGGATCAATCTGGAAGTGCTCAGGCTTACAATCTAAAAGATGCTTTATTCCTTCAACTCTAAATAGTTAATCCATAAAAATGCGTATCTGATGTTTTAAACAAAACAACACAAATATAATGAAGGTTAAAATTACATCTTGCCCCAAGAACATAAAGCCCCATCATTAAAATACTAGTTTTTAAAAAATCCTCTGAATT
The DNA here is from genome assembly GCF_027791375.1 of Indicator indicator. Lineage (NCBI taxonomy): Eukaryota > Metazoa > Chordata > Aves > Piciformes > Indicatoridae > Indicator > Indicator indicator. The sequence goes on from NC_072018.1 coordinate 17,386,209, forward strand.
TAGGTAGAAAAGTTTTTTTGGACATCCACAGAACATTTTGCATCCTTAATCCACTTCTGGTGCTATAAGCTGGAACATGCGCTACACTCCATTTGCCATGTTTGGGCAGATGTGAACTCTGCCCTGTCTCTCACTCTAGGCCATAGACGGCCTCAGTGCTCCTCAGGGTGGTCACTGAAAATAGAGGCCAAAGGCTATACAGAAATGTGCTTTTCTTGCACTACACTGTCTATTAATTTTTTTTCATACAGGCTACCAGCAGTGACACCCTGCTCTTCTGACACACATTGCTACTCTCTGAGGAAAGGGCTACTGAATACTGACGTATTCTACCAGCTCCTGCTCTTCAAAGGAAGTTTTCTCCTACGCATTCCACTGAAAACACATTCCAGGGGGGTTACGCCAAAAAGTGATTTAAGAATTCTGGGTCATATTTTAATGCAGTTTCTTGAGTTTCTTCTTGGAGTAACTTTAGTTTCCAGGTACAAAGATAAGGCATGAAAACACGCAGGTTTGCTCCCTGTCCCATGCCACTCTCTTTAAGCAAACCAAACAGCCAGCAACAAAACGTTATGGGCAGAAATCTCAAAGAATTAGGAACCTGCACCCTTTCAGGAGAATCTTCCAGGTCTCACCCTGCTGCCTAAGAACAACTGACCCTAGTTTGCATATTTAAGTGCTTGAACTGGAGTTCCAAAAAAATCCCCAAAGCAGGCATCTAAATAATTGTGCTGGCTTCCGAGAACAACACACTGTCAGGCCTGGCTGCTCAGCCTTCTTGGAAAACAGCCACTTTCTCCATTCTTAAATTAGGACCTAGAAGCCTAATTTTAGGCACTTGATTCTGGAAATCTTGAATTGTGTTTTCTCATTAAAGTGATGTTTACTAGTCCCTGCCACTGCAGAGGTGAGTCCTCTTTTCACTCCTCCAGAAGCACAAACTATCCCTCCTCCAAAGACACAATGATCATGCTGCTGTTTGCTTTCATAAATACGCTGGAAATTAAAATGCTCAGCTGCTTGCGAGCTGGAAGACAGCACTGATAATCAAAGCTGTCAACCATTTTCTGTCCATTTTCCAAAGTGTTTCTCCTTCCTGTTCCCAAAGTCTTAACTGCCCCTTGCATGTGTTCCCTTTGCCTTTCAACTTGCTGCCAACTTCAGATCCTCTTTTTTCCCCCCTTTTTGAATACCCTTTTAGGTCCCAAGCATGCTTAATGATAGCAATAAAAAGGGGGTTAGAATAAATCATACTCCATATTGATCTGAAAGTGCAACTACATTTATTTTATGAGAAACCAGGTGAAGCATGAGTGCTGTGGATTTTGCACTTTATTTTTTGTTAAAATGCAAGAAACTATTTTAAAACTTTATTTCATGACTGTTTCTCTAGCAAAGCAATGCAAACTTTTGTCCCACCTTGCACCACCAGCAAATCATCCAGCCTACTGCTGACTCATCTGGACCCACAGTGCTGGGCTTTCACAAACACCAGCAGCACCAGCATAAGGAGGTCTAGTAATAAATGACTGGTATAAAATGCAGGAAAGCGTATAAAATGCAAGACAAAGGAGTGAAGCCTGTCTCAAAGTGGTTAACCTCAAGGGTATTTAAAAAAATTGGAAAATCAGGGACTAAAGGAAGACTGGCTAGTTAACTAGGGGCCAGCTTCACGCTATTCCTTCTCCTGTCACACAAGATCACAGGATGTTAGGGGTTGGAAGGGACCTCTGGAGATCATTGAGTTCAACCCCCAAATGTCATTCCATCCCCCCAAATCCTTCAGCAGTGATTACCTTCACACATAAACACAGCTGTAGTAATTAAAACATTTACAATACAGAAACCAATACAAGAAAGGATACTGCAAAATGCAGTAACTAATTGTACCTAATACCTGATACCTCAGTAAACCAGAAACTTACTATCTTCAGATAAGCAGGTTAAGACAAAGCATAGGTCCTTGTGGTTTTATTTGGATTTTCAGCTGAATTAAACTAGCTCAAATCAGTATCTAAATTCCCTAGCATTAGGATTTCACACCAGCATTTCACACTCTCACAGTTAACAGCTCTTGCTGTGCCATGGGATAACTTCAGACAGAGGAAAGACACCAAGGATGATGGGCAAAGAGGAAGAGCAAGTTGGAAGCAATCACACAAATGTACCCATGGAAGTACTAAGAATCAGGGGAAAATGGTGCACCACCACCTCTTCAATCCAGAGGGATGCAGCCAGCGCCTAGCTACAAAACAGGATCTCTCAAAGCGTGTCTCAGCAATGGATCTGCATCCCTTGGAGCTACAGTAAAGTGTTTCCGGCAACAGCACTTATTTTCCTGGAATAAATGGGGCAAGGAGGTACCTTCTGCCCATACTCCAGCATCACTGTGATACTGGAAACTTCCTCGCCACTGCCAGCTTACAGCATGGTGCTGTTAAGAGTTATAAAGTGCAGATTGCAAAAGTATTTACAGAATAAACTTGGGAGGAAGAAAAGGCAAAGTATGCAGGTTTGTTCAACTGCTGTGTTTGTTTGCATGCAACTCTGCTATGTGCAAGGACACTTCACAGACAGCTCCTGACTGGGAGTTAAATAAATTGAAGATTAAACACCCACATTGCATAACTGCATATTAAAATCTAAAATACAAGAAGTAGGAAAAGAAGAAATTACAAGTGGAGCCATCCTCCCACGTTACTTCCTCCAATACTCCACAACAGCAGTACTGAGTGAGCACTGAAAGCATCTGCCATCAACCCGCCCCGTCCCATTGCCAGAACGCTGCTGCACCAAAGTCTGAACTCGGGGGACACCTCAAGAAGAAAACTAGAAGTATAGGGCAGTTCTATAAATCTGGCTTACCTTCTCTGCTTGTATTAGTTTGACATAAGATGGTTTGTGACCCATAAAAGCATCTGCAATTCTCTGCACATGTGAAACATTGTACAAAGCAAGGAATAGCTGCACGCAGTTATCCAGTAAACAAAGTTTAGCTATAAAAAAGTTATCTAGGCTTCACCTGCTGACTAGTTTGGGAAACAGATCACACTGAAAAAGCACATAAACAAGTGACCCTTAGGAAAGCTACAGTATGTTAAGTATTTATTTGTGTGCTTACTTTTATTTCCAGTGAGCACAGAGTAGTAGTACTTGGAATGCTATGAGTGAAATTCCCTGGTGGGCCATAACACACAAAACCCCCAATATGTAATACACTCAATAAAAGTCCATTTCTACACTTTTAGCTAGAGGAAGAAAAGATGCACACTGACACTGTAAACACACCCCACAACTTGCCTTTCTGTTGCTTCCTCACACAGCCACCCAGCCTACAAGAAATCAATCTTAAAACTTTTGGGTTTCTGCTGTACCTTTGTGGGACATGACTTAGTCCTGTATAGCTGCGGCTACACCAGTACTTGGTGCCTTCATTTTAAGATGCTAAACATCTGGACAATACTGTTCAGTGTCTAGTGGTTGTGATGGTTTTAAAAGTGTATTTTTGATTTTTCCTCACAGAGTAGGAGCAGAGAAAGCAAAGGAATGTACATAAGTCACTATTGGGTGTAAGAAAGCAAAATAGTGATTGTTCTAAACACTTCCATTGGAGAGATAGAAATGTTTAAGAACCACTACTCAAAACAAAGTGGGGGCAGTTGGAGTCTGGGTCTGCAACTTGCTGGGCTTCTGACTGCTGCTTCTTTTCTGGCTGAAGATAACACATTGACCTTGGCAAGCTAAGTCTAACAGCCTCTCAGCTTCTTAACTCTCTGCCTTCTGCCAGGGGGATCTGGGGAGGAGGCCCCTTGGGAGGTCCCCTTGGGGGAAGCAAAGGGAGCTTGGTTCTGCTTTTCTGTTGATTGTATATATTTGTAAATGTTGTGAATTGTGTATATTTGTACATATTCATTGCATTTCATCATAGATTATAGATTTGCTTGTAAATACAGCTTTCATTTGCTTCCAGCCTGAGCTAGCCTGGTTATTGTCGGGGGGGGGGGGATTTCAGCTCTCACACTGTTAACAGTGGTACTATCAGAAGAAAGTCAGGCAAGTATGAATGATGGTTAGCTTTAAATGCAAGAAGTAACAAAAAATGTTATTTTCCCCACCATCCAAAGAAAGAAAAGGAAAAAAAAAAGAAAAAAAAAAAAAAAGAAAAAAGTATAATAATTACTCCAGGCACAACTGTTATGCCATGTCATTGGGCTGCCTTTGAGTATCTATCTCCTTTCCCAAGGATGAAGGTGTTAACTCTATGTAAGGCAAAATTTTGACGTTTTTTATTTCCTGCTCAGGACTGACAAGCAGCACTGAGAGTGAAAACACGTCCTTGCAAAAGGGCAGAAGAGGAGACAGGAGTTTTCTTACAGATGCATCAGGAGAAGCACTCTCCCTCTTTCCCTTATTGTACAACAGCATATCTATAAATGAAGTGTCGCCAAAACCACACAGTTGGCTGATGGCATCTCTGTTACATGGCTGGGAAGGCTGGTGGATCCTGAGGAGCTGAACATCCTTGACTGCACCAGAGCCACACCAAGCCAACTGCTGCTGAGAATCAGGGAGTTTCAGGGTACAGAACCATTGCCCCTGAAAACCATGACTGACTCCCAGACTAGTTAGGAAAGAAAGCATTTCTGCTTGTACATTTCTTTAGTTTGACATTGGCAGCACTTTCTTAAACGTTACTTCATCAGAAGACCCTGCTCCAGGAGGCAATTACTGCAATTTCTTGTATTCTTTGTTTTAAGGGGAGAAAGACCAAACAACCAGCTAAAAGGAAATATTGTAGTGGTAAAGCTTGGTGTGATCTTATCACCCGCTCTTTCTATGAACTTTAAATAGATTACTGGAGGAGAAAAACCTCGCACTGTTTACCCATCTAGCAACTGTCAAAGCTGTTTTCTACAAGCTCATACTATAAAAAATTCAGTCACTTGCAGAAGTCAGGCAGGGAATTCCACCAAAATAAATCTATTTACTCCAAAATGTAGCTACTCTCTTCTTTCATTAAGAAGCAATGAATTCTTGGTAGAGTGGAAATCCTACTGTCATTAAAATTTGTACCAATGAAGAACCAAGCTAGACTGAACCCTCAGCTTTAGTGACAGGCTGCAGAAGGTTTTACTACATTTGCTTCACACTTCCAAAAGCATCAAAACAAAGGCAAAATCAGTACTGTACTTTGTTGTATCTGCCTGGGTGGACGAAAGCAGGGGGAAATTGAGGTAGCACCCAAAAACCAACCAAGCAAGAATATCAGCTTTCAGGCAACTCCATCCCACCACCTGATTTAATTCTGGAGAAGTATCAGCACAAAGCAGACATGTGGGTGACAAAGAGGTCTTACCTGACCGAAGCTGAGCAAAGCCATTACATTGCACCAAACCTGACACAAACCACATAGCAATAAGAAAGGTAAATAAAGCAGACTAAAAGAAAGATACAGAATCTTCAAAGCAGAATTCTAAAATGTTATTAAGAGAAGGCCAAAATAAAATGCATTCCATACATGTCATGGTACATGTAGGAATAGCTCTAGTGAAAACTGCAAGAATTGCAGAAAAAAAGAAAACATGAACTATCAAAAGGTCATACGTGATATGTCAATGTCATGCAGAGCTATCTTAGGTTTCATGAATCTAATCATAACAGCATAAATTGAGAGATTATTGCACTATTGAAAGCAAACAACAAAAATACCAAACGACCATAAAATGTTCAAAATATGAAAGAGGCAAATTTCACAATGAATACTATGAAGTCTTGAAAACTGCAGGAATAAGGATGGTCTCAAGGCAGGTCAGAAGTGAGAGAGCAGGATTCAAGGGGAAGCAGAATGTTAACCATCAAGAGACCTAACAGATGGAGACCAATGGCAGATTTCAAAACAAAGGCAACTTGATGTTTTATTCAGTCTAAACACAAGTTTTCAGTCAGACACTGAGCTAACAAGAAACACAGAAGACTGAAATAAAAAGCTGAACTGATGGTGAATATGACCAAAACGTCTTACTACACACTGATCAGCCTGTAGATGAGGACCTTGAAAACAGACAGGAAGCATCACCTTTACTTTCCAGCCTTAAAGCATCTTGGACTGCAAAAAAACTATCACCAACAACCTTACACTGGTTTGAGGCACCTCTTGAGTGCAGTAGCCTAAGACTAAATTTTAATGGGAAGTTTGATTTTCTGATAATGCCAAGCACTTTTTACTTGATGCCCAAAGCTTAAATTCATTATATTAGAAAGTGATTTACACATGGAGAATAAACTTTGTCCCTTACTATGCTCCTTGAAGCAAAGTAAAAACCTAACTTTCAGTGTATTTTATAAGCATTCATATTTGCCAGGAGCAAAAGATAGGAAAGAGTTAAGTTGTGTTTCATCAGCCACACTTGCAAAGCAACTTGTTAAACTGGGCAAAAGACAACCTCTTTAGCCTCTATAGTGAAACTCTCTATGAATCTATCTACAGATGGCAATATATTAAAAGCCAAACCCAAACCTTTATATTCTGAGAGCACCTATTTCATATATGTTTTGTATAGACTGTGTAGGATACAGAATGATGCTTCAGGCAATGAAGTTGCTTAGTTGTGTGTTAGCAACTCTCTGAAAGTTTCCCCCTCTGGAATCTTACCACCACAACTCTATTTTTACTGCATACTAAAAGCAAAACATGCAAAAAAATCATTCATGAACCAACTTTTCAAATATCAAAAGACAATTCCAGTGTTGGATGCTACTTTTCCACAATGGCTTTTTCTCCCTGAAATACTAGTCCTCCATGCAGATGTTTCATTTCTAAAATAAACAGAGACTCTTCATTTAAATAGACATGTTATTCTGGACCAGGGAAGCTGAATGCTCAAAGTCGTGGCCTCACACAGGAACTGGTACATGGTAGAGGAAGGAAAAAATAAATAAACCAGATTTGGCTGATATTCTACTCTCATGTTAACCACTGACAGTTTACATGGGAATTTACATCAGCAGAGTGATGCTGTGTCAGAGTCACCCAAGACCAATTAGGGCTCCTCTGGCAGTTCAGCCCTCCTCCTCCGTTCTGCAAAATAAAACTTCTGGAACATTGGTTGAACAAGACTTTAAAAGGCAAAGCCCAAAAAAGAGATATAGAGAGATATATCAAAGTGAGAAAAGGACCAATAAAGAAAACAAAGTGGGGACAGAGATGGAAAACCCTTTCACTTCTTCACTATGCTCCTTCACACCTGCAATTGGCAATTCACTTAGAGTCTCCCTCACTGCAGGTTCATAGACAGGCACCTCCTACCAAGGCCTTGCATCTCTCCTTCACTCGCTGTGAGATGATCATTTTTCATACACTGTAAATCCTGGTTAAATGCTGGCAACATCCCCGTATGTTCAGCAAGTATGTCCTTCAGGACTCCAATTTGTATTTTAACACCCTCCTAAATTTATATTTTAAGGCACAATATTAATCCCCACAAATGCTTAGAAAACTGAACTGTGCTATATGCAACCGATACCTGTACTGGCACATTGTTTGAGCCTGATGTGTTTTGTGAAACAAAGGAATGTTCAGTCTGCACAACTGGAAATTCCTGATAGCTCTGCAATTGCTCAACTAGAGCTCAGATTTGAGTATCTTACCTAAACAAGCTCTGAACTGAATTTAGAAAAACCTTTGAAATCAACATTAGCAGTCCCTTCCTGTACCTTAATGCAACCACTTAGCAGTAGTGATAGAACAAGAAATCAATATAAAGAAATACCGAAGGATGTTATTTTTGTTCTGCAAGGCATGGCCAGACTCACAGCCTGCTTTTGCTTGCTTCAAAGGAGATGATGATAGTTTTGAAAGGGCAGAAAGGTTAGGGAAGTTAGAGGTTCTGGGAACCTTTCAAGCAAAAGTGGAGGACTGAGTATGGCCCCTAGAGAACTACTCAGGAACCTGATGAAGGCTGCAGAACCAGAGGACAGAACAGCGACCATTTAAACTCTCATGACAAGTAATCTGGCACCATCACTGGCTCCAAAAATGCCTTATAGCCATGTAAGATTTTTACCTATAAACACACAGAGGAAGCAGCAGCAGTTCATACATTAGCAAGACAATGATCTACACTGAAACATAGTGGCCTTTCTGTGACTACCTGTATTTTTTTTCCTTCTCATTTTTAACTTGAGCAGACAAGGCTTGCCAGATGCAATATTCCTTATTGACTTAATGCCATCTCTCTCCACATCTCTGTAAGGGGTCTGCTGCTCCATATATTGCTGGTGTTTCTTCTCACATGTTTTCCCCTAGCCCTCAGGCTACATTTTAATCTCTTGCAGAAGGTAGTGGGGACACCTACACAACATTTCCCAGCTCATAGTTGAGTTCAGTGGCTGGAGCCAGGCAAGTCCAGCCACTTCTGCTACAGCCAGAGCAAATAAGAAGCTGCAGAGGCAGCTATGGTGTAAGTTGTACCTTCTGGATGGCATGCAAATCAGAATTCAATAAATTATGAAAAAACCTGCTTAAATCTTCCACAAGAGGCTTTTCTGCTTAGGCCTCTTAAAGAGGCAGAGAACTAACCAGGCCTGCTGGACTTCCAGCCTTTTTTCCTGTCACTATATCACATAGATCACAAGAAAATTACAACCACAAGCATTCTTCTCATTAATAAGGATTCATGCACGTAGTAAGTCAAGCTCACAAACTAATGTAAACCTTCACAACATGCCAAAAGGCCACTATACAGGAGTGAAGAGTCTCAAGTTGTACCAGGGGAGGGTATAGGGTGGATATTAGGAGGAAGTTCTTCACAGAGAGAGTGATTGCCCATTGGAATGGGCTGCCCAGGGAGGTGGTGGAGTCGCCATCACTGGAGACGTTCAAGAGAAGACTGGATGAGGCACTTAGTGCCATGGTCTAGTTGATTGGATAGGGCTAGGTGATAGGTTGGACTGGATGATCTTGGAGGTCTTTTCCAACCTGGTTGATTCTATGAACTGAAGGACAAATAAATGATACAAGGGATAAATGCATGCCCCTAATTTAGGACTAACAACTGAGAGCTTGCACCATTTCACAGGGCCTGTGGTCAGAGTAACCTCTTTATGCAAGCATTGCAAAAGATAAAACACCAAACAAAAATCAGACATCCACCATAAGCATCTGCTACCTTGAAATCCACAAAAGCATATACGTAAAAATGCAAACACAGCTATCATTGTGTCCTGCAAAGCCAAATCCTATGCCTCTACCAACATAGTCCTGCATCTACCACGCAAGGTCTTGCTCAAAAAGCTTGTGAGCAGCCACTTGAATGACCTGGACATGTAGATGCTTTTTGGTATGCACACATGCATGTACTCAAACCAGCATGCATACCATTTGAGCTTCAGCACACAAAAAGGCTTCTCAAGTTTCTTTTTCTAAAGGGCAGGGCGACGTTCAACATTGGAGAATATAATTGTCCTAACTGGTTAAAAGTTTAATTATTGTAATTTAAGTCAAAGGTCCTTCCTACTGTTTGGCTAGGAAGTGATTCTCAAAATGATGATTTAGAACAACAGCATTTTTAAAAGTCACCTGAGAGCAGGAGACAATCCTTCAGCAAAAGGTTAACAGAAGCCTTCTGATTAAATTATGTGCACAGAAATAGCAGCTCTAAGGAAAAGCCTATAAAGGTCTATGGTTTCCCAAGTCTTCATTGTATCAAATGAAACCAACCCTAAGGACACGGGACCAGCTCAAGAATTAGACCTCTGTGTTGAGAATTATTAACTTTAATTGCATGCAAATGTAATTATATGCATTATACATGCAAATGTATAAGCACATTTCTTTTGCTCATTTCTGAGAGCTTCAAGATCTAATTTGATCTTCAAGACCTCTATCTGAACACAGGTGTCATGGTTTCAACTTAGCAGAGGCATTCCTCCACCAAGCTGCAGTCTGCTCCAAACCCACAACCATACCACATCTAGGGGAAGAAGGCATTTCCCTGTAAGTAGCACTTGGTAGGGGCTCCATGGCCAACAAAGCCACAGTAAAAACACTGCCTGAATCTGAAATGCTTCCTAGCAAGTTTGTAAAAGCATAAAGTACATGGAGGGAGAGAAAGGGGGGAAAAAAAAATAAAAAGAGCAAGCCAGGCAGGAACGCAGACTTGCATGCTTACAAATTAATTAGCTAAACATATGGCCTAAAAACATAAAGTACTTTGAGGTGTACTTGGCTTAACAAGATAAACCACATTATTCTGCAAATTAATACTATTTTTTTTCTAACACTAGTAACATCCTTAAGAACGGTGACAACATAAACATCCATCAGCATGTACAAGCCCCAAGAGCTGAACTGTTACTTGAAATCAAGACTACATTATTTTTTTGAAATGAAGTCTATGTTTTACAGCAGAGAGTCTGAGCTTGCACATGTGAAGAAAGCAATTATGCTTCAGTCACAGAAATAGTTTTCTCAAGGCCACACAGGGAGAGGATCCCTTCCAAGTGAGAGCTGAAGAAGAAAAGTCACGTTGTTCAAATCACTGACCCAGTGTCTCAAAAGGCAGGGTTATGTAGGGATCAAAGAGCAGGGCAGAATTTGAACAAAGGTTTATTCCACATTTCTTCTAGCTTTACACGTGGAAGTTTTATCTCCTGTAAATATTAGTGCAACTCAGCATATTTAATCGTGGCCCAAAGCACCTCATTTGGCCGGGAAATGTTTGTTATGAAGCTTTGACGTGGAGGTCAATTAAATCCATACAACTTTAGCATAAATACAAGTTCATGGAAGGTTTTGCATTTCTACCTGCTCAGTATGCCACTGTTCATCCACAAAGCTACTGTTAACAAAGCATAACCTCTACAGCTAATAATGCTTTAATAAGGGCATGCAAAATACCCAGATGAAAAGGGATGCTGAGACCAACTCCTAACTCACAGTATTGAAGCAGCATGATTCATTTGTTTTTGAAGAAGTGACAATTACACTTAGCAGCATGCATCTGCAAAATCTTTACACCTGGTAAAGGAATTTACTAGACTGCCATTGTGTTTTCTAAATGCTTGATGCTTTGTGCTTCATAGCAGTAAACCATTTCATGAAGGAAATTAAATAACTCTCCAATACACTGAATGCACCAGGAAAGCATTACCAACCACATACTTTGGACAAGTTGGCTCTTGTGCTATTGTTTACCCCTGTAAGATAATGTGTCCTAAATGCCTAAACACAAATAGAGAAACCAAGGTAATAAATTTGATTTATCTCCCTGGTATGATTGGAAGCAGCACTCTGATTTGTCAATCAAAGAAAAAAAAAATCAATCCAGGTCACTGTTTGCAAAGCTTTTACCAAGCAGAGAGATAACTGCTGTTCTGCCAGTCACAGGAACAAGATTCAGTACCCTCACTTACCCAGATACAAACCACTGTTACCAATCAGCGCTTAGGAGCTCCAGCGATGTCAGCCTAAGCAGTTCTCTAAACTGTATTGCTGCAATACCAAAATTTAAACAGCCCTACGACAGTCCATGGAAAAGCAATCTGAACTGGAAGTAAGTTTTTAAACAGACTAACTCCTGTTTGATGTATTGATTATCCTTTTCATTTGTCTTTGTGTGTTACCTTCCACTTAAGGGAAAAAGTGTTTGCAACGCTAGTGTGCATTTGGACTGCAAGAATCTTCTGCATTTTAACATGCCTAAGAACCACAAAACAAACTAGTGACTATACTGTATATGACAAAACAGATACAAGATGACAAGGATTGCTGGCAGTTTTGTGAAGTGTTTGGATGCACACAAGGAAGTATGCTATGACAGGCATGCAGTTAAGCATCAATTTCTTAAGTCTATTATACAGTCAAACAGCTTTCAAAAGCATGTATTGGATCCTGGAAGAACATAATTTTGTACATTGTAGAAACGGGAAACTAAAACCATTACCACAGAGCTGAAATCAACAGCCCCAGAAGTATTCCTACATTTATACAGTTCTATAGATCTCACCCCTATGCAACTAATTTCAGACATGCAATGAAAGAGGATTGAGATTCTAAGGACAAAATGAGCACATTGTTCAGTTACGCAGGGGAGGATATGGCAAACAGCATCATCAACTATGCATGCCTTTATGACCTTTACAAAGAGCTGCCAAACCTAAGCTCCAGTAGCTTTCAATATGCAACAGCTTCCTTGTGACCCATCTCAAGACAGCATGCGAATAAAAAAACCCACTAAAAAAAAAAATAGGTAGAGGTATTTGTGGCTCTGCTCCTCAGCAGTGAAAGAGCATGCCTGCCTCTGTTCAAAGTCAGAGAACAAACCCTCAATGTCTGGAATAAAAAAAAAAACCCACACCACCAAAAGCCCATGTGCTCCAAAAGGCTTTCCAAGTCCCAAGGAGCCTCTCCAGCACAACCCATCTCAGGAGACGATTCTGTGCAGCTTTGGCTTCTTGCCCCTGCAGCAGGAACCCCTGGCCAGGCAGCAGGCAGAGGACTGCCTAAGCAGTCTCCTGTGCTGCCTGCAAGGTGACACTTGAAACACAATCAAGCCCATCTTCCTGCCCAACTGCTGTTCTGCACCACCATACCACTCCTGCCCAGACCATCAGGCAGTGGCAGGCAAGAGATAGTTCTAAAAGAATGTCACCAATTCATCCTATCTCCAAGAGGGACAGAAGGTACAATAGGACACAGAGGCACGTTGCTGTTTAACATAGGACCTTATGCAATTGCTCTCCCAAGATTTGTCTCAGGTGGGATGCAAATGGCATTAATTGGGAGACTTGCCATGGAGCGAGAACTGTGAAGACCACTAGAAGACAGGCAGAAGACAAGCATTTTAACCTTGCAAGCACCACCACCTTAATCTGTATAGGTGCGTTTTTTTCTGAGCTCAGCAGAAACAGAAGTGCTTGATGTTGCAATGTTTGCTGCCCAAAAAACGAGGAAGATAAAGAAATGAGGTCAGCTCTGTACTTGAGAACACTTAACCAATTACTAACTGAATGTCACTGAAAAGAAACACACCTTCCACCAGGCAGCTCTCGATTGCTTTCAGCACTGGGCTTGCCACCTGCAGCTGCCAGACTTGGGCACCAAGTCAGCCTGAAATCCTAAAAGATGATCAGTTCCACCATAATTCCAGAAATCTGAATCGTCAAACATATTTACAAAAATCTGCTCCTAGCAAGGCACACAAGAATGAGCAATTAAAGGTGCTGTCCAGAGGCCCAATGAATTTACACTATTATTTACAATTCACACTTGTTTTTGTTCCCTTAGTTGTATCTTCCGTAAGCCAATTTCTCTTGCCAACAACACAGAATGAAGGTCAACATGGAAAGAAGAGATTAGACCAGAGAATTCAAAATATTCTATTTCAACTCTGGCTGTACTAAAGGCAAGGAATGCAACAAGAGGAATTCTTGCTCAGAAATGTAAAAACATCAACTTACTAAAAATACTACAATAAGTGTACCCAAAGACTGGTCTGACAGCACATAAACTAAGTAGCCTTAATGATGCCATATTTATATACCAAATATGCACAAGTTTTAGCCAAAGATACTTCACTCAGTCAGCTGCTGGTATATAAAAGATACTAAATCACATAAAATGCTTTTAAAAAATAGTGAGGCAAACAGACCAACAGCCAGACTCTTCCTTAGCTTTCAAGGCACAGTTCCGTGGTCTGTTAATTTCACTGCTGCTCTCTCTGGTTGCATTTGAATGCTAAAATACAGGAGACTTAAGTTAGATCACTGATGATAAAATCACTTCACTACTTAGAGAAAAAAAAACACAAAGAAGTCCCTAAGGGTTTCCAGTATGCATTACATATGTAACATGTACTTTGTAAGAAATTTAGTAAAATCCATCAAAATGCTGGCATGTCTTTTAGCATCCTTGACCTATGTCAGCTGGCAACAGCATCTCTGAGAGCAAACCCACTCTTAACTTCAGGAAGCTCAGCACAGTGGTCCCTTTCATCTGCTCCTCAGTTCCTTACTGCTTCCCAGTAAAGCTGGGAGTGGATCTCCACCCAACTGACTTCAGACATCTCCAGGCACCACAAGGTTTCAAGGGAAATCCTCACTGTGCATGTAAGTCCAGCTCCCCTCCAGGCAGAGTACATGCTTTGGCTACTCACCACTTTGAAACGAGACTGTCTCTCATCCTAAACACAAGAATACTTCTGTAAGACTCCAGCTTTCATTGCTAACCAGCATCAGATGATCACACGTGCCACAAGCTTACTCACCCTGACCCGGCTTCCACATCTGTTGGCAGCAGTGAAACTACACCAGGATTTCTCTGTAGCTATGAAGTTTTATAACAGTAGAGAAAAATCTAAGGCTGCAGTTGTGCCGAAGGAAAGAGGGTGCAGAGTGAAATGCCAGAACTCTACTGCAAAACTTTGGTTATTCACCAATTTATATTAAAAATAAGTAAATATTATCCTTCTACACTAGCAGCTTAATATTGATGCAGCAACACCGTTAGCCTGAATCTACCAAAACATCACAGCTGCTACACCCTACACCCAGACAGGGCCAGTGGCGATAATTTAAGACAAGTGCTTACAACCGTTAGGTCCTGGGGGAGAAGAGCTGCTCTTGCAGAGAGAATCTCACCCTGGAAGCAAACCTGGCCTAAAACTCCAGTGTGAGGTTGTGCCACCGCTGCCAGCCCGCCTGACCTCGTCTGCCTTCAGCTGCAGGGCGTGTTTGCATCTACACACAGTGGTTTCGGAGACTTCCTGATCGGAAGCATCCTAACTGCAGCCCTGCCCCTCCTGTCTTGTTTTCCCTCACCATCGCCAGCATCCGGCTGAGCTCAGGGTTTTGCTACAGCCTCGAATCCCGCAGCACCAGCGGTCACCTGTTTGTATTCCCTGAGAACAGAGATGATCCATGCGGGGCACCACCGTGCAGCCCAGAGCACAGGGCACTGCTGTGCAACCCTAGATGGAGTACATGTCATCGCCATGCAACCCCTGAGTACGGGGCATCAAGCCGGCGGTACATACACTCCCGGAGGGAGAAACGCCTCTTGTCATCCGCCAGGAGCTTTTCTTGCTGAGCAAGCCAAGATTCACAGGTTGCATCGGGTTGGAAGGGACCCTCAAGGGTCATCTTGGTCAACTCCCCTGCAATGAGCAAGGACACATCCAACTAGATCAGGCTGTTACTATTCCTGCCCAGGTCTGCAAACTTGGCCTTTTGTCTGTAGCTTCCGAGCGCGGGTGGGTGCCGGGAAGCTCTCTGGGATCGGAGCCTCAGCTGCTGCGTCCCTGGGCAGCAAGGCGGGGGTGGGGGCAGGAAAGCAATCAGCACAGGCAGGGAAGGACAAAACAATTAAACTGCCCAAGACGATACTCTGCATAGCCCCGAGCGATACCATTTCTAGCGCTACTGATGCCCGAGAGTTTCCAGGAGATAGAAGAGAGAAAAGCAAAAGTCATGAAGATTTTAAGGAAGTCCCTGCATTCGCAGCTGACATACTGACACATTTCTATCGCATGCTCTCCCTTTTCTACTTAGTTCCTAATGTTTGTACTCTTTAATCACTGAGATTTTAAAAAAGGGACTGCACATCTTCATGGCGCTACTTTAACGTGGCATCTGCCCTGTCCCATTGACAAACTCAGGAATTACCGTCCCAGCGACTCCACTTCGGAACCAGAGGTGGTGAACAAGACTACGGGTCCAGCTCAGAAGTCTTCCCTTCCGAGCACGCCGCGCCCTCCTGCTGACATCTAGCCCCGCTCTCCGAGGCTGCTCGCACGGACGGCATCGCCATGCGCGGAGCCGGGCTCGCAGTGTGCCCCTTGGACTGGCGGGATGCATACGCATACCACAGGGGAAAAAAGGGGTCAGGATTTTTGTTTGGAACCATAGCAGCACTCACCCCTCGCCGGGGAGGCAGCGTACGGCCGAGGGCCGTTTCCTCGCCCTTAAACGCAGCCGGAGAGGCGGGCGAGCGCGGGGCGGGGGGGTGTTCCCCCCTTCCTGCCCCTGTTCTTTCTGTCGACTCCGTGCCCCGCCACGGCGGAAGGGGCTACCGCCGCCCGGGGATGCAGTAGCCATGGCAATGCGAGATTGCATCATTCTCTTGACTAACTGCACCGGGGAAAGACGCTCCCAGTGAAAACCCCGGCCCTTCCGCCGCCCGGTCCCCTCCCTTCCCCGGCCCGGCCGTCCGGTCCTTGTTGCCGGCCGCGATCCCGCCGCTCGCCACCGGGTGCCGAGCCCGCCCTCCACTCCGCGCCCCGTCACTGCTGCCGCACTTGTTGCGCGCTCCGCGGAGCGGCGCCCCCCGCCCGCCATGGCCCACATCTGGTATCCTCCCTCCTCCTACTTCTCCGGGCGCGGGCAGCCGTATCCCGCCGCAGGGCGGGAGCTCCAGCGCTACTCTCCCGCCCGAGGGACGCGGCCCTACCTGGCAGCGGCGGCAACAACGCTTGGGGCGTCGGAGGGCACCGGCCGGCTCTGTCACGCTGCGGCGCCGCGGGGCGGAGCCGGGGCGGGAGCGGGGCGGGGGGGGGCCGCCCCACGAGCAGCCGTGGGCTGACCGTGACGTCAGAGTGGTGCGGGGCCCTAGCGGGCAGAGGAGGGGTGGGCGCCATGACGTCACGGCCTCTGAGGGCCAATGCAGCAGCCGCGGAAGACTGGGAAGTGGGGAGGGGGAGTTACGCTGGTTCCATGGAGTCGTAGGATGGGTTTGGTTGGAAACGACCTTTCAGATCATCGAGTCCAACGCTTAATCCAGCACTGCCAGGTCACCTCTAAACCATGTCCCTCAGCACCGTATCTATAGTGCTTTGAAACCCCTCCAGCAACAGGGACTCCACCACTGCCCTGAGCAGCCTTTTCCGGGAACTGACAGGGAAGAAATTGTTCCTCATGTCTGGCCTAAACCTCCCCTGATGCAACCTGAGGCCGTGCAGGTACTCGTGGTGGTCTGTGTGAGCCCAGCATGGGCACGAGACCACCAGCCCTGAACCACAACCACAAGTCCAGGCCCTATGTCCACTAATGGAGATTAAATGAAATATAAAACAGTTCTGTGTTAATGAAGGGTTTTCCAGACCAGGCTGTGGAAGCAGGAAGCCCCAGTGAAAACCAATATGGGATCATGTAATTAAAGACTATCATAATGAGTTAAGCTGCAGGCCTAAACTGAAGATCACAGGGAAATATAGATGCCACTTTCCTGTGTTCTGAGTAATGGGTTTTACAAGATTGTAGTGGTTTTGATATAAACTCTGAATGTGACAAATGCATAGGGTTTTAGCTAAGTTGTATAGTAAACCCCCAGGTTTTGTTGTGTAATTTAGATGCATATACTTAGCCTGTCCCCACAGTGTCAGATGACGGTGGAAGGAATCTCAAAGCATCCTCATTGGCTCCTCTCCAATGGCCAGGGCATTCAGCAGAGGAAGAAAATTCCCCTCTACCTGCTCCAGATGCTCCATGAGGTTGTAGAATCATAGAATTGTCTTGGCTGGAAGAGACATTTAACGTCATCAAGTCCAGTCATTAACCCAGCACTGCCAAGTCACGACAAAACCATGTCCCTCAGCACCACATCATCTTTTACATATCTCCAAGGATGGTGACTCAACTACTTGCCCAGGCATCCTGTTCTAATGATTGACAGCACTTGTGGTGAAGAAATTTTTTCCTAAGGTCCAATCTAAACCTCCCCTGACACAACTTGAGTCCGTTTCCTCTCGCCCTATCATTTTCAACTAGGGAGGAGAGACCAATCCCCATCTTATTCCTTTCAGGTAGCTGTAAAGAGCAATAAGGTCTCCCCTCAGCCTCCTTTTTTACCAGACTAAGCAACTGTATTTCCCTCAACCGCTCCTCATAAAAATTGTTCTCTAGACCTTTCACCAACTTCACTGCCCTTCTTTGGACATTCTCCATCACTTCAATGTCCTTCTTGTAGCGAGGGCCCCAAAACTGAACACAGCACTCAAGATGTGATCTCAGCAGTGCTAAGTACAGGAGGATAATCACATCCCTGGTTCTGCTGGCCACACTATTCTTGATACAAGCAGGATGCTGCTGGCTGCCTTGGCCACCTGAGCACATTGCTGGCTCATGTTCAGCTGGCTGTCAACCAGCACGGCCACGGCCTTTTCCACCAGGAAGCTTTCCAACCACTCTGCCCCAAACCTGGATTGTTGCACGGGGTAGTTGTGACTCAAGTGTGGGAGCCAGCATATGGCCTTGTTGAACCTAATGGGGCAAGGAAGCCCTAGTGTTAGTAGGACCAACAGGAAGAAGGCATTTTATTTCTTCCCCTCTCTCTGTCACTTACTCTGTGGTGCTGGAAAATGACCTTTTTTAAATCTTTTTTCCCATTTCTAATTACATAAAATATTACATGAAGAGCAGCTTTGCTTTGCAAAGGAGAGGAGTTGAGCAGCGATTTCCATGGGTTTTATCTGAGATCAGGTATCTGCACTCCATGGGAAACAACAGTTTTAGAAAGCTCAGAGGTAAAGGAGTTCCTGGAGCTTCCTCTGCAGCTATAGAAAGTGGCCATACAAGTGAAGACATCAAGGCTAACTGTGTCTACCTAACATCTAATAGCTTCTCCTGGGTAGTAATATACTGGTCTCCTGTCCATAATCATTTAGCTGAATCTGTGTGTTGTGACCTTACCTAACCTAATTGAAGCTCAGTGTGCAAACATTCCCCAGAGGTGACTCTGGGCTGTAAACAGGCAACATAATGTGGTGTGTTTGCCCAGTGGGATCGTAAATGATCTTTGTTAAGCTCCAACTGGGACAAGAAAAAAAAAATCTCTGTCCAAAGTAGAATCTATGGCTATGCCATAGATTTTTGTTTAATCTTATTTCTTAGAGTAAGATGTTAATAGCGATGCTTTTTGGTTTGGGTTTTGCTTTAAAGTCTGAGTCTTCATTTCCCTTTATTATTGAAGGACCAAACTCCCTTATGAATTTTGTGTGTGTGATTTGAAGCTTTGTAGAAATTCTCAGTAAGGTATGAGCCCTCACAACCATCCTTACTTTCTGTGATCAAGTTTGTGTTTTGGAAGTTTCCGAGGCATTCTTTCTTGTTTGAAAGGAGTCAAGCAATCTTGCTCCTGTCAAAATTAGTGGGATAAGACACAGGTCCCATTTTTTATCACTTGAGCTAGAATGTTCTCAGCTCACTGAAATGTGACCAGCATTAGGTCTTTTCACATCTGTAAATCTGAACTATATTTTTCAATGTACTTAAAAAAAGTTGCTTCCCAATGGGCATACAGATTTGTTTCCATGGTTTATTGGTGAGAGATGATTGCACTGGGTGTTACTTTCACAGCCAAAACAGCTTTCTAAATCTGGAAGATACTTAACAATTAAGACTCAATCTGGCAGTTTAAAGCTAAAAATAAGAACACTTTGCAACTCTAGATGCAAATAAAGAGAGGGGTGGATCATGGTGTAGGGAGCATAGGCAGAGAGACCGGTGGTAGGGAGGAAGTCAGGCAGCACACAGTGCCAGAGAGGCATATACCTGGCATCCACGCCACACACTGCCAACAGGCAGAGGAGTATGCTCCAGGCCACCAGAGGCTGGCATGCACCCACTTTGACTCTCTTTGCCATGGAGCTTGCTCTTCTTGCTTGGCAGTCAGGTTTTAGTGAGGCTTTGTGTGCCTAGGGTGTTGAGTAGCTGGCACTGGAAAGGAGGGCCACAGGAGAAAGGATGAAGCTAAGCGTACCTCAGAGTTTTGCCAGCCTTGGAGTTTGCCAGCCTGGCTCCAGTGTGAGATTCCCTGTCAGTCCATGGGGCTCCTGATTATTCCCTCTCCTGGCCTTTCCAAAGTGCTTTTGTTGTTATCAGTCAGAACAAGAGCAAGGTCATCACATGGAAAATGTTGTTTCAGAAATGCCTATGCAGGGGAACTAAGCAAACAATGCCGAATATCTTGGCACAAAATGTTTGGCATTCAGTGAGGGGTAGGGGCTCATTGGTGTCATTCTGGGCTGCAGATGTAGTGAGTCTCAGTGTTGTACAGTGTTGTCTGTATCAGGATTATTGTGGTAAGATGAGGAGTAACGGTTTTAAACTGAAAGAGAGTAGATTTTTATTATATATAAGAAGAAACTCTTTAATGTGAGGGTGGTGAGACACTGGAATAAGTTGCAGACAGTTGTGAATATCCCCTACCTAGAAGCATACAAGGCCAGGTTGGATGGGGCTTTGAGCAGACTTGTCTAGTGAAGGTGTCCCTGCCCATGTCAGGAGGGTTGGAACCAGATGATCTTTAAGGTCCCTTTCAACACAAACCATTCCATGACTCTAAGACTATTGTAATCCTGCTCTTTGAGAGAGAATCCAGCTCTGCGGAAAGCTAAGTCTGAAGTGACCCAGCCTAGGTAGCAGCAGCAGTGGTGACAAGAGGCCTCAGCAGATATGGTTATCCTCACTGAATCAATGGTAGACAAAAGCAAAGTGTTAAACAGGTTATAGCCTTTGAGAGTAGGAGTGGGAAGAGAACAGCTGGAACAGTTAGAGTGAAGAGCGAGGGAAAGCTACAGCACTGGGGAGACAAAGGAGTTTGGAGCAGAAGGCCCATCAATATCATGTTTGAAATTAGCCTGGATAAAGTTGTACAGGTGTGTATCACATGAAAATGACCCTGAATGGTCTTCTTTAGAGGAGATGAGTTACCAAATCTCTTCTATTTTTAAAAAATCTATTCAAAATCCTACCTGTGCCTATTTAGTAGTGGTTCATCATGTACACTGTAATGAATAGGTCCTTGTTTTGATTAGAAACAAATTAATTCCATTTTTCCAGACATAAATTAGCAAATTGATTAGAATAAATAACCATCGTTTGCACTCAGTAATCTTAAGAGGAATTTTCAGTTCTGCCTCGGTTTGCCTTGGCTTCCCTCCAGGCTGACTGCAGCAGCTCCATGTTCTTTATCAGCAAGATAAGTGGGATGCAATTACTGTTCTCTTTAAATCAAATACTGGACTAAGGTATCAGACTTGAGATTTCAGCATCTGTGTCTTTTGAATATGGCATTTTCTTCTGCTGTGCAAACCACAAATGCTTCATGCTGTTGGTGCAACTTTGTCTAACTTTAGAGTACTTGATCTTCACAGAAAAACCTTCCAAATGAAGTTTTCTTCACAATTTTGTGCTTGGCAAGTGTCACAAAGCAAGTGGCTGGATGAAGCTACTATTTTGAGATTCCAACACAAAACTGGTGTGAACACACTGGCTCTCTGCTGTGAGGTATGGTCACATTACAAACTGACATTAACTTTTGAAGGTGCTTTTTGCTCTCTGCCATCAAGGACAAAATTCTCACAAGCTGGGGTGGAGGCAGGTTTTTGGTCCTATGTTTCTAATCCGTTTTCACACATTTTACATTAGCAGCAGTTACTGTTCTGCATTTCTTCTTCCTCCACCTCTCTGTGTGCAGTGCTGTAGGCAAATGATTAAATTAGACTGAAGACCTGCACCCACTCACCAAACTTGTTTTAAGAGCCAGGTTTACCCCAAATGTTTGGTCAGTGTCCCACAAGAGCAAATTTTATTTTTTTCTTGCCAAGTAGGTCAAATAATTAGGAAGTTTTCTCTGCCATAGGTGTTAGTATCATGCTGATCATCATCTCAGAGAGAAAATTTGATTAAAGTCCATTCTTGTCAATACTGCTTACCTTAGTTCCTTGGGATATGTGCATTTTTCCTTGGTGTCTTCAGCTAGCTGCTAAAGCTTTAATTGCCCCAGGCTGAGATGATAACAAGCCCAGGAAATCTTGCCAATACATATTAGCTGTTGCCCCTATGGCACTGCTAGGCAGCTGTCCCTAGCAGCTGCTAGGGCTGCTAATGAGACACACAGAGAATTAAAAGATGTTTCTGATGAGCAAGTAGTAAAGGAGCAGGTAGTTTCAAAATGGGCACAAAGGAAGTGGTCACTTAACCCAAAGGCACAAATGGTCAGCTATGGGAGTGGTGCACGTGTCCTCCTCAGTTTGTTTCATCTTTAGTAGTGCCTGCAGTAGAAGTGGCATCTCATTTACAGCCCTGTACTCAAACTCAGTAAGGCATGACCCACCTTACCCCATATGTGGCTTTTGCTGATGGTTGCAGCATGCAAGGGAGGGGGCAGGATGTAGGGATCATCTCACCCAGAAGCAAGGACCTTGTCTGGATCTTGCCCTGGTACACCTCTGTTTGCTGCAAGCTGAAAAGCCTCAGGAGCTCAGTCCTGATCTATTTTTCCCTGACTGCTTTTGGATATTCACCTCACAATTTGGGCACACCTGCAGTTAAAAGTAGAAGCTCTTCAAGAGAGAAAGTGTATTGTCACTTAATCTAGCAAGCAGCTTCCGCTGCCATAGAGTGATTTTATAAGAGCTAATGGTAATCACGGTAAGGTGAATAAAGTATAAATGGCATTATTTTGCATTAGCAATTGGATGACTCTTCCTTGTGTATTCCTGTGGTGGTGCCTTTCTGATGGTTTACTGTATGGATTACATCTAATCCTTCAAAACAATGTTCATTCCTGCAAAACAAAACAACATTATAGATCCATCATTGTCCACTGTGATCAGTCTCCAGTTTTCTGCTTTATCTCAAAACTAGTGGGACTGAGAATGGGACCTGTCATGATACTCAGTATAATGGAGCCGGCAGGAGTACAACACTGAATTTCCATTAAAAGTATTAGATGTTCTGGTTTGGAGGAGCAGTTAAGGGCATCATTTGTGATCCCTCTTCATGTGCCACGCTCTCTATCCCTTTCTCTTTAGTCACAGCAAGTAAAAACTGCTTGAGGTAATCCTGTTGTTGAGAGAAAACATTGTTTTATTGCTTAAACAATAAATCGTGTTATCTTAATGTGAAATAAGAGATGAGGAAACACTTTTTGCAAATGTTCTGACCTACCTGATGACATGTACATGAATCTGAATGGTTGTCATTGTGCTTTGGAATTTTTCAGATATTAAATCCACTTAGACTGCCTTATTGCTGAACTTCAGGGCACTAGCTCTAGCCTGATAGTCAGCAAAGTTATTAAGTCATTACTGCAGTCGTGATTTTTTGAGGAGGCTGTTTACCTACACAGCACTCATCCTGCTATAGCTCCTTTTCTTCTTTCAGGCTTAAGTGTTCACAGAAGATCTTTTTTGTGTTTTCAGAAAATCATTATACCTGAATATTTGTCCTGAGTTAAAACTGCTGCATGCAATTTACTGAGAGATCACTGTCTGCACAGACCAGCCTGAAGCCTCCCTTCCTAGCTGCAGTATACTAAAACCTCATCAGACGACACTGAGTCCTCCGTTGCCTGTGCTCTTCCTAGTTCAGTTCACTGCAAATCCAGTGTGCTCTCTCTGTTGCTTGCTCAGCCAAAGTCCCAAGGGGAGAGTAACCTTATTGCCTGATAAGTGTTCAGCTGTCTTTTCCCACTCTTAAGGACTGTTCCAGCTCTCACCTGGGAAGGCAGAACCTGCCTTTGTCGTGTGGCCTCTGTAGCCTTCTTGGGACCTTTTCTCTGATTCTTCCCTCCTGGGGAATGTGTTTTACAGCTAATTGGGAGGGAAAAAATCAAGTTAAAGATTAAGCATTCAAGGTAACAAATGTTTCAGGGTTTTTCACCTTCTTGCAGATCATCTTCAGAGGGCTATTTGAAGATGTGCATCTGAAAACTGACCCACCCAAAGCAGTGGCTGCTGTTTTTCCAGCCCTGCTGCTGACCTCAGGAGAACTGAGGAGACCCTGAGTGGGTTCTCCCTCTGCAAGCTACAGCAGTATCCTGCCAGCTGGGTAATAATCTCTGGTGAGTGATACAGCCACCCATTCAGGTTAGTTTTTGTGTAGGGGATATTTTACCATAAACTAGCTTCTAGTTAGATTAAAAGTGGTTTTCAATGGGAGGGAGAGATGGTTTGGCTTTGTTCTCCTAGGAATGCATTTTTATCCCAGCTGTAAACAATGCTGGGTATAGGTAGACACCGAGATAAACAATGGTGAATGTTAATCTCTTCCTCCCTGACTCTTTGCTTGTTTTAAGCACTTGCATTGTAAACTCAGGGCAGGGACTCTTTCCCACTATTGTGCATGCAGAGTGGACTTCAAATATTTAGGAGATGAGAGAAGGGTATAAAAATGTTATACCTCCCTGGAGTGATTTTGATAACAACCCAAGGAGGTCTAAGGGAAAACTGAGCAACAGTCCTGGTAGCTCTCCAGGAAGGCCTCATGGGCTTATCCTGAGGTTGTAAATTGGCAAAGGTGATCAAATCCTTTCCTAGCCAAAGATACTAAACTATGGAAGGTTAGCAGCCAAAATGGACTTCCACAACCACATAGATCACCACATCCCAAGTGTGTAAGTTGAGATTGCAACTGCCAGCCAAAGCCTTGTGTTAAAGTCCACATGAGGTCATGGTGGGGTCCTGGGAAAGAAGAGTTCTCACGTGGAGCTGAGGCTGCTGTCTTTGGGGGTACAGTACTGCTGTTGCTCAAAGAAACAAGCCTGATGTATGCTTTTGAAAGTAAATTATATTAAAAACAATACCCGGGTCAATCTCATTAATTTCTTCTTGACCCCATTGCCTCCCTCAGAAGTCTTGTAACCAAAGAAATATTAATAATAAGAGCAATTAGAAATAAGTGGCTACTTATGACTTTACCATGAAACCAGTGTTTTAATGTACTTAGTTTTGCTTCCATATGCATTTTTTCCCATGCTGTTCAGGTGACATTTCTCCAAAGAGTCTTCTTTATGAACAAATGTATTTGAGTTTACAGTCCTTTTTAGTTTTATGGGTTTCCGTAACCCATATGTGTGTGTGTATGGTTTTACATCCATTTTGGTGACACCAAACATTTTTTCCTGTGCCTCTGGTAGAAAATTTGGTCTATAATCTTAATTTCATCTTCCTGTGTACATATTTTTTTACATTTACAACATTCCCAAGCTCTAGTCTGGTAAAACCCTTTCATTTGTCTGCTGCAATTTTTGTTTCCAGTCCTTTGACACAAATTTTCACTTTAGTATTTGAACAGTCTCTCTAATAATTTCTTGATCTATTGGTTTATATGAAAAGTTGTAGGAGGAATGGCATGATTACACTATGTACTAGCCTCTCACATCAATATCCATCCTACTTAGGTGCGGTGTGCTGATGATGTGATGAGTTGTGTTGACTGCTTCCTTGAGCAGAAGGCTCATATACCTACACTGTGAGCAGCCACTTCTATTGAAAACACTGGAATCATGAGACCAGTCCTTGGGTTTTTTTCTGTTCTTGTTTCTCTCACATAACTCCATTTTAAATGAAGCAAGTTCCTCTTTTCGAGTCCTGTTACAGTGTGTTTTTTTTCTCTTGCATTAAAAGTTTATCTTTTTAGGTGATTTCTGTGATAAAAGATTCTGTTTCTAAACTCAATATAATCTTCTAGAGTGGCTGTATTGGTGTCTAATAGCTGAGCCATTATTATTTGATAACTTTAGATAGCAAGTTTTTATCTAACGGGATGTAAAGGGATTCTGTATTCCTGTAATTGTCTTTTTCTCATTTAAAAGGAAAAGATTTAGTATGGTTGGGCTAGTAAGTATTTTAGTTTTATTAGAGTGATTTTATGCACTGAATTTTTCTAAAATTGAAAATGGTAGCAGTGTATATCCAACCTCAGGTTTTTCTTGTGACAGAAAAGTGGTGGGTTTTGTACTCTGAAAAACAGACCAAAGAACCACAAATATAAAAACTGTCAATTTCTTTGTGTTTTGCAGTAGTGCAACACAAATAGCTTGTCTTTAGTGTCACTGTCTCCTGCAACATGACAAAGGTGAAGATTTAAAAGATTTTCTTTCTGTCCTGTTCCAGGTTGTCTATTAAAATAAGAAGGATATTAAGTATCTAAGGTCTACTTCATTTCAGGTGGGTGGTCTCAACTTTCTAAACCTCCAGCTCATGTCAACCTTGTAAAGTTTCTTCCTTAGGACCCCCTTGTCATCACATATTTCATTAAAACATGGTAAGGACCAAACACTTCTGAGCAGTCACTGTGGTTCATTCATTGCTCCCTCCAGCCTCTGTGTGGGAACAGCTGCTGTAGGAAGTCCCCGGATCCTTTAATCTCTGAGATGGCTTCTCTGTGTCAGGCCAAAACAGCTGGAATTCAGAAATGCCAAGTTACTGCTCTTTAATAAGTTACCACAACACTTCAACCACAGAAAAAAGTTGTTCATATTCTTACTTCTTGTTGGAAATGAGAAATGAAGTACATCAGCCTAAATCTTTGCAGATAGAAGCCTGCACAGTGATTTTGCTGGAGAGCTTTTAGCTCTATCTCCTTCATGGGGACTTGTTCAGCTGCAGGAAGCACTTCAGTGTCTGAGCCCTTACATGGATTTTCACAGGAACTAAATTAGTTTAGTATTTACCAGGGACACTTATCGCTGCTAACAGCTCTCCTTGACACCAGAAACTCTTCTAGGCATATATGTGAGAAGGCTTCTGTTCTCATAATCATAGTATCGCTACCAACATGCTATAATTAGACAAGTTAAAAATTGTCTGAGCTCCTGCTTATTGCTGAAATGCGCTAAATTCCGGATGCAGTTGTTGCTGAGAAAAAACACTTTGAAACTTTAGCTCCAGCATAGGTGGCATCCTCCCCCTCCTCACCTTTCACTTCAACAGAGTTTTTTGTGTGGACATAACATGCATGGATGGTCTTTGTAAACAGTTCTTCTTGTCTTTCTGTTGTATTCCAGGGGAAGCTTTAAAGGCTCAGTGCAGTGTATTTTATGCCACCTGTCCGCCTTAATTGTGTTTTGTTATTTTATTACAGAAGTTCTCACTGGATATCTTTATTTTCTGTGTTGGGGGCAACATAGAGAGTTCTCTGAAACTTGGGAAGAATAATCAGTTTGTTCCTTTATTCTGTGTGAGGCGTCTGTGCTCCTTATCCCTTACCTCTTGCAGATAGCAAGTACGAGCTCTGCGCAGCATGGACAAAAGGTTCTAGCTTTGAACTGCTGCCAAATTCAATAAACTGTCAGCTTTGATGTATCTTGGTTTCTTCAACCTACTTTTATGAGGAAAAAAAGCATCACCAAAGCCTGTTTGCTCCTTTACTATTAACCACTCCTCTTCATATCATTTTGACAAGGTAGTTGCCTTGTTATTTCCCTTGTATGGATCACTGATTGTGTCACTTTTTATAACCATAGCATTTTTGTTCCCATCCTGCAGTGAGAGCAGACAGCAGAGGAAAGGCAGCTCAAAGATAAGACTTCTGTCCTGGTTCTCACAAGCATAGTAGCAGGGGATTCATCATCAGAGGCTCTCATCAGAAATCCCCATTCTTCACATACTTTCTTATATTTGTCTCCTAACTCTTGGCAGGCTTTCTGCTTCCACCCACATGGTAAAGGCTTGTCTAATCACAGCAACAGCATGAAGCCTATTAAGATCAGAAATGCAGACTAACTGGGCCTAACTCCCCCTTTGGACGGTGGAGCCTTGTCTTTAAAGAAAGCGGGAAAGTGGTTTTCAGTTAATAACAGCTGGCTGGATTCTGACATAAAAACAGTAATGCCTGTTTGCCCTGTGAGTGCCTGAAGGCTAAAGTGGGCTGATGTGGCATGTTTGTAACGTGCCTGCTGCCGTGAGGTTTTATCTCATTGGCAAGGAGCTCCCATGGACCATGACCTGGAGACAGGATTATTAACCACCCCTTCTGCTTCCAACAGATAGCTTTGTTATGTTTGGATCCTATGTTTAATTTCAAGATATGGTGCTTGCCTTTCCCCTCCCCTTTCCTCAACTTATCCTCTGCCAGACCAACTCAAAGCTACAGTCACCTGATTTCATCTGGAACATTGCTCTGACATGGCGGCTTAGAATTCTCAGCATCCAGGCTGTAAAGGGTGACTGTCCCCAGAGATGGCAGGATGGGCCATGCAGGCACTGAAAGGCTTTGGACTCTGCTCTGTGTATGTTAGCACTACCAACTAGTTCCTGTGTTTAATGTTTAAATTAATCTGTGTTTTTTACTGCACCATTACACTCTGCAACACATAGGATGCATTTTGTCACGAATCAACAGGGAAATCTTATGCTCCCTAAATGAATTATGTGCATAATGTTAGCTTTATGAAATACACATCACTAGTTCATGATTGCAGTACAGAATCCCACACCTAACAGCATGCATGCAGAACTGTGCCAGCAATCTGCCCAGGTGGGATGCAGTAAAGAATAGAATAGAATCAAGAAGGTTGGAAGAGACCTCAAGGATCATTGAGTCCAACCTGTCACCCTACACCTCATGCCTATCTAAACCATGGCACCAAGTGCCACGTCCAATCCCCTCTTGAACACCTCCAGGGACTCCACCACCTCCCTGGGCAGCCCATTCCAATGGCCAACCACTCTCTCTGTGAAGAACTTTCTCCTCACCTCCAGCCTAAACCTCCCCTGGCGCAGCTTGAGACTGTGTCCTCTTGTTCTGGTGCTGGTTGCCTGGGAGAAGAGACCAAACCCTTCCTGGCTACAACCTCCCTTCAGATAGTTGTAGACAGCAATGAGGTCTCCCCTGAGCCTTCTCTTTTCCAGGCTGAACAGTCCCAGCTCCTTCAGCCTCTCCTCACAGGGCTTGTGCTCAAGGCCTCTCACCAGCCTCGTTGCCCTTCTCTGGACATGCTCCAGAACTTCATCTATTGTCCAGATCCTGTTTTAGCTTCTAAGAAAAGGCAACTTGGTCATTTAAACTCAGTTTTCTCCTGATATATGTACAATTTTCATTCCTGGTAGGCCCCAGAATGCCTCAAGAAGACCACAGGTCAGTGAGATGGGTCCCTTTCCTTGAAAATGAACAACTTACATGGATGTCCTGGTAACTGAAAAACTAAGGGAGGGCTGGAATAAGCAACCGTAGGCTTATAGCTGTGGAATAGCTCCCTGCAATATCTTGGCATAGCTGATCTCCCTGTGTTTCTCTTTCCCTTTCCACTGGACCTGTTCTTCCCAGGAAGATGGGGATGTCTTTGGACAGCCTTGCACATACTCCCCCCTTGCAGTGTCTGTAACGTCACTTTTCAAGGTATAGTGCCATGGTGAGCTTAGTCTGGCTGCTGTCTGATTGGCTACTTCACCCATCACTTTCTGAAACCACTTGTCCCATGTGTCCTTCATTGCCATTCATCTGATCTTGGGGTTGAACCCTGGCTAGAATCTAACCCAGCACAAACAAGGAAGATCTGCAGAAAGCTACACCAACATGAGGGAATCAAACTTGTCCCAGGCTGTTCTATGGCATTAAGGATGCCTGTGTCCACACTGTCAGACTCTCTGTAGAGTGACCACTTACAGCAGGGTGTCCACACACAGCCTCTCATTTGAGAGCAATACTTCCTTGTCTTTGTCATGTCCTTGAATCACGACTATGAACTCAGCTAGGAAATGGCCAGAAAGCATTATTTTTTGTATTTAAGTATAGATGCCTGAGCTTCAGTTCCTGGCCACATTTCCTGGCATGTTTAATTAAACTAATAGGTGTGGTCCATATGACTGTGTGACCAATCAATGAACCCCTCCTGTGAAAGAAGGCTCAAAAGAGGTATGCAAGGATGGTGTGCTCATGAAGCTCAGTAAAGGGTGTAGAAAGTGGCCACAACTCTTGTAAAGGAAGCTGAACTTCTCTCAAGACCAAGGGGACCTGAGCATGACCTTTGTTGTAGGTAGACCACTGTATCAGCTGAGTGGCTCAACTGGTTGTGTAGTTGGCAGTAGATAATAAGTAGACAATAACACAATAATTGGTAGAAATTATCTTCCTAAACCAGCCAGACCAGCATGGGGGAAGTGTATATATGCCACAGCCCAATATGGATGCAAAAATCAAAGAACCAGCAAAATTATTAACTATGAAGAGGACAATGGCCTTGAGCTGGCTTCAACCCACATGTTTCTTTCTCCGAAATGGAGATGCCCAACATCATGAGAATGCTAATGGCATTCGTGTTTGTATTGTGACTCAGCTGTGTACTGCAATTGCTGTATTATGCTCGTGTTGAGATTTCAGTAGTTTGCTATATGAGTTGAAGTCCTGTGTAACATCAAATATTTTCAAATAAACAATTTAATGTTAAGATATCGTGGCAGTTTAGGCTGGGTGCCACATAGTTACATCTCCAGTGTCCACCCAGTAGGTGGACACAGGAAATAATATATTTCTACCCATAAATCCTGCCCCCTATAAATCTAGCTGCAAAATCATTCTCTTTCTCTTTTTCTTCCCTCTCTGCTCCCATGGAGATGCTTTCCTATAGGGTAAACAGTGGCAGAGTATCTCAGGCCTCTTAGGCCTGTTTAGGCCTAATGCCAGGATAAGAAGGGGGGGCAGTCTCAGGCCTGGCCAGCCTGAGACTAGCCTGGGGTGGGAGGAGGAGGGAGGGGAAGAAAGAGCCCTGGGGGTTTTGGGTGCACCCTCAGGTGGGGAGAAGGGAAGCGTTGGGGAGCCTTCGGGTGTGGTGTAAGGGATGTCTTTACCACTATGCTTTGTAATTTCTTTTGTAGAATATCAATTACTCTTCCATTTAAACTTTCCATCACTATTCAATCCATTTGTGTGAGTGTCGTTCTTTCCGTCCTCTGGGAACAATAGAGCATCTGTCCCACCTAAAACTGGGACAGGCATTAAACCCTGCTCATATGGGATATCAGAAAGAACATGGGCATTAGGCTCTGGCAGACCGCATGAACATTGGTATGGGTGTAAGGGAGAGGCTGGGAGTAAGAGCTGGGAGCAGGCAAAAAAGGGGACTGTCCCTTCCTGCTTGAGTGTGTGTTTGTGCTGGGATCATGGAACTACGGTGTCAGTCATCACTGCAGTTTGCTCCTGGTGACAGTCTCCTTTTCTAGAAGGTACCTAGGATAAAGCATTTCATTTCAACCTCATTTCAAACAGACTTTTGAAAATATTGACTTCTGTCTGCTTTAATTGCTTGCAATTTCTCAAAAACAGACACTTAGTGCATTTTCTGATTTTATAATTCTGTATTCCTTCTCCTCCCTCAAAGATTTATTTCCTTACATTAGCTCCTCTTTCTTGGGCTGAATTTGTAAGGACAAAGAAAACCATGCTGTCAGACCTTGTACAGCTAGAACTGTATGAAAGCAGCTCTGCAATAGCATGTATTGACTAGACATCTCTCAGTTCAACCTTTTTTTCTGTTTGTCAGTGAAGCCTCAGAACAAATTTGTGCTGTGACTCGCCCCTGAAAACTGCAGCATGTCCACGGGAGGAGCGAGCAATGGCTCCATTTCCCAGGGTCTCAGGAATGTCCCTGAGGCTTGTTAAGATGTGCAGGGTAAGAGTCCCCAGATCACACAGCTGTGAAATACCATCACCTACACAAAAGTTGTCCACTCCTATGTACTTTGAGAAATTAACATACAGTTGCTGAAATGCCACAGATCCAGCTCTACAGGTATTATGATATGAAGGAAACATCTTTGACAAAAGAGTGAAGTATTTTTTGAAACCTGTTCAGAAATATATATTTAGAAGAGAAGGAAACCTAACAGAGTGTAGGTTTGCTGTGTTTCTTTTTTAAAAAAGAGCAGGGCCAAGAGGAAAAGATATGTCCTACATTTTCCCAGAACTGGGG
Organism: Indicator indicator; assembly: GCF_027791375.1. Lineage (NCBI taxonomy): Eukaryota > Metazoa > Chordata > Aves > Piciformes > Indicatoridae > Indicator > Indicator indicator. The sequence continues at coordinate 17,417,896 of NC_072018.1, forward strand.
CCCAGCTGCTTCTTAAATATAAATTGCCATTGATTTCAGCTGCAGAAGGAATGAGCCTCACACTGTTTTTTTAGACAACTAAAAATTGGATTTCATGTGGCAAACCATTCTTGGATCATGACTGATTACATCACTTTGGGTGAAAGCCATTAAAAACCTTGTATTTACCATGTTCCCCTTTTAAATGCCATTTTATCTGAAAAACATCTCTTGTGAAGGGAAAAAACAAACTGTATTCAGTTCAGTTTTGTATACGGGACAGCGCTTCCAGATTCTGCACAAAACCGTAGGTAGAGGAGGGAAATAACAGATGCCAGAGATGAGGGCTGGAGAGCAGGGTCACCCTGGGTTTGTAGGTCAGTGCTCCCCAGCTGAATCACGATGTGGGGAGTGTTCCTGTATGATCTGGTATAGGTGATCCTGCTCTGGCAGGGGGGTTTGGACTAGATGATCTTTTGAGGTCCCTTCCAGCTCCTAACATTCTGTGATTCTGTGATTCTGTGAGCGGTGCTCCCATTGTGGTGTCCTCTCAGAAAGTGGCTACGATGTCTCAGGTGTAGGCCTTCAGCCCAGCCCTTGCCGGGAAGTTCATGTTTTGTTTTCCATGTCCTTAGTCAGTGCTGCCACTTGGCCTCTTGCCTCAGGATGTGCCATTGCAAGCCACTCCCTGAGGTACTCCAAGGCATGTTTTTTGCTGGTGAGGCCAAGATGTTTTGGTTAAATCCAACAACAAGCTGAGCTTGGCTTGATTTAAGCCCTTTCTCTCCTGGGAGAGCCTGGAAAGGTGCTTGGAGAGGTGCCCAGAGCTGCTGGTAATGTCCCAGATGAGGGTAGTCTGTAGGGACTAGTTATTTTTCTGTGATTCTGTGATTTGTGTCATGCCCTTATTATATTGCTTCAGATTTAGCTGAGGAGCAAATGTGCCCTGCCCTGCCTTGGGGAAAGCGGCACCAGGCCACAGCAAGCACATCTCTGGGGTGCATGAGTGAGATGGAAAGGCAGCAGAGGGTTCCTGGAACAAACAAGAAGGGTGAAGTCCTGAACATGGTTTTGTGAAGGAAAATAAGGATTGGAAAGTAGGTATCTAATGAGGTTTCTGCTGCAAACAATGGGCCTTGAGGAAGGAAATCAATTGACATTATTCAGAGCCCCTCTCTCTGCCAAGCAGAGTGTTTGCACAGTAGGTGTCATTAGCAGAAGCTTTTGCTGTTGAAAGAGCTACAAGTCTCTTCTTGTGTTTAAACAGATTTTTATTAAATCTTAAATTTAATTATTTTCATTCTAGCAGCCATTACTAGACATGGTTGTCTTGATGACACATCTGGTGCAACATCACAGTCTGCACCATTATAGAGACTTGCTCTTACTTGTTGGGAAGGGGTCTGGACTGGGCCTGAACGGACATGAGCTAAACAGTAGTTGGGGACCCAAACTGCATCCACTCTCGCCTAGTATCTAATCTGCTGGTTTTATACATTAGCAAGGCAGTTTTGTGCTAGTAACATGAACCTCCACTCAGGATTGTCTACTCCCACTCACTATCTCAATGACTAATGTCTCTTCCAGGTTGTCAGTATGTACTCTTCTAACCATGGCTGTTGAGTAAAACCTTGCAACCCAGAATGGGGATGTCTGGGCCTCATTCACCAGAGGAATGCAGAAGTCTTTTTCTTCACACTAAATTTGTGTGGTCATGTTGTCATCTTAAATTAAGAACAGACTGATCCCTGTGATCAGGACTGAAGTTCCTCCATCAGGCCAGGATTCATCCTTAGATAAATCCAGGTTGTAAGCGCATTAACCCATTGCATACACATATTTTTCAGCATCATTACCAGCATTGCTGGTCTCTCTCTTCAGGTACTTTCAAAATATCCTCTTTTTCTTCTACAATTATGTACTTCCTTCTTGTGCTTCCCTCCTTTTTAACATTATACAGTATCACTAAAATCACAAATATTGGTTGTTAATTTTCATTAGCTTAAAAAAAAAGAATCAAGAGACTGAGAAAGTAAAACTAAAAGGTGGTGGAAATGATGCAGAGCACTAGAAAGAAAACAAAGGGAAGTCATCTTAAGGACAAAGCTGAGGAGCAGAAAGAAATCAGATAGTTTGAAAAGATGGTAACAAGTAAATGCTGCCTGGAAAACAAGGTGATATTTTGAACATGCTAACTAAACTGTAAAACTGTAAACAATACAGTGGCAAAACCCAGAACCATAAATATCTTATTTTAAAACATTAATAGAGGCTCTAAACTAAGCTTTCTTGGAAACATTTTCTAGCATGAGCAGTCCAATCAGCTGAAAGCAAACCCCAGCTTCACCAAGCCCCTGAATCCTCCCAAAGAAAGGCAAAACTCCAGAAGGAGATGCCAGGGACTGTCAAAGCTTCTGCTCAGCCTTCTCTGGCTGAGCATGGTGCAAAGGGAAAATGGTGGGAGAGCTGTTGAGCATGGCAGAAAATGCAGCATTCTGCAGTCAGATCCCAGCAGCAGTTCATCAAACAGCCCTCTTCATTATTGATCTCCGGTGACTTTTTGTAGGGTGCTAATCAGTGACTTGGCTGTTTTCCAACCCACATGATTGCATTGTGCCTGTTGAAATTACCTTCAGCACTCTGAGCTGAATTTAGTATCTTTTTTTGCGTGTCCTAGGTGCTAGGAGTGTTAGGGAGACATGTTTGTGCCACGGCACAACTGCAGCTCATGATCAGCGGGGTACGGGTGATGCCCTCCTACCTCTGCCTTTGACATTTCTTTCGTGTCTTAGAGCAAAGCAGTTAATAATTTTGCAATGGTTTCAACTCATACAACTGGACATTGCTCTCAAGGTCCAAAATATGGCCTCAGCCTTATCAGGGCTTCTGTGCCTCCAGTCAGAATAGAGTCCTGTGTATATATGCCACTTAGTATTTAAGGAACTGCATGTGCAGGCAGTTGAACATAAGTGCCTTGACAGCTTCCCAGGTGACAGTTGGCCTCCATTACCTAACTGTTTGTTGTCAGCTCACAGAATGATGGCATAAAATCTGTTAGCTGCAGGGATTTAAATAACAACTTTTCTCTCCCAACTGCCACAGGCTGAGGAAACAAGGCAGGACTCCACAATGCTACAAGCAGGGCAGATGGCTGCCAATCGAAGCAAGCCGGGGAGCTATGGACTTCCCTTTCTCCCAAAATCCTGGCACGTGACCCACCCTGGTCACACTTTGCTCCTCCACCTCTTCCCAGGACCATAAGGAGACTGGCTAGAAACTTGAATTTTGCTTACACTGCTGAGAAATCTGGAGTTGGCTGTCACATGCCCAGTTACTGTGCTTCTGTTGACAAACAGTAACTCATTAATTACAATAATTTACCCTTAGCATACCACTGCAAGGGAATGGATCAAATTCTTCTCTTAGATCTTCTCAAGCAGTTGCATGACTTCCAGAAACTTAAGTGAGAGAAGGATCTGGCCCCTAATCTCCCAGGAGAATCACAGTTGCTGCTTGTAGCTCCTCCTCTCAAATCCTCTGAGCTCTTGGGCAGTTATCCTGTTGCAAATTGTATATTAAAAAAAAAAAATCTCTTGAGGCAAGCTTGGCTGAACGTTTCATTGTTCCTTTGTTTCTAAACATGAGGAAGCTGATTTACTTTTGCTGCCATCCAGTTAGAGAGGAACAACTGTTTTAAAAAAAAGACAAAACAGCTCTGAAAACACAAGGGAAAACAATTGGGGTTTGCCTATAAGTGGCCATTAGGCCAAGGAGAAAATGAAGAAAGAAAAAAAAAACACTCCTGCTGTATATAAGGCAAACTATGTTTCTAAACCCATAAGTACAATTACCCTTTGTTTTCAATGCACATTCGGGAATGGTGGCATCAATAGCAGGGAGAAACAATTTTAAAGCCTGGCTGGGCGAAAATGGCATGAGCGCTTCCTGTCTTTGTCAGCAAGCCATTCCTCAGTCATGGTAAACAGCCAGGCCCTCACACTTGTCCCAAAACTTCTGTTTTCTCCTTTCCCTTCCCAACTGTCAAGTCCAGTGCTTGCTCTGAGGTCACTAAATAAGCCTGCTAGACAAGCAGAAGGTATTGCTAACATTGAAATGTTCCTAAGCTGATCTTGAGATGTTTTTACAGTACCACCAAGGATATGCTAGCAAAAGTATTTCTTTCCAGGCAGCAACTGCAGAAGCCAAACATACCACAACAGCTACAAAAGTATTTTTGCGATCCGTGAAGGGCTTTACTGAAAGCACAAGAACAAGCTCCAGTATCTGCACACTCCTTGCTTGATTTTTTACTTGAATCCACAAGAAATTTAGCTTGCAGTAAGAAATTACTTTGGTGTTGCTATGAAACAACAAATTTAAGATAAACCACTTAAACCACTTTGCAACCTAATATGCTTTTGTGTTCTCCAGCAGTGGGAGAAGGCTTTACAATGGGGATTCACGGCAGGCTTTTTTAGCTTGCCAGAAAGATGTATGTAAGTACATACATCAGTGTGCAATAACCACTGTGTTCTGTTGCAGTAAATTAAAATTATATGCCATTCTCTTACACCTCCTGCAAAAGAACAAGTAAAGACAAGGTCTAAGTGAAGCAAAGTCACCTACCATACCCTCTGGATTTTGTAAAGGATGAAGTTTTTATCAAAATTAACCTTTTTGTGACTTTTGCTTTACTTTTCCTTTTCCTGTCAAATGCACAGTACAAATGCAACATTTAAAAGGGGAAAATGTTCCCAGAAACAGCTTTCCCCACCTATTTGCTGCTAATATCTGCTGTAGTGGAAAGGACTGGGAGCAAGCAAGCATGCTATACTCCTGGTCTGCCTTCCTCCTATAAAAACATTAAACAATTTTTTTCTCAAGATATATTTAGTGTATTTGCAAAGGACTTTAAGGATGTTGCCTTTATACATTTAAATAAACCCAGAATGCAGTTGTAGGTTATATAACATCACCAGTGGCTGGATAAGTCGATAAGAACAACAAAAGATAATCTGTTTACTCATTGCAGTTGCAAAACCCTCCTGCTGGATGACTTTCTGCTGTTGGTGCAATGCTGAGGTAACCTCAGTGCAGTAACTCCACTTCTATAGTAATGTAGGTGAGAGAACCAAAATTTGGCTGCTTAATTCCTCTTGATATAAAATGCTCTGGGCATCCGTTACCATCAGGCAGTGGTTTACATGGCACTGCACAGTCCTCACAGGCAGCACATCTCTGCTTTGAGGTGCAATATTTTTTAGACAGATGTCATATGACTGGTAGAAGTCGAGGAGCAAACCACAGCGTCATCAGCAATGGAAACTTGTCTTGCACCAGAAATGTGTGAAGGAAGAGGGGACATGCATTTGTGCTTAGAAGATCAGAAGTTCTCAAAGTACAGCAAATGGTCTAGGAAAAGGTCACCAAGCTGGAAGCTGAAAGCAAACATCAGCAGGAGGGAGCATATAAGGGCATCACTCATCACAATGTAGGCATGTAAGGAGATACACGTACTCTGTTCCAAATCAGCTAAACCCAAATTATTGGTGGGACTACCTGTCTGTCCTCTGACACAGGTAAAGGCCTTGCAAACAGTTATGGGCATAATAAGGTCTGTTTGTACAAATTGGAGGAAGTATGAGAATTCCTACTAAAATTCCGTCTTCTGTTTTTTTTTTTTTTTCATTCCTTCTGTGCTCCTCCCTCTCTCTCTGTTCCTCCTTTTCACCACACTCCATCTCAGACCTTCAAAGGAAGGATGATCTGCTGCCAGCTCTAGCCTTACCTATGGCTGTAGGTTGGTACCAGAAGTAAAAGGTATGAACTGCTCATAGCCTTGCAGCTGTTGCAAAGGTCATGACTACATCAAGAAACAGAAGAGTGGGGATACAGGGAGGAGGGATACCCACAATATCCACCTTCTGAGCATCAGGACCTGACACATCCTACTCAAACTTTCTGAGGCAATATTTAGGCCCCAACAAATCTTTTACTTGGAATCTTAAAACCTCTTAAATTTAAACTTTAAACCTTAAAACTTTTTAATCTGAGACCTTAAAGCCTTAAAACCTTTTAACTTGACCTTAAGATTAACCTTAAAACTTAACCTTAAACTTTTAAACCTTTAAACCTTTTAACCTGAGACATTCAGAGCAAACCTATGATGCTCCATCACACTCAGCAGTGTTCTGGCTGCCTACTCTCAAAAAGTAACATCATCGCCCTCATGGTGAAGATTTTCTTCCTAATGTCTATTCTGAATGTACCTTCTTCCAGTTTGAAGCCATTACACCTTGACCTGTCACTACATCCCTTTGTCGAGGCCTAGTTCAAATACTGGAAGGCTATTAGAAGGTCTTCCTAGAGGCTTCTTTTCTTTAGGCTGAACAATCCCAAATCTCTCAGGCTGTCTTCATAGGAGAGGTACTCCAGCCCTCTGATCACCTTCATAGCCCTCCTCTGGATGCACTCTACCAGTTCCATGTCCTTCTTGTGTTGGAGGGCTACAGAGCTGGACACGGTACTGCACATGGGGTCTCATGAGAATAGAGGCAATGCTGCTTTTGATTCAGCCTAGGATTTGGTTGACTTTCTGGACTGCAAGCACACATTGCTGCCTCCTGTTGAGTTTCTCATCAACCAGCAGGAACATCTTTTTGTTATTTCAGACACGAAGTATGGATGTAGCTTTTCAGATGTTTTACAAAAAGTTGGACCTGAAGACAGTCTGTGTAAAAACCTCACATTTGTTATATGAGACTGAACTGCAGCTTGATTTCACAAGGTTGAATCATAAATTTCTGATGCTTTGCAAGTGCCTGTAGCTGCAGTACTTGACCAGCCTCCTCATCTGTGAAGGGCTCCTTGGGTCCTATATGGTACTTCATGTGCCATCAAGTGCTGCTGGATGCAACCACAAAAGCATGTTATTCCTCTAGTTCTGTAAAGTTTCTGGTTTCAAAACCAATAAAAGCTTTGGGTACATGGAAGTTAGATGTCATTATACCTAATTTATAGATACAGCCTGTTCTCACCAACAGAACACAGTGGGAGGTATGCATGTAAATGAAACAGTCCAAAGGGGCTAACTCACCTTGAGGGCAGCACAACACAAGTCCATATAGCTCAACCTTCTCTTCCTCTGAGCAGCGTGGCTGCATCCTGCCTTCCTGCATAACTCTTGGTCCTCGCCTGCAGAGTGGGGTCAGCTTAAGCTAAAACCATGCAGAGAATAAGCTAACCATATGTTATGTGTGCATATATGGCCATCCAATACTGTTTGCTTTCATAGGACTGTGTATGAACCCTAAATTCTTTTTCCACCTCATGGTTAAGGTTAGGTATCTCCGTGGTTCAAAGCAATCAATACTTTCATCAAAGTAGGCTGTTAATGTTAGTAGGCTGTTAAAGCAGTGTTCCCCAAGGTGTAAGTCTGTACCTATTATAAGACATGATTGGGAAGGCAGTTGGGGCATGAGAAAGAGCAACTAGAGGTAGATTAATGCATTACTTGAGTAGTTAGGGGGAAGGATGTGAATGAGTTCACCTAGAGCAGCGACATGGAGCAAAACATTTGAAAATGTCGCTGTATGGTGAAGTTAAGAGGAAATGCTCAGGTTTTCCTTACATTCAGCTTAGTCAAGGTTGTTAAAGAGATAGTGTCATGAGAGCTCTGAGTCCTCTCAGGAGACAAAACAACCAACCTGTTCTGCATGTCTGATAAGAGGGATGGGCAGGCTTCACCCTTCTGTCAAGGAATGTAGCAACATGGCTGCAGCTGGCCTAGTTGTCTTCCGTTCAATGCTATCATGATTGGAGGGCTCACCCAGAAAGAGGGAGACTAACTCAGTTGCTTGCTCAGCCACTAACAACCACCGCACTGGAGGGGCCACCAAGAATGGCCTAGGCTCCCAATAGAGAAGGGCATGTGCAGACCTGGTGACTGAGAGTTTACATGCAGGGGAGAGATCTGAGTGGTCTATATTCTCTTTTTCTATACTCTGCTAGCAACTGCTTGAATGCTGATCCAGCTCCCCAACCCAAGACTCCTAACTTAACACCCGCTTGCTAGGCTGCAGTCCTTTTTTCTCCTGTGGCCTCTCCTTAATTAACATTGAATTATGTAAGAATTAACTCAGTCAGAACACAATGTTTTCTCCCTGACAGATGTGGATGCTAACGGAAAGAACATGAGAAACAGATGGTACAAAGTGGTCCTTCCCTGATGTATTCCCCATGTTTCAGTAGCCTGTGGTTTGGTGACTTCCTCAGACAGAGATGGCACCCAGACCACAGGAACCAGGATGCTGAATATTAAACCAGATAACAATAATATTATGACAGTGATGATGATGCCACTATCTAACTACCAGAGCTACATCTCTTCCATTCATTTGGTCGATCAGCTGCTGAACCCTTCCGAAGTTTGGTGTCCATAACATCTTGCAGTGGTCAGTTCCACAATGTCCTGGGATGATTTAATTTTATGTACTTCTGTATGTTACACTCCCTCACTTCCCCTTATGTCTAAGAGAACAAGTTCTAACTTACTTTGTCTCTGTTATTGTGAAAGGACTTTTGTTTTTCTGAAAATCCCCTTTGGCTCTGTCCATCTCTCACTCTGTTTTTTGAGATTAGGCAGGAAGAACACTGAACAGTAATGAAGATGTCAGCACATTGCAGATTTATGCAGAGGTTTACAAGTATCTTCTGTTTTGTTCTATGTGGCAGCAAAGCCCACTAAAGAAGATGAAGAATTTCCATCCTTTCCAGAGACTGCTAAAAATTGTGTTAAAGAATTGGTTTAGGTATTCTGTATAGAGATGATGTGCATTTGAACCCTCTGTAGCAAGGCTTTTGATTTTCCACTTTCTGAGAAATGCCCTAACCACAGGAGTCCCATATAAACTTTGAGACAATGTATTGTTCTGCTAAGCCATTCTTGAAAAAAAGAAAGTGGCTACTATTGCAGTTTGTGGATTGTGGATTGCCTGTTACTTACCTTCCAAAGTAAGTCCTCTGAGGTTTGGGTTTTGCTAATTTGGCAGTGATTGGACCTAGAGAAGTCTCTTCATGCTTCCCTCTGTCTGGAGATGTGTGTGCTGAGATATCCAAGAAACTTAGAGGTCAAATATGAGAGGAGTCTGGAGCTCAAACCCTTGTAGAAGACAAAAAAATGAGCAAGGGTCTGATGTCCCAACCCATCTTGGAAAAAAATGTTGATGTAAGTGGACTTTTATCACTCCTGATCTAGTTAAAAATATTGCTGTAAGTCTGCAAAAGCCTACTTTCATATTAGGATTACTGCCATAGGCAACATAAAGCTTCATCTGCCATCCCATGGCTGCAGGACAGAGCCATCCTCACAATGCTGCAGTGGTCGTGTTGGATGTAGCTGCTTTCCAGACTCACCTGCAGGAAGCCCTCTCTACTCAGCACCAAGTTCTGGTGTATTGACTGAGCCCCGCAGCCCCCTCTCCCTGCAGAGGTACTGTTTTACCCCAGAAATCCTTCATTCCTTTTTACTTTCTGTTTGCCACACAGAAAGATGCAGAAGGAGAAGGGAACCCCTAACTTTTCCCAGGAAGAAGCAATTGCTAGGATTTCTGGAGAAGAATTGCCAGCTGTATATCCAAAACCGGTTTCACAGTAACCAGACACAGGAGAGTTCCTGCCTGCCTTGCTGCGTGCCAAAACTAATGAGGTAAGAGTATTGAAAGCATTCCTTGGCAATCATTTGAGGATGTCTATGTTGAAAGGAGTGGCTCAAAACCTGAAAAGCTTAATTTGTTTTTTTTCTTTTAAAATTTGCTTTCACAGATAAAATTTTGCAAACGAAAAGGCCTTCCATCTCAAATTATACACCAGCCTTATCTCCCCTGGGCCATCAGGCTTCACAGACACTGCTAACCTCTCCCCACTATCTGATTGTCCCTGGCTTTCTCCTGTCCTGTCCACCCTAGAGTTACCTCCTGACTATATCCTTGCTTTATCAGGTTGCCTTTGGTAGATTCTCCTTATATTCTCACCTCTCCTACATGGCCTTCAGGTCTCCATTGCTGATGTCTCTTCTCCTGTCTCTGGATAAAAGCAGAATTTCATTTGCCTGTCTCCATGCAGACAATTTACAGCTCACTCTATGCCAGGCCCACTGCTGTCTGCCCACACTGAAATGTCAGCTCATTTCTTTGAGATTAGCTGCCAGAGAAGCTGAGATTGGACAGAATGGAGCTCTTCAGCATCGCTCTCTTTTCCTTCTTCCTTTTATTTTTCTGTTAACCACAGATAAAATAGTCACACAGAAACTTGTAACCTGCTCACTCAATCCCCACATCCAGATTGTCTAAGCCTTGCATGGTCTTCCTTCGTAACAGCAAGTAAAGAGGCATTTAAGGAGGGGTTGTTGGGTGCCTTATGCCTGTGTCTGCCTCCACAGATCTTTCTGTCTCTTCCACCACTTGGGCAGTGGGAAACAGGCATGGCTTCCCCTTTTGCATCCTTAGCTTGCAGGGCTGCTGGCGTGCAACTGCAGAGGGGCAGGAAGCTGCTCTTCTCTGAGGCAGGCAGGGCAGAATCAGGAGCAAGAACTTACACAGAAGCAAAAGAATCACTGGACAGGAGACTCAACCATGGAGATGTCCTACCTGGGGAAAAAAAGAAAGATGGGGGGCTGGTTTCTGAAAGAGAAGTAATGATGAAACTAGCCTTTTCCCCCTGAAAGCTATCTTTGCAGTTTTTGTCAGTCAGGTTTACCTTTGCTTCTTGGAGCAAGCAGAGCTCGTGGGAGCACTAGGACAGAGCAGCTGGGATTTTCTGTAAACATGTGAATTCACATCTTTTCCCCCATTTCTATTCCCACAGAAATCATCAGGTCACAAACCCAGGAACATGGTGTTATGTCAGTGTTTCTTACCCCATCAAAAGAGCTTTTGAAAGTAGCTGCTAAATATCCAGCTCCTGTTGTACGGCCTGTCATAGCAGCTGATGTTAGAATCATAGAATCAGCTAGCTTGGAAGAGACCTCCAAGATCATTGAGTCCAACCGATCACCCAGCCCTAAGCAATCAACTAGACCGCGGCACTAAGTGCCTCATCCAGTCTCCTCTTGAACGTCTCCAGCGGTGGTGACTCCACCACCTCCCCGGGCAGCCCATTCCAATGGGCTCAAATGGGCCCATTCCAGATCTTCATCTGGAAGTATGTCATGGAGACACAGTACTAGTATTTAGTGATTTCAACCCTGTCTGTAGTGTCCCCTGGGAGGCACATTCCACCTGTGGTGTTCCAGGACATAGCCTACCAAAGTCTTTTCATGGTAGGTATCGGATAAACACAAATCTGGCTGATTTTGAGTCCTTACTGCCATTGGGCTCCACCAGTGAAAGTTATTTACAAGGACACAGATAGTGCAGACCAAGTTTATACATGCTCTGTATTTGTTAAGAATTAAAGATAGGGAATGAGTGTACAAGGCTGTCACTATGGTATCTCTTTCAAATTCTGGGCACAGCCAAGAAAATGTTGCAAAGAGAGAGCAATTTGATAAAATCAGGCATAATGCTTTTCACTTTAATTGCAGTTAGAGCATCAGGCTCACCACACCACATCATCCTGCAGCTCTTCTACAACAGAATTGTGCCTCTGGTTGCCATATGACAACAGGAGGATCTAACTCTGCAGTAATCTAGCATGTCACTGAAATAACAAACGTTTTTGGCACCAAAGTTTTAAAAACTCTGTTCCATTAGGACAAAAGGAGGATAAAACCTCCCTTTCTGGACGGAAGCAGAGCTGGAAACAGAAACCTGATGGCCTAACTGGTGATGCACCTGGCAGATCGTCCCCTCTCGGCAGCTTGGTTGTGGAGAAAACATTTCTCTCTCCTAGAGAACAACTTGCTCTCATGTATCCTGAAAACCGTTATAGAGCTTTGCACAAACATAGGAGCACAGAAGGCAGCCAGTGAGAAACACAGCAGGTGAGAGCTTTTCCCTGGATATTCTTGTTGTACAATTTGAATCTTGAGTTTCCTTTTTTTTTTTTTTTAATGTGTGTGTGGATTTTGCTCTTCCAAGGTAGGATGAGAAAAACCATCTTGTCCTAATGCTAGGTTTGTCACTTGTTGTCAGGTCATCACCCCATTGCATTGCTGGAAGCTGAGGCACAGCAGGGGGAGCTGAAGCAGGCTGTAGGACTTCCCTCTCTCCTTGTAGCCAATCCACATCTTCAAACCCTTTTGTCTGAGTGGGAATGGGAGATACTAATGATATGACATGCACTGGGATGGCTGGGAAGTTAGAATGAGTTTCCAGGAACAGGTGGACACTCCCACTGGAGCTCTGCTTTTCACACGCACCTCTGGAAGTGGCCCCATCACTCTCCCAGCAGAAGCAGTGCAAATTGTGCCTGTAAGCATGAACTGTAAGTAAAGGGGAAAAGACAAAAATCTGAACTATGCTATTTTGTGCCATTCTCTGAGGGGGCCCAGGCAGTTTTCAGAAGTGAGTGAAGTTTGTTGTCTCTAAGTGATTATTTTTAAAGCAAGATCTAATTGCACTTGAAAGGAGAATTCTCCTCTCCACTTCACGTGGCTGTTCAAGAAGCAGTTGGGATATTACATGTTCTAATTCAGGGCCAGTTTTGCTCTTAGCAGTGCAATTGTGCAGAAGAACTGCATGTCTGAAAAGGGTGGGCTAGACTATTTTCCAGCCTGTGCTATGGCATACCCTTTTAAAACACACACACACGGGCTTTACCCTGCTCGTAGGACACTTACACAGCACATCTGCATGGATGAAGAGGTTGTGCAGGCTCGGGCTAACCCCAAGAGCAGAAACTTGGGCCAAAATCCACAGAGGATTCGTACTTGAAATACCACTTTGGCTCTGTCTCCTTTTTCTTTTTATTCCCCAGAGAACAGTGGTTTCTATTTCCAGCTCACTTGCCTCTTGGCTTAGGAGGACACCTAGGGCTCGCGCTGGTTTTAGCAATGAGCTTTTACCGGCCTCATTCCTCTCTGTGCCAGGAGCACACCCCAGCAAGATCCTGTCTGGTTTTCTACTCTCTGCTGGGATTTTTTCACTTTGCTGGTGATGCTAACAGTGTCATAGCTCAGGGATCACATCAGAGTTGATACCGCACTGCTCTGCTTCACTCAGCCAGGGTAAGAAATTACAGGCAGAAGCGTCTTGTGCTTGGTAGTCTAGTTTATGTCTGAGGCAAAGTACTACACAGCCAATCTCCTGCTCACCAAAATAATGGTGGAGGCGGGGGGCGCTCTGGAGAGCTGGCTGTCGGCTTGGCATCCCTCTGGTAATATCCTTGGCAATCCTCTGTCCTATCGCTGTTTAAAATCAGATTGCTCTAGCTGATGCCAGAAGGATGAGTAACACACAGGAATGCTGCAGGGTAGAGTGAAGTCTACGAAGTGTGGGTGATGCCAAGCCTTGCTTACCATAGGCAGAAAGCTTTCTTTTCTGAAGACTTCCCTGTTTTTCATTAGGTAGCTGTGTGATGGTCTCCGGGCAAGTAGCCCCAATTCCTTACACAGCCAAGAAAAATACTGCAAGTTCTTGGCCTCTGAATGCCCATGGCTGGCAGGCATTAGTTGTCCAGCACTGCTTGTGCATGCACAGATGGGAATACATGGGAAGGCATACAGCCAAACCCACCAAAATGGTCAATGGGAAAGAATTAACCTAACTAAAATACATTGAGAGAGTTTGAGGTCATTTTGGCACAACTACTTCCCCAGGACAAATCAAAGAGTGAGGAGAAAGTGGTATGCTTCAGGGACCTGATGGCTTTGAGGACTTCACTACTTTATACTCTTTCCTGCTGCCCCCAGTCTTTTCTGAACATGACCTGCAAGAGCAACATGCCTAATGAGGCTTTTGGTCCACACAATCTGGCTGTAGTCAGATGCCAAGGAGCTCTTTAAGATGCCTTCATCAAAATTTGCACCCTTATCCTCATAAAAAAACTGCTTTCCTTTGATGCACTGGCATTTAAGCAGGAACTTAAGTAAGAACTGTTGTTGCTTAAGTATTTTATAACCTAGCATTTTTTCAGCCAGAACACAAAGTCTTGGAAGTCAGCGATGAGAAGCCATCATGCACCAACACTTCCAATTGCAATTTTTGAGCACAATATGGCTCTAGCTATTACCCTTACCTTGCTTCACTAGGGTCATACTTACCTTCTCACTGCCAGCACTAATCGTCCTTTCAGATGATGTAATGGGTAGTTTTCGGAATATCTCTGAGGTAGGTTACTAAATTCAAGGACTAAATTGACAGACTGACTAAACATAAACCACAGGATTTCACCCAGTTGTTCAATTCATAGCCAGCATTATGGACAGCTATACTATTCTTCCAGAAAGACATTGCATGGTTTAGAGTGACATAGGATGCTCTTCCTCCCATCTCTAGGCCCTTGCAGTGAGGATGTCAGGGCAAGCAGGCAAACAGCAGGAAGTCTCCTCAGCCACTTTGCTGCTGCCAATGTTTGTAACCTGCTTGGCAAGCTCCAGCAAACCATGGTGCTAGTCAAGACCATGTTCTTTTCTCTTCAGGACAGTGGCATATCAGTGAGGAGGACCCAGAAACACCTAGAAGTCAAGCATGGCTCAGCACTAGTGCCTGCAGCTCTGGAAGGTTCACCTTTAGGGCTACCCACTTTATAGCCTCTGCACACCCCTAGCTGATCTTGGAGAGTGTAAATAAAATAAATCAGGGACATTTCCAGGAAATAATTTCCATTATAGGTGACCAATACATCAGAATAAATACCATGTCTGTCAACTTTATCAAAATCCTGCCAGAAACCAGGTCTGCTTCTGTCTGAGAATAAGCTCACCCAGAGGACACTCCTGCCTGGGTAGCACCATTAGCTGCACTGCAGCTGACTTTTTAGTTTGAGCAACAGGCAAAGCTGTGGGAGGAGAGCATACCTCAGACCTACAGCTAAGCAAGGTGTAGAAACTTGCATTTACTTCTCCATCACAGAGTGAATCCTCTTCCCTGAGATGGAATGCACAGAGCTCACCTCAGAGTAGGTGCAAGTACCACACAGCCACCACTAAGGTATATTCAAAACTAGTGGCAAAGCTTTCTCTTGCTGGCGGCAGCTCCTGTTTGCCCTCTATGACAGCCTTCACTATGTGACATCATCAGGAACAGGCTGGAGCACATACCTTAACTCTTCATCTGGGGAATGGAAGCTGCTTAGATACTGCAACCACAGACACCTCAAACAAACAGCAGCTTTGGATTTGATCTTCTCTGTCCTTTCTGGAACCAGGAGGGAAACTTCTAGCCACAGCATTAGGCACAGAGGATAGTACCTTTCTACTACTCCAGAAGAGTGATTTAATGTCAGTTTAAAAGAGAAAACATGCAGAATGGAGGAAAGCATTCTGGCTTTTAGCAAAGTGAGTGTAGGTAAGATGAGCTGTACTTGCAAGGTATACAGCTCTTCCTTAGTTTGAATCTGAAAATGTGGGTTGAAGTCATGCAAGTGACCAACACATACTGCAAATTTTATTTTTATTTCCTTATTACAGAAACTAGATTAGCATATGCCTACATCTTGATTAAAACAAATTCACCACCGCAGAAAAAAAGCATTCTTTTTATTCTCTAAAGCACACCTGTGAACACAGAACAAAGTCTAATGTCAGTACATAAACACTTCTTAGTGCACCTCTTCATTGCAGTTTCTCCATTAGTTCTTTTTTTTTTTTTTTTTAAAAAAATCATTACACCTCAGGTATTTATATATACTTCCATTGAGCTTTACATTATCTACCCATAACACACCTCACTTCTAGAAATCAGTTAAGAAGCTAAATCAAAAAGGCCCCTTAAGTTTGCTTTATTTACAGTTGCAATGGCTAAATTTTAAATACTTTACAGTCACTCCCAGCACTGGTTCCCAATCTGAAGGATTAGTGCATCCCACAATTTCTTTGTAGCTGTTTGCTAGAAGGGGGTAAGTTGTCCATACCTACATCTGTAGGTACCTCAGCTATCTATATAAAAGTACCTTATAGGAAATAAACATGCGGACAAAAATACTTATAATAATGAATGACAAATGAGGAACTTAACCTATAGGAAGAATCAATAGGTTTTGTTCTGCAGTCGTTGACTGGGAACAGCAGCAACATAGAAGAAACAGTGGTTAAGGAATGCTGCAGTCCAGATCAGCTCTCTCTGGTTCCTTTGTAAAGAGAGCTTTATGTTTAGGTCTCATTTCCTCCTCTTTTCACCTCTTCCTCATTACTGCTTTTTTGTTAAATCATTTGACAAATTTCTGAACTATGACAGCATACAAAATTTACTTCAGAGGGGAAAAAGTAATGATGTATCTAAGAGAAGATGCATCTTAGTAATTTTTTTTCCAGGAAATGCAGCTTACATATGAATATGGCAGACCTTTCCTAGGTACAGTTACCAGGAGACAGGCAGGTTATCTGAATAGGACAGACCTGCTCCTCCAAGCGGATGGATGCAGGTCTTCTGGCAACTGAGAAACTGCTATAAAGATTAACAAGTAAGATGCACGTGCATTTGTCTGTTCTTATATACTTTCAAAACCCAAAGGGAAAGAAAAATTATCTGTGATTCAGGTACACCCAGCAGACTTGCTGTTTTTTTGTTTGTGGTTTGTTTTGTTTTTTCTTACACAATAAGGTAGATTACTTAGCACATTCCAGGTTAAAAAATTAGAGTAAACATTCAGTAACTGGAATGCATATAATGTACAAGTACCATTAAATTTACAAGGCTGTTCATTTTTTTCTTTCTAGAATAAGCATAAAAAAGTTACAAGCTAATTCACAATAACTTTAGATACAATGTTATTAAAATACATTGATGTTAATCATAAAAATATTTTACTATTTACATATACATTGTATAAACCTTGACAATAAGAATATTCCCATTTTACGATGCCTTAAATGAGTATTTAGGCAGATTGGCCCACTTTTTAGTGCAGTATCCCTGTTTTGGTCTTCACACCATGAAACTGTACCAGATTCACAGTATCTTTGCTAGTGTTTCACTAAAAGGCTTACATGTTCTATTATTTAAGAAACATTCATTGATTACAAAGAGCCAGTTTTATTTCCACTTTGTTTCTTATTAAATCCTACCCCCAATAGTTCAGGGCACTCTGCATGGCCTTGTGCAATTTGGTTGCACTTCCAAATGAGGCTGTAATTCATCTCATCAGTGATCACACTATCTTGCTTGTAGTCTGGATGCTGTGCAATAAATTCCCTCATCCAGCGAGCCACTGTCATTAGTTCTCCTGTGGGCAAGAGGAAAGTCAAAGGTCACAATTATACATCAAATTCAGCAGTACGACACTTAAAGTTCTTTGCATTATCCAACAAATAATGAACAGTCCATGCTTTCATGAGAAACACATTCCTATGTGTTGGGGTTTTTCATTAAGTATGGCTGAACTGCAGGCTAAGTAGGCTGACGTATCACTGAGTCTAAAATCCACTTGTCTGGCATGACCTTCAAACTTCCAGGTGTTGTCATGTGATAGTGGAGACAGAAGCAGCTACTGGAACAGATGTTACTAACAAAGGTCCTCAACATGCTATTTAACAGAATCTGGCTGAGATCAACCAATACACCTCTACAACAACTATGTATATAAAAATACTTTTGTATCCAACTCAAGTGCTAGCTTTGCTCTGTCTAGCTTGACTTCCCCTAACAAAAAATAGCCAGTTCCTGACTTGTACATGCTGCCTCCACTTCACTGTGCAGGCCAAAGCTGACCATGGGGCAGTCAGCAGGTGCCTAAGGATCCCTGACACTTCTATAAAGGGTCAAATGACACCAGCATTTAGGCTACCGAATCTTGTTTCTGAATGCAGCATATTCAAGTAAACCTTGACCAGCATGAGTTGATAGGATGCTCAGAGCCAAGAAACTTTCTGTACTAGTGCAACTCCAGCTTCCTTGTAAGGAAACAAAGACTGTTGACTACTGAAACCTTTGGTTTAATAATATTTTAAAAAGAAAGAAGAATCAAGTTAGGGAAAGCAAGGAGGAACACACAGATAAAGAGTAAAAAGCATTCAAGACTATTTATAAAGCTAGCCTGTCAGTGGTTTTGAACAGACATACGTGAACATAAATTAGAAAAACTGTGAAAGTACAGGAAAATATTAAAAAAATCACAATAAAAAAAGGTTATTATTATGTCCATCTAAAACCCCAAGTCACGTTTTAAAGACATGAGGCCAGAGTTTATCCTTCTATTTAAGAAGAGGGCAGAAAAATCCCCACCCAAGTAGCATTATTTGTTGAGGGCACTAAAAAACTCACAAACTTTCTCAAATCAATGAGAAGCAGGGAGCCTGCAATAATATCAGCTGGGCCAAGAGATGAGCAGGGCATAAAGAGAGACATTTTTTGATTAAAAGCTGCTGCAGGTTGTCAGGACACTGCAAAACAACCCAGCTCACAGCATCACAGACACCTAGTGGTCAGGCAGCCTAGTCACTCCCCGTCCTTTGTACCAGTGTCAGCCTGCAGCACCTTCACTGTCAATGCCACACTGCATGGGTCTCTGGAAGAACGCATCGGGAAAAGGAACCACAGACTGACAAAAGGTGTGAGGAGGGGCAAGACAAAGGGAATCACAGGTTTGGAAACAACAATATACTTAAGAAGTTTGCAAAATAATGCATCATTCATTGATGAGGAGCAGAGAAGCCCTGTCCTACAGTGCAGGAACTAGAAGGCATATCATGAAATAAGTAACTACAGGAATTATGTTTTTCTAAGAGCACAGAATAAAACTGTGGCATTTCTTATTGTATAACTTCGTGGGGAAAAATCTGTGGAACTGCTTCATGAAGGGTAAGGCAATGATCATGGAAATCATGTTTGTGAATGGTCATCAAGTACCATGGTTACTGCACCACTTTTGGCTGAGAAAGTGCCTACACTGCAGACAGCCAGGAACCAGAAATGCATGCCAGGACAAGGATAACTTGATGCTGCTGTCTTAATACTGCTTTCATTAATATTTGGCAGTGGTCAGCAGCTTCTGCCTGTCTGGCAAATCTGTAGCCTTACTGAGCGGTGAAGTCACATGCCAGCTAGATGGAGACCAGGAGGGTCACATCTAGATGTGCTGCAAGAGAAGATGCGACTCAAGCACAGATGAACTATGCAAGGGCAAAGCTAAAGCCACAGCAGCTAAGGTGCTAGTGGTTAACTCTCATGAGTGCTGTGTTCACCATTTGAGAAATCCGAAAAATGGTCACTCTTGTGAGCAAAACAGGCTACAGTTCAGGAACATCTGAGATTGAGAAAATTGCAATAATCCAAAGCTCACAACTGAGAAACATCATGGCTCAATAATATTGTGAATTCTGGTCTTAAGAAACATTATTTAAAAATTATTTCATCAGATCTACGATATAAACCTCAGATTATCTACCTCACTCTCACACCTTTCAAGTCTGTGTAAATACATAAGCCAACTAATGCAATGCCTGCAACTCCACACCAGGAAGCAAAGTTGTTCTTTGGAAAGTGAACACCTGCCACAGTGGGTTGACCCTAGATCATTTGCTCTTGCAAAAAAAGCCTCCATAAGACTTACACACTCCTTGATTTTTTTCATCAGGGCGTTTTTTGTGCATGTGTAATTCTTTTTCCTTCCTTTTCCCCTCCTGATAACAATAGAATATTTTGAAAGCATTGCAATTTTGAGTGCTGATATGCCTCAGAAATTTTCTTCCTGCCAGTTTCTCTTCTCTCCCTCAATTAAGTCAAGCACCAAAGCCCTGTCTATGTTTTCTCACAGATAGAAGCCTCCTACTAACAACCAGCCTTGGGAAAGAAGGTTTACAGTGAAAGCTGTGTTCAATCAAAACTTGTTACCCATTACTGCTAAAGTACTGAATTACTAGGTGAAAGACCTGATTTTTGCTTCAGCTTTAAAAATGTCTTTACCTAGAAGATTCTACAGCCATTTTCAAGAATTAAAAAGGAATGCAAGAGTTCACTTTAAAATTGGGAAAGCGGAAGAAAAAAAAAAGATGGTTTGAGATTAGAATTAACTGTCTAGCTAAATTTACAGTAGGGCAGGCATACATGGTATAAAGCTGCTTCAGACTGTGCTACATGCTCAGTTCTGAATTCAAGTTTAGCCCCCATCT